>NW_027397067.1:67443318-67484698 GCF_003265705.2 Callorhinus ursinus | reverse complement strand
TCTCTCTCTCTCTTTCTCTCTTTCTCTCTTTCTTTCTTTCTTTCTTTATTTATTTGACAGAGAGACACAGCGAGAGAGGGAACACAAGCAGGAGGGGAGTGGGAGAGGGAGAAGCAGGCTTCCCGCTGAGCAGGGAGCCCGATGCGGGGCTCGATCCCAGGACCCCGAGATCATGACCTGAGCCGACGGCTGATGCTTAACGACTGAGCCACCCAGGCGCCCCTGTAATGCCATTTTTAAAGCAGAATGGCCAAGTCTTTTCGTGGAGGACAAGGGATTGTGGACAACTCCAGGATATTTAATAGTTAATATGGGCAACTAAGTAAATTACACTTCTTGAGGAAAGAAGCGTGCAATCCTGAATGTCTGTCAAAGTGGAGTGGATCTAGTACGCAGCAGAAAAGACATTTAAAATGAGAAGATGGGAACAGAAAAAGAGATGCAAAGGGAAGTGTGAAAGAAGCAAAGAAGAAAACCAGGTGTGAGGAATGCCACAGGAGAAAAGAAAAAGAGAAAATTTCCTTAAAAGAGGTGCTTGTCCTTTGGGAAAATGATGCAAGAGAGCTCAAGTAAGATAAGGTCTAAAAAGAGACTGGACTTCGTTACTAGGTACTCTGTACGCTGCAGTGCAACTAGATACCTGTCTCAACCTACCACCCTGTGGAGCTTCTCTCGGGCAAGGACTATTTGTCTGGGGTCTAGTGCACTTCCTGTTGTACAGCAGGTGCTCAAAAGGACAAGTGAACTTTGGGGCAGCCAAATAATCCTGTACTGTGATGTGAGAAGAGATTAAGGGATTTCTGTGTTAACAGATGAATAAAGTTTGGCAGTAAAGGAAGACACACATGGGAGTAGATCATGGGAAAGAGAGCTAAAGAGCCTCGTTTATTTGCACAGAGGATAAGAGTAGCCTGAAATCAAGGTGACATAATGGAGGAAAAAGAACATGGACCCAGGGATCAGACAGATCTGGAACCACCCTATATATGGATCTTGAGACAATCCTTTCAAGTCTTGGATTTCTCTTACCTCTTAATTAGGAATCAGGAACACCCACTTCAGTGTTGTGAAGACTTAATTAAATTATGTTTGTGTTTCACTTTGGCAGGTAGTGGATGTTCACAATTTTTTATTCTTTTCCTTTTATCTTTAGCATACAGCCTTGAACATGCTTGTGGACTAAGAAGAAGGAGTCAGTGGGGAAACACAAATCACAAACACTAAGAGAAAGCGAGTAACAGATTTCATTTGAGAAAATCATTCTCTAGGGCAAAAACTAGAGAGGAAGGAAGACCAGCTGGGAAAGCACAACAGTCTTTACCAAGTGTCAAAAATGCCTGCAGGGCTGGACAAAGATCTGAGGAAACCCCCAAAAAGAGGACAACAGGAAGTGGTGAGGACCATGGTGAAGTAGACAGTACAAGCCCCAGGTGAGAGGAAGCTGCTACACAGCGCCAGATGACTGTGGCCACGTGAGAGAGCAAGTCCAAGTGTTTAAAGAAAAATTAGAAATCTAGATTTTTTTGGTGACATGTTTTCTAGTTTTAAAACAATGCATAGACCAAATAATACATCAGCCTAAAGCGATGACTTTGAACTTCTATTTAATGCAAAGGAGGTATTATAAGACATAAAAATAAAAGTACTTCTGTGATTCACAATATTTGGGGGTCCAGTGCAACTCCCAGATTTCTACTTGAGGGATGAAATATGGCCCTTTCAAGCAGGACAGAGGATGGAAAAAATAACAAAAGAGAGAGGAGAAAGTAAAGGATTCCACTTTGATGTGCTAACCCAAAGCATTTACGATCCCAAAACCTTGGGCTCTACACCTGAGATTAAAAATGAGGCTCTGCTACTAACTGAATGGCTTTGGGAAAGTTAGTAAATGTATCTAACCTTAGTTTCCTCACTTACAAGTAGAAAATGCTAACGGTATTTGCCTCACAAGTGTTGCTGAGAAAAATAGATGGAATGAAGCAACAAAGCACCAAGCGGTCCACCACAGAGAATGAGTAGCCGTCCTTGTTGCTGTCACTGCACACTTATCACTGGGGTGCCTGGATATATAGGTCTGCAGCTCAGCAGCCTGACAGGGAAACATCCACATGGAGGAATCACTGTGTAGATTTTAGTAGAAACCATGGAAATGAAAGGGATTATCAAGAAGACTAAATAGAAACCAAAAAGGACCAAGGATAGAACTGTGGAGAATACCATATTTATGGGGCAGCTAGAGGAGTCTAGAAAGAAGAAGGACAAGCATTAAGAAGACAAACAAAAGAAAATACCCCAAAAGTCCAGGTAGGAATTTCGAGATCTGTCAGATGCTACAGAGAAGTCAAGCTACGTAAGGATTGAGAAGTGTACACTGGATGCAGGGACTGGGTCACTGGGGACTTTAGCGAAAGCAGAGACATGCACAAAATACTGACTCTAAAATATCCAGACCTTTGTTCAATTAACTGTTTCAACAAGATGGAGCAATAATAGGAAAAAAACCAGACACATACCCCAAAGTTCCATAGGCTCTCCAACTAACTGCTCAATTTCAGCTCAAAATCACTCATGAATGTTTAGCCCCATTGAATTGGGACCCAATGCTCCTGTGACTGCTGTATTTCTCTGTGTCAGCAAGGAGAAGGCAATCAATGAGCTGTCAACAACTAACTTAGGCGTCTAGTGGCTCTTTCTCTATGAAGAAGTTGATTGTTTTGAAAAAGCAATTATGGTTGATACAAAAGGCAGAATTTGGTCCTTACCCGTATCATTTTCAACATGCTTTAACATAAAATTTTAAATATTATAACATACCTCATTTCTTTCAAACAGTATTATATACATATGCAATTACTCCAAGTATTTCATTTTATTGCTCGAGGGCAAAGTCAAGGTCTTCTCCTCCTCCAATTATCATTATTGCCTTATAGCTATCATTTCACTGGGAGGGGAGATCACAGGAGCTAAGGATATTAATGGGCTGAGTCATTCACACACTTTGAATCATGTGAGAATCTAATATAAAATTAGTCATTCTTGTTAACTAAACCAAGACTCAGATGGATTTACTCTCTGAAACAGCCACTGTTACATGTTTGGCCCCCAAAATAACACATACCTGATGATTTACATTTTAGAAATCACACAGCCTTTGGAAGTTTATTATGGGCACACAGTAGCGATAAGCAATTTGCTATGTGTTCTGCTCAGTACACTAAGTACTCCAAGCTCTAATTCACACTCAGCTTGATCTAAGGCTACAGGACCTGCTTTCATGCTGAGAATCCAGAGGGAATTACCTCGATTGGTCCTAGAACATTCATTCAACAAATATTTGCTAAGTCCCACTGGGTACCAGGCATTATGCTAAGCACTGAGACATTTATGGAAGTTGGCCCACACTTATGACACACCACCAACCTAACTGGTCATGCACAAGGTAAATTTATATAGGCCAACACTGTCTCCACCTTTATACAGAAAAAAGCTTGGTAAAGTTTTTATTGAAAGGCATGTCCAGGCCAAGAATCATTACGCTTTCACTGGGTATAACCTAATTGCATGTACATATGGAGACATGCTAGATTTCCTACAGAGTTTACTACACTGTCTTTGCCCTGTTTAAAACACACACACACACACACACACACACACACACACACACACACACACACACACACACACACACACTAATGATGACCAGCATGGATTATAGCCTTCAGCTCATGCCAGTTTCTGTTGTCAATTGCACAATCTGTAATGAACTCTGTTGGACCCAATTATTTGTAGTTGAGTGAGTTTCCTAGTGCCATTATTTAGTTTGACTTCTGACAAAATACTTAAGAGAGAATACTTCCTTGTTGAGCATTATGACACATCGAATGGACTTCATAGTTTGCCAAGGTGTTGCAATACACCATTATTGAGCAGCTGCCTACCAGACATGGAAACACCTCTCTTCCTTCAAGGCTTTCAGAAAAATTTTGAAAATAAACTTAAACATGTGTGAGAGTGCTGTTGGTCTAGTTCTAATGGACTAGTCCTGCTAGAATAGACAGTTGTCTAACAGATGGCAACTGAATGAGGCAACTTGCCATGTATGTGCATCTGTTACTAAACATTTATGCTGTTGAAAATTACTCCAATAAATTTCTCATGGCACCGTTCCTACTACAGGATTATGATCAACAGGAATGACTTATTTATTTATACAGAATATAGCATTAGATTCCCATATGGGGGATGCTGGGGGACCAACCTACTGATTTTGCCTCTCGAGTTTACTTTTTTAAAATTTGTTGGCGGAAGTCACGGAAACATGCATTATTTATTCATTCGTCCATTCAATAAATATTTACTGAATGCCTACCACACACAGGCACTAAGCTGGGCACTGGAGATGTGATAGTGAGCAGACTAACCTGCACCCTGCTGTTCTCATGGGGTTTAGGGTCTAGTGGAGGGAACCAGCATTATCCTAACAGTCAAATACACTATCACCAACTGTGCTAAGCGCTGTGAAGGAAATGTATCAGATACAACATGAATATTGAGGACATGATTTCATAGGCAATCTTTTGAAGCACTGCTCAATTTAAACACAAGTCACACGCCTGGGAGGGTAAGAGGACACTGATTATTGTTATTCACAAACACTGCACTCGTAGAGCACCTTTCATGGGGGTGGTTCAAAGCTTTATACACACAAGTATCATTATCCCAATTTTAAAGATGTGAGGAATGGGCAGCTAACAGTAGTTAAGCATCTGGTCCAAGGTCACACTGAGTCAATGACCAATGGTTTGAACTCATTTGAATCCCCTTTCAACTTAATTTTGCTTTGCTTGTGCCTCCAAGTAACAACTCAGAATGAACTTTTATACTCCATCTTCACTTTATGAAGACATACTTGATTGCATGCATGTATCCTCAAATCTTTAGTGGTCATTTGTTAGTTCTTGTATGAAAACACACTTATTCTGAATTTGAAATTGCCCTTCTCGTCTGCCATGCCTTTGTCATCCACAGAATTACTAAACGCCTTTTTTATCTTTATGGTATTTCACTCAAGATTTTGCAGTGAAAAAAGTACAGCAATGGGTTGATGCTAACGGGATTTTCTGATCTTACCAAGTACCCCATTATCCAGAAAGATGATCTTCCAGAATGCTAAATCATTTACCGGAAATTCAGTTCCAGTGCTAAATGGGAGACAACACCTCATGAGGTAAGAGTAATGTCCCACAGGATGCCTGTAACTAATGAATAACATAGGACATTTTTTCTCCAGTAGCCAGAACACGTGGGCCGGGAAGCAAGGGACAAGTACACATGTTCTCCCTGTCATCACACCTAATGACCAACTTGCATTCCCCCCTGCCCCCGCCACCATGGCTGCAACTCTAGTTCTGCTGATTTAACAGTCTCCAGTACCCAAGAGAAGAGTGATTTCACCAAGGGACTCAACAAAGCCTAGACTGATCTGGAAGCTTAAACTGCAACCTAACAATTTTGAGCTCCTCGTGACACTGAAAAGACAGACAAAAAATGAGGTTACAGAACTGGTTGGAACAATGAATCTTGATTATCAAGGGTAAAGAGTAAAGAGGATGCCTGCTCTCGAGTGAGAAAAGGGAGGTGTGCGTCAGGGGCATGAAACACCTCCTGGGTCTGCCATTTCTAATGGTAAAAGATAATGGAAGTCAGAAATAACTCCATACAGGCAGGACCGTCAAGAACACAGATACCCCAGGAATGAATATCGAGGTGTTCCAGTCAGATAAAAACCTACAATCAGCTGAGAGTTGGCTGAGGGCAAAGAAAACATGGAACGGGTCGTGGAGAAAAGGAGTTAAAAATATCAACTATGGGTTCAGGACCGATGGTGAAAGCTAAGACGGAAGTATCCATGCATGTGTCTTCCTTAGTTTGATACATACATATTTATGTTTTTAACTGATTTCTCTCTTTTCTCCTAATATTTTATAAAAAGTTGGGAGTACCATAATGGAACAGTAACAACAACAACAACAAAATGAGCATGGCCCAAATATGCTGGACTTGGCAACAGTAACTAATAAGATGTTTGATCGTTCTACCTTTTGGGGAAAGAGAGAGCATGTGATGAGATGAGAGAGAGTTGCAGTATGTTAGTAGGATGCATTTTGTTATTGTTCCCACTGTTTGCGAATTTAAGTCTGGAAGAAAAGTGTACTCAGAGGTTGAGCAGCCAAGCTCACTGGTCTAGAGCCTTTTGAACACTGTTCCTATGTTTGGGGACTCTCCCACCTTATGAGAAACACCTCACCAGGGCAGAACCAGAAATTTGCTTTCTTGGCCTCCCTTGCAGCAAGAACACAAGACGTCATGTTGGTCCTTGGCCTGGAACTTCAATTCTTCAGAAAGACATAAGGAGGTATAGTGTAGAAAGTGCCAGCATAGCCCCTGGAACCAGATTACCTAGAGATTAGACCTTCAAATCTCAGCTCTGTCTCCCACTAGCTGTGTGATCTTGGGCAAGTTACTTAACCATTCAGTAACTCCATTTCCTCATCTAAACTCTACCCAAGCCAGAGGGTGTTGTGAATATTGAATGAATTAATATATTTAAAGAATTTAGAGCTTTGAAATTCAAATACAGTAGCCACTAGCCATATGTAGGTTTGTTTGTTTTGTTTGGTTTTTTAAGATTTACTTATTTTGGAGGGAGGTGGAGAGGAAGGGGGGAGAGGGAGAGAGAGAGAGAATCCTCAGGCAGGCGCCAATACGGGGCTCGATCCCAGGAACCTGAGATCACGACCTGACCCGAAATCAAGAATTAACAGACCGAGCCACCCAGGTGCCCCCACATGTGGTTATTTAAATCTAAATTAAAATTAAATAAAATTTAAAATTTAGTTCCTCAGTCACACTGTCACATTTCAAATGCCAGTAGTGAGAGGCTACTTTTCTCGACGGTGCAGATGTAGAACATTTCTACTTTCTGCAGGACGCTCTACCAGAACGTGTTAACTTACGGAATCCTTCCTGGCACTCAGGAAGCACTCAAGTGATACTGCTACTGTCACAATTACCAGTATTGTTATCACCACACTGCTGTTGCTGTTGTTACTTTATATTACATCCCCAGAACTTATTTGTCTGATATCTTGAAGGTTATACCTTTGACCACCTGCAACTAATCCCCCCTACCCGCCACCCCTCTCCCTCACATTATCATTATTATTACAAAAGCAAATTTAATATTCAGCTGAATTTAAGGTCTGGAGGAGGAGACAGACAAGTGAAAAGCAACTAAATGTCGCTGGATAAGAATCAGCAGCAGCAACTGCTCTTAATGCATAATTTATTATGGGCAAGGTACTGAGCTCAGCACTTCACATGACTTATTTTAGTTAATCCCCCCCTCCAAACACACACACAACCTGAGAGGTAAGAACTAACATACCCCTACATTGCAGATTAGGAAACTGCGGCGTCCCAGAGCTCGCCAGTGGTGGGGCTGGGGCTCACTGCACTGGCGGGTCTGTTAAACTTCTAAGTCCGTGACTTAACTGCTACCCTAGACTTCACCAAATACTTACTGAGTGCCCACTGGGGGCTGTGCACTGCTCCAGATGCCGGCAAAACAGTAGTAAACGAAAGAGACCAAGTCCCTGACCTCACAGAGTTTACATTCTAATTGGGAAGATCAGTAACAAAATAATAAAATAATTAACCAGATGATAATGAGTGCCATGGAGAACAATTAAACAGGGTGGCGGAGGTGAGCTCATCTATGGTGGATGGTCAGGGAAGGTTTCACTGAGAAAATGACGTCTGAACAGAAGTAAAAGCAGATGAGGTGAGAAGTAATGATGGACGGAGGGTGCGACAGGTCAGAGAGGCCAGTGTGTGACCTTTAAGCTTTATTCAGAGAGAGATGGGAAGGTTTGGGCAGGAGTGAGAAGATCTGATTTTCTGTTTAAAGGAGCACTCTGGCTGTTACGAGGAGAACAGATTTTAGGGAGGAATGGCAGAAGCAGGAGACCAAGTAGATGCAGGTCCCTGCAGTCATCTACACAAGGGTGACGGTGACACGGATCAGGGTGACGGCAGCAGACGAGTCGGAGGCGGTCACATTCTGAATACATTCTGGAGGTAGAAACAACAGCGTTTACTGGCGGGCTGAACACGGGCTGTGAAACAAGGAAGGAACTCAGCACAACTCTGGTTTTGCCTTGACTGAATGAAATAGTATAGATGCCGTCTTCTGAGGTGGACAAGTCTGGAGAAACAGCTGGTTTGGGAAAAGAAAAAAATTAAGAGTTTAGTTTTGGAAGACTCCATGTGAAATGCCAGTGGGAAGGAAATAAAGTGGAAATGGGAAGACAGCTGTATCTGTGAGACATGGCTCTAGAAAGAAGGCAAGGGTGTAGCTACACATGCTATGAAAAATGATTAAGGGCTTTGTGTTAGAGGAGCGCATGAGAGTAATACACCTCCAACACATCAGGCCACGTCAGGGAGGGCTGTTAAAAAGGAGCCACGCTAAGTCCATCAGGGGGTAGGAGGGCGCGAGCTAAATTTCAAAGTGAGAGAAGAGCACCCCCAGTAGAAAGAATAACATGTACTGAGGCCAGAGATGTGAGAACATCCCAAGAACTAGCATAAAAGAATGGTAAAAAGTGAGACTACAGAGTTAATAAGCAGGGGTATATACCAGGTAAAGACGTTTGAATTTAATCCTAAGAGTAATAAGGAATAACTGAAGAAGGTAAAGCTGTGTAAAGAGCGAGCAAAATAACAAAAATTTAGAATGCAGAAAGATCGCTTGGGCTACCAGACAGAAAACCCTGGGAGGGAGCAAAACACTACAGCAAACTCAACATCGGAGACTTAAGGCCCAAGATGGGGATGAGACCGGTGAACTCACCTGAGAGTTGGTCAAGTCTGGAGATGGAGTGCATGCTGGGAGGAGCTCAGAGGAGGAAGGAGGATCACCAGCGTTCCGGTATGGGAAGCTGAGTGGATGTTATTGCCATTTACCAAGTTCTCGCACCCCAGAAGGAAAACATGGGGGAAAGTTCTCCCTGACGCCTGCTGAATTTAAGAAGCACTCACAAGCGGGGATGTCAGTGTGATCCCTGGACAAGCGTCCGGGCACAGAAATAAGGATTTGGGCCTCAGCAGCACAAAGACGGTGATTCAAGTCATAAGCATAGAAGCTATCTCTCAAGAAGAAGAGTGTAGTGTGAGAAGAGAAAAAGGTCAAAGAACAAGTAGGACTACCAAGATTTAGTGGATGGAGAGACGTAAGTAGGGCTCACCAAGGAGACTATGGAGAAGCAGCCAGGAGCAAGAACAAACAGACATGTGTGGTCATAAATGGAACTTAACACTTCAGGAGGGAGGGGGTTATCAATGGCAGGAAAGTCAAATAAGAAAATGACCGAACAACAGGCCCTGAGCTCTTCACAAGGTGTGTAACCTTGAGCAAGTCACGTAACTGTCAGCCTTAGCTTCCTCACCTCCCCAAGAACGTTACGTTATCCTCCGCAAAGACTGTCGTGAGGACACGCGGTGCCGTGTATACAGCGCCAGGATGGCCTCAGACACACTCGGCACTAAAAAAATGCTCTATTTTCATTGCCATGCATGTCAGACAGGTCACGGTAAGAGAGAGAGCGGAGGTGGGAAGCATGAACCAGTGGAGCCGGTAACCACGAAGAAAAATGTCCAGATTGAAAAAGAGCAAGTGGCAGAAAAGAACGAGTCCTTTCCCTTTTCTTCCGCCCCTCTCCCGTTGTTTCTTTTCTCCCTCCTTCTGAAGGCAGCTGAGAATGCAGTCATTCCCACGAGCCTGTCAAAGGGACCTGTTCACATTATTTTAGAGTCAACCCAAAGAACTGTGTTTTTGCAGCCTTTCACCACAATCATGAGTTTGTGATCTGGAGGCAATGCTCTTAAGAAGGGCAGCTTAAATCCATGAGCAGTCCACACAGAGATAAATAAATGTCCCACAGAAATTAAATCTATCAATTAGTGATTTCAAAAATCCTTCTAACAGTTTTTGAAATGATAAGCGAGGTAATGCTTATCAAATGAAACATTCTAACTACATGATTAAGGAGACCTTTGAACAACCAGACTGACTTTCAGGTTGGTTTCGACAGTCACAGAGACGTTTCCCAGTCGGCATATGCTTTCCTATCAAGGATTAAGGTACTACCCTTCCTTGCTCTCACCTCCTCAGAGACATGGGGGCAGGTGGAACTGAGAAACTGTCTCCACCAAAGAAGACATCCAAATGGCCAACAGACACATGAAAAAGTGCTCAACATCGCTCGGCATCAGGGAAATCCAAATCAAAACCTCAATGAGATACCACCTCACACCAGTCAGAATGGCTAAAATTAGCAAGTCAGGAAACGACAGATGTTGGCGGGGAGGCGGAGAAAGGGGAACCCTCCTACACTGTTGGTGGGAATGCAAGCTGGTGCAGCCGCTCTGGAAAACAGTATGGAGGTTCCTCAAACCGTTGAAAATAGAGCTACCATACGATCCAGCAATTGCACTACTGGGTATTTACCCCAAAGATACAAATGTAGGGAAGACATGAACAGACATTTTTCCAAAGAAGACATCCAAATGGCCAACAGACACATGAAAAAGTGCTCAACATCGCTCAGCAACAGGGAGAAACTGTCTCCAACACTTGCATTTCTAACGTAAGAAACACTGCGTTCTACATACAAGAGTTCATGGATTTTTTTTTTCCACGTTATGGTAAGAACTAACATATCCCTATATTATAGATTAGAAAATTTTACTTCGCTTCAGGTTTCTGTTCAAATGTCAATGAAGAAGGAAATTAATGAAAATTCACAATGCTAGACCAAATTAGTCTCTTTGACTTTCTAATTCTCTCAATGCAACTCTCAATACACAAAGCCCATATTATATGCCCTTCCCTGCCTGCTTATTCTGTGGTACATCTATCAAATTCAAGGTTCCCGGAATAGCCCTAATTACTGAGGACCTCAATTTTCCGATACACATTTAGATAAGCTTCCCTTTCCTATACAAGTCAGCGGTGGTTGGTGATACCCGGGCTATCTGGTGGTAAAGAGGCAACCCGCTTTAGAATCTGAACAGTGACAGAAGCATTCCTTGCCCTAGGGTTTGTGTGAGTGTGTGGAGGGGAAACGGCAGGAGGAGGGGCATATGTACTTGGTGTTAGCTCTCCTGAAGAAAGCACACTTGTGAGGAGAATGGGGAATGCCAAGTTTCATGGTAGCACATTCTCTCTGGGCATTTGGAACCAGGAAGACCAGCCTTTAAGAGATGACACCAATGGGAGCAAGGGCATCCCTGTCATGTAACACGTCTCCTCTGGGTCTTCCGGTCACACCCTCCGTGAACTAGAGGACCTGAATGACCGAAAGAACGAATTCACCATTTCTGTTGTCATCTAAAAGAAAGGGAAATGCCAGTTGTTTTCTTCCTTCTGTTCTTGCTGAGTAGCCATCAGAAAACCTATTTAGTAGGACTGAGGGAACTAAAAAGAAGGCAAAATATCTATTTGGGAAATAATATGCTTTTCCCTCTAAATCCATAACCTCTAACATTCTTAATTACCACAAAGATTCTGATAAATAGAAGGTCTGACTGCAAATCCCTTGTCTTTATACCATATTACATAACTACAGCATGGAATGAGGGCAATCCATGGGTATGTAGCTGGATCTTTCCCCCAGTTACCACATCTCACCCAACACAATAAAGACTGGAATTATTAATACTCCAGTAGTGCATTAATGCTCCTTATCCTTACGGGTTCCATTCACTCTGGTCTAGCAGCCTATCAAATTCTCTGATGCTGCCTTCTCTATAATTAATATGGCCTCCTAATATGTGAAATTACTTCCCACTACTAAAGCTATCAAATTGCCTTTCACCTTCCAATTCATCTCCTATGAGAAAGGTTTCCTGACTAAATGAAAATCAATTTCATCCATCACAAAGCTAATCAAAAAGCCACTATATGCAGGAAAATTAAAACAATAACCAAGACAAAACCAGTCAGATGCTTCAAAGTCTATAAAATACTTTTTGGAACAATTTACATAATTTGATTCTCACTGCCCAGAGAGATTAAATAACTTCCCTGAAACAAACACCTAACAGGGGGCAGAACTGAGGCTACAGGGTAGCCACCAAGTCTGGAAACACAGATAATGCTATTTATAGCATTAATATAATATTACAATGCAGTGTAATATTATATAATTAAGCCACGTATTGTGTGTGCACTTACATTCCCAGACTTGGTGGCCACCCTGTAAAACCCAGCTCTTCTAGCCATAACTTATTTCCGTTCATTCTCCCATACATTTTGCTCTGGAAGTGCTCTTAAAGAAGGGAGCAGTCAATGGAAAATACCACCTGACGTTGAGATGATATTTAAACATTTATAAACCAGCTTTCATACTCTGTTTCCCAACTTAATTTCACAACAACCTTGTGCACGGAGATTAAAAGAGGCAATTACTCTGAATACGTACTATGTGAAACCTCACTTCCTCTGAAGGCATGAAGCATTTTACTTATATTATCTCATTTAATCCTTGTAACAGCCCTACGATGTGTTACCCTCATTTCACAGGTAAGGATATCGAGGATTTCAAGAAGACAAGTCACTAGCCCAGTGTCATCCACTACACAGTGGAGAAGCAAGGGTGAGGCTGGCTCTCCTGATTCCAACTGCAGTGTTCTTTCCACTATCCCAGTGAACCTTCTTTACATGTTCCACAAAATGCCACACACTGACCATGGAGAGACTTCTCCCTCAGTGCTTCTAAAAAAAAAAAATTAATCATGAACAAATCTATAGGCTAATCTGGCAAGAAGAAAAAAAGTTACTCTACCTGAGTTAAAGACAACTGAACAAGCGCTGGTGATATGTCGGCTAGGTATACTTTTGTTATGGAAAGGACTGGATATTTTAATAATATAAACATAAAACATCTGTAACAACTGGAAAAAAAGATTTACCTCATTATTATTTCAAATTCCTAAAATTCCTTCATATTCATACCGCTGCCACTTTTAAATTATAACACAGACAAAATTAAGAGTCAATAATACTGGGCCCTCTAAAGTTTCCTTTTTTCCTGATAAAACAGTTACATACAACAATATGCTTTTCCTCAAGCAGTTCTTTATTACTAACAGAATTCCTCCCTTTTGCAAGTCAGATCAATGTGAAGAGTCACTTTTTGTTTAGACTAAATGTCCCAAACCTTTATCTCTGGGCAGCTGGTAGTAAGACAGGTGTTAAAACCAGAAGCGTACTTTATAAGGGACACTAGACAAAAGCATTCTTAATCCCAAGAAATCTACAACTCAAAGTAAACTCCGTGAACTCCATCTGTCTTGAGGCACGGTAACAGCCTTCAATTACAGGTCAAAATGCCAAGCTTCAGAGCTGCTTGGAGGGCTTAGTCAAAGAAGCATGTGGCTCTTGATCCCCAGATCCTGAGTTCAAGCCCCACATGGGGTAGAGAGATTACTTAAATAAATAAAACTTCTAAAACAAAAACAAAAACAAAAACACCAGAATAACCTCTTGAGAATAACCCTGTGACCTGGGCACGTACCCTAACCTCCCTGAGGCTCAGAGTCCATCACATCTACCCTTCCTAATTGGAGGGTTGCTGTGATCATTAAAGAGGTCAAGGAGCCCAGAGGGCTTCTCACCCCTCACTTGGGGTGAAGGAAATTGGTTTCAGACTTTTAGTCAAAGGGCCAGGGGACTGACAGGGGACTGACCAGGGGACTGACCAGGGGATGTCTCCAAATCTGGTTTAAGCAAAGCATCAATAGCCCTGGGCAAATATCAAATAACCGGGGAAGCCAGAAGAGAAATAAATTCATTATTGTCCAGACTGAGGCTCAATCTTCCAGAACATTTTAAACACAAAATGATACCCATACTACAGATGGGCTTTGTTATAACTTTATACAATTTGGTTCACAATTAACTATTAATGATTAAATCATTTTTTAAAAATTTTGCCTACACTGGAACCCTAGCCCCTGAATGTTACTTATAGAGGAGATGGTGTTCCATGATTCAATTCAGAAATCCAAACACGTGGAATGTATCTTCCTCTTCCAGCTCTAAGAGCTAACAGAGACGCCCTTCCCATCTTTTTTTGCAGAATCAGGAAGTGACCTTCACTCTTTAGTCCTGTGGCCATTTGGACATGAAATGTCAGATAGGAACTGTCAGGATATAATAACTTATAGAACTACTTCTCACCTTTTTTGGGGGGAGAGGTCCACAACACATTCCTGTTTATAATCTCATTTTATTTACCACTACCCAGTGAGGTATGCGGGACAAATACTATTATCACTCTGATTTTAGAAATAAGGAAGCTGGAGTACAGAATTAGCCTGACTTTTCCAAGGTCACCGCATGGCAGAATGAAGATTAGAAGCCAGATCTTTATTTCCCAGACCAACATTCTTATCAATCAAACACCAACTGCTCAGGAAAGGGGGAGAAAGAAGGAAAGGTGATTGTGATTTATTCAGACTTTATTTTTAGACTAATTTGGTCTAGCGTTGTGAATTTTCATTAATTTCCTTCTTCATTGTTGATGAGTTAGTCACTAACACGATCAGATCAGAAATTATAAGTTGTTTTAAATTATTTCCTCATTGTTAAATATAGATATTCAACTCTAAGTGTTTCATAATGAAGTGACTCAGGGACTGAGCGAGCCCCATCTACATGAGTCACTTGTTGAACTGTTACAAGAGATTTATGCAAAACTCTTGGGAGGTGGGCGGGGAGGGGAGACAGAAATAAACATTTACCAAAAAGATGACTAAATTAAGGACAAAAAGTGAATGTAAAACTTTACACATTTTTCCTTTCCAGTTTAGGCTGTGGGATGAGAAAATAAATGTGAGGGAACAAGACACAAGCGACCCCTTACCATTAATACTGGGTTCGGGTGGTTTAGAAGGGCTCACTAATTTAAATCACCATATAGTGGGCATTTCTGTGGTAAGAGAAAGAGATTAAAAGTTAACAGGAGGGAATGCCAAGACCATGCCTTTATATGGCACTTTTCCCTCCCCAGTGCTTTCACATGCAGTATCTCAGGGTATAATCAAGAAATTACTCCGAGATAGGAAGGGACAGATACTACTGAGTTCATGTTGCAAACCTGTTGAAGGTCACATGGCTACTGAGGAGATAAATGCTAAGAAACCTCATTCAATCCAATTAAATTAACAGGAAGGAATTTACCATTGTAATGGGATCACACACGTTTTACACCACAAAGGTGAAACACCTGAATTCCCTATTCCGGCAGAGCAATCCCATTAGCATTACAGAAAATGTGGGAGGACATATCCTAATTTCATCTATATTATTTATTGGCGCTTTAAGTAATATCTTAAGAATTTCTTCTAAGAAAACACTGCATATGTTGTTTCTGCTGGGGCTTTTTAAAACACGGTGTAACCACATTTTACTCATCAAATTTAATCTCTGATTTTACAAGAGGGACGCTCCAAGCACACCCAAGATTTAGTCCATTTAAAGTTCTTACTTTATATTTCATGTGACATTTTTGGCTTGTTACATGTTGGGGACTAAAATAAACCTCGGGGCAACAGAGAGTAATGTGATGGGTAGAGAGGGTTTGTTCCTCGGTACGAGTAACATTCCAAGAACCACAAACAGCTGAGGTAATGAGAAGGCGGCCGCTGAAGCCTGGGAGACCCTGGGTGTCAGCCGAAGGGAAGGTAGAAAGCACACGAGTCAGGGACGTATGGAGATCAATTGTGTGATGCCATCATATTAAACTATTTCTGGTTATTGTGTCCAATTTTAAGTAACAGTGATTCAGTCTTTCTAAATATCACTTTCTATTAGAAGATAATTAAATGATTACTTTAAGATGAAACAAAGGAGAGAGGCGCCTGGGTGGCTCAGTCGGTTAAGTGCCCTCTGATTCTTGGTTTCAGCTCAGGTCATGATCTCAGGGTCCTGGGATCAAGCCCCATGTTGGGCCCCCACACTCAGCGGGGAGTCTGCTTGAGAGTCTCTCCCTCTGCCCCTCCCCCCTTCCTCTCTCTAAAATAAATAAATAAATCTTTTTTTTTTTTACATGAAATACAGGATAGAGACTGTTCACAACTGACCGCATTACTCTAGCCCATGAGAAATGAACACAAGGATTTTCACTGTTTTAAAGAATGCTGTATTATGTGACATAAAAAATTTTCCTAAAAAAAAAAAGCCCAGAAAGAAATGAAATTCAAAAGCTCCAGTGGTTAAAAATTTGAGTTGGTCAGGACACAAAAGAATGAAAGATACAGGGCCACTATCACCAGAAGCTTGATGCTTTAAGAAACAGAATAAAAAGTTTACTCTCAGTGATAATTCACTGTGCATTGGCGCCACGTCAGAACAAAAGAGCTCCTCCTTACCAATACAATCGCAAATTCGCATAGGGCTTGAAAACATAAAACCCGTTATTTATATTCTCTCCCCTATCCTCTTTCTATTCTCTCACTTGTCAACAATTTATGGGGAATCACACATTTGAAATATAGCTGACAACTTGCATATGACACATCAGAGCAATAAATCCAATGCATTTTCCTCTCCTGGTATTTTTTCAAATGGGTACTACTAATAAACACAAATTCCTTGAAGATGGAAATGCAGCTCATGGACTATTTCTCTGCGCACAGGTATATAATTATGTTATTTATTGAACTGTCTTGCTGACATCTTTAAGTGATTTTTTGGTTATCTAAAAAAACATCAAAAGTTATTACTGAATTACCAAAGTTTTTACTCAGCTGTCTGGTTCTTAGCTCTAGTACGAATCCCCCTCATCACCACTAACTAGCATAGGTGAAATATAATCTCTTTCCTGTTGCTACAGACATTGTATAGACTCAGTGATGAGGGAACTTCAAGCCCAACCGGCCAACGCCATGCTGCTCGCTGGCCTCCGCATGGACTCCGTCCCTGCAATTTCACCCAACGCTTCCTGGTCACACCACTATGAGGACGAAGCTCCGCTCAACACCCACTCTGTGCCCACCACCACAAGACCCCTTTTAAGGAGAGAGGCCCTGCCTTCAACCTCTGAAGAAACAATCTCTGGCCTTTCCCAGTGGTGGTTTTCTACTGTCTCATCTCCTCTCTGAATTTTAACTCAAAATTCCTTTTCAGATGCTATTTAAATTTGATCAAAGGAAAGGACTTCTTTACAGAAATGCCCTGGGCCAAGTTATAAATTAGTACAACTATTCCAGGTGCTCTCATGCTATCATTTTTCCTTCATTACCAGAACTCTACAACCTGTACTATCATTCCCACTTTACGAAGAAACTGAGGCTCAGGGCTAGAGCGGAGAAAAGCCAGAATTTAAGCAAAGGCTCTTTTCCCCTCACTTTGAATTTCTTAAATATGTTGCTAATGTCTCTGTCAGAGGATTTCACTGTTAATGCTATTTTGTAGCTAATTTTGTAGACACATATCCGGAGGTTTTTGTACCTTCATTAGACCAAGCATACTACAGGCAGGAACTGAACAACTTAATAGTGAGATTAATAAACAACTGCTTTCAATGCCACACTTTGAAAATGCATTCATTTTACAGTGAACCTTATTAACATTTGGTGATCCAGGCCCCCATTCAATCTAGTTCCCTGCCTCTCTTCCACTGCCCACCAGCACCACTGCTAGGTAATCGGGAATGGCCTCAATCTCAGCTCTTATTTTTAATACTTATTACAGTGAAACAGGTATGCTCACTTTAACAAAAATAATTACCCTCCCCAGGTGGGAATTGTTATAACACTGACTTAAGAAAACAAAAAGAAATACATGGCAGCAATCCAATTTAAATGCTTTAAAAATCTTTTTTTTTAAGATTTTATTTATTTTTTTGAGAGAGAGAAAATGAGAAATAGAGAGCACGAGAGGGAAGAGGGTCAGTGGGAGAAGCAGACTCCCTGCTGAGCAGGGAGCCCGATGTGGGACTCGATCCCGGGACCCCGGGATCATGACCTGAGCCGAAGGCAGTCGCTCAACCAACTGAGCCACCCAGGCGCCCAAATGCTTTAAAAATCTTACATAATCTATAAGATGCACATAGCAGAGAAGAAAGTAGTAGCAGAGGAAAGTAAGGAAAATACACATACTCTGATTTTCCAATAAATTAACACATGGAAGCAGTACCTACTAAAAGAACAGTATACAGGTAAAATCTGCCAAGATTTAAAGTTTGTTAAAGTGAAATTACACAATTAAGCACCATAACAAAAAAATACGGAAGGAGCTAAAGTGACTATCTAAAATAAGGGCCTGATGCTATACATGGACCACACTCAATGTCAGCAATTAATAGGAGGTGGCTATTATTAAAGAACACTCACGTCATTTAAATAACACAAGTAATTAGCTGCCGGGACTGCCTGGGGCCACTGAGGCCCAGATGTTCAGTGTCTGTCTGGAGTGCTGTCATGAACCAGGTCTTTCAAAGGTCTGGATGCTTTTCTTGCCCACATTGCTGCTTCGTTCCTCCTGCCTATTCTGTACCCTCCTCTCTTCCTTTCCTGGAAAATATTTCCTTCCCTCGGCTCTCCTGAATCAACGCTCCACGCAGGGGTCTTGTTTACTTCACAGACTCTGAGAGCCAGGCAATCACTGAATATTTTTAAAAAAACTTTTCCTTCCTCTTTTTCACTGTTGGAATAACGCACAGTTTTTTCAGAGGCCTGGCCCTTTCCCGATCTACACAGAAACATCTCCTAGGCCCATTTCGGAATTTCAGATAGGGAGTTTGATGCACTCCCCAGTTTCCTGGATGCCACAGAAACTACTGCAGACTGCAGGCCCATCCTCTGTAGCATAAACAGGTAGAGACTATAGAAGTAGTTCCCAAAGTGGGTTCTGTGGAGCATCGGTCCTTCCCCCAAAGAGATTTTCTAGTTAAAGAAGTTTAAGAAATTAGTAAATGTACTTCCTTTGGAAAATCACAATGCATAAAAGCATATTAAAGGCTTTGGAGTCTTTAAGGAAATTCTTTTAATCAAGCATTCCCCAAACTTATTTGACCACAAAATCCTTTTTTCCTATTATACTTATTCACATCCTGATTAATCAGTATTACAGAGGAAACTTTTGAAAATGCTGCACTAGAGCCACATTAAGTCCCACTAAAGTGTAAACATTTTATAATTCCGAATAAAATCCAACACTTAATACCTACAAAACACTAAGATGGATTTCTATAAACCACCCAAGAAAATCAGTCTCATTAGAGCATAGAGCAGAATGTTCATCTATAAGCAGCTACATTACTTGGTGACCTAGAAGATTCAGATCTAGGTTCTTTCCTACAGAAGTAACTCAGTTAGTGAAATACTATATCCAGACCTAACTACTCTCTCTGTGTATTAGACAAAATGCTACCAAACACAATCTTAATTTGGGAATAACTGCAGAAGAAGTTCTAAAGCACCAGAATAGAAATTAATTATCAGTAATCATAGAAATAGACATATTCCGGGCCAAGTGGCTGAAGAGTGAATACCCAAAGTCAACTTTTTTTTTCCTGCTTAATTCCCACACCTGGGCAACATTCCTAAAAACAAAAAGGTTCACATATGAAGCATTAGGAAACTTTTTTTTTTTAAGATTTTATTTATTTATTTGACAGAGACAGTGAGAGAGGGAATACAAGCAGTGGGAGTGGGAGAGGGAGAAGCAGGCTTCCCGCTGAGCAGGGAGCCCGTTGCGGGGCTCGATCCCAGGACCCCGGGATCATGACCTGAGCCAAAGGCAGACGCTTAACGACTGAGCCACCCAGGCGCCCCACATTAGGAAACTTTTGACAAGAAGGGTGGTAAAAGACCGCACCATCTTGTTGTGTCAAGTGTCGGGGACAGGGAGCAGAAAAGAGGGTCTTCTCCACTACCTTCCCAAATGGCTCCAGGAAATTTTCACTATTTTCCACCACTATCTTTCACCTTCTTGCTATTCTGCTGACAACAGTATTTTCTCTCATGCTCAGGAATCTTCTGTCCCCAAATTTTTTAACCCCCAAACTACTTTCCCCTTCTCCTTTTGTCAATGACTCACAAGGTGGAGTACATTTTTACATTTAGTTGACAGATGATCGTATCTAATAAATTATATTCTCTGGCCTGAAACTTCCTTCAGATACTACAAAACATTCACTTTCTAAGGGAGAAATGCTCCCCAAATCTGGTTAAACTAAAATGGTAACTCCCAACTTGCAAGATACCTCATATGATTTCATGTTCAAGTGGTGGATGCTAAGGTAACTTTAAGATTTACTTAGAAGGTAAAGCTCACCAATTGATGAAGGGCAAAGGGTGAGGAAGCATAGGGACGTGATGTGTCAAAAACCGTTCTAAACCATGTAGTTGCGTAATGACAAGGCTGAGGTAAGCTATACCTTTGACCCACCTTGTTCTTTTATTATACCTAAGATTGTGTTGGTTTCAACAGCTTACCTGAGGTATATTTCTACTCTTCTAACTCTCACCATATTAGTTTGAAAGGACAGATTAAATGTTCAGGTTAGCTTATCAAGTAAAAACCACAGTACACAAGGCATATCCATGAACAGATTTATAAGAAACAACACAAGTAGACCAATCAAGCACCTAGTTGCTCCTGTTCAGTTAACAAAAATAATTACCCTCCCCAGGTAGGAATTGTTATAAAATAACACTGACTTAAGAAAACAGAAAGAAATACATGGCAGCAATCCAATTTAAATGCTTTAAAAATCTTACATAATCTATAAGATGCACATAGCACAGAAGAAAGTAGTAGCAGAGGAAAGTAAGGAAAATACACATACTCTGATTTTCCAATAAATTAACACATGGAAGCAGTACCTACTAAAAGAACAGTATACAGGTAAAATCTGGCAAAGATTTAAAGTTTGTTAAAGTGAAATTACACAATTAAGCACCATGACAAAAAAATAAACACAAAAGTATAATATGAATCTCATACTGTAGGTTACTTCTGCTAAGCTCTAGGCCTGAACTACTCATTAAAAAGCACACAGGATGTATATTTTATCCCCAACTGCTAATAATGTCAGGAACTAATCTGAGCCTCTTAGGACATTTATCATTCAGCTTCATGGTGCTTATCCTTTTTCGCCAGAATTAAGGTGATAACAAATCAAGGACCATTCCCATGACAGTGGTTGGACTCTTGATCATCTCTTATTTGGAGAAACATACACCTGAAAACGGATTTGAAGATTTCTTGAACCAAACTGGTATCCATCCTGTGGAATGTGAAGCACCAAGATGGGACTACAGGTTTAATTTTAAACAATCACATAAACATTAAAATACACAGTACAGAAACGCACAGCATTACCACTGTTCATTCAATACCAATTCAAAGTTTCACTCTGAGAGGCATAACCCCTGCTCCACTAGTGAAATGGCTTGAGAAGCAGAATATCAGTAATAAAATGATTCTTAAATCAACTACTGCCATGACGTGCATTACTACTCAGTTTCTGGCACATAGTAGGCACGCCTATTGTGAATGAATGAATCACTGATCAGCCTTAAGCATGTTACTCAACTATTCTGCATATTTTAAACTTTCTATATATAAAAATTGGCTTTCTCTGGCCTAAGTTTCTCAACTTGTCTGAAACTCTAACATTGACACAACCAGTAAAAAGATGCTTCCATTTCACGTAAAAGTCACAAAGACAGAGAAGTTATATATCATGATCCCCACGTTGAGGCTCATTTGACTTTCGTCTTAAGATTACATACCACTTCCTCAGGAAGGAGTTCCCCAACCCCCCAGCAGTATTATGCCCCCTGAGTTAAGTCTCCTTGAACACTTTATTTTCCCTTTGTTGCACACACCACAAGTCATTAAATAAGATCTGTATTGCTCTTTGTTAAATGTTTGTCTCTCTCTCTAGACTCCAGACATCCTGAAGGTGGAAGTCATGTGGGTTTTGGTGACTGACCTATATCTTGCACCTAGAAGTACCTAGCACATAGGTATTTAGTAAATATTTATTCAATGAATGTTTGAAAACAAGAAGCCCCCTTTTGAGAACAACGAGACCAAAAGTGCCCCTTCAATATACTCAAATAATAAAAGCTTAGAAATCAGGGGAAAAAACATTAGGTCATCAGGCGTAATGTTCAGAACATCACTATTCTCAACGTGAAACTGAGACAAGTTTTTCCCTGGCAGTCCCAGTGAGAAAAGAAGTCACTGTACCACTGGGTGTCTGGGTGCCATTTTACAGGTTTCAAAGCACCGTCGTCACGTGTGTGCTCCATGACTGAGTCTCCAAAGAGTTCAGACACAGCTCTCTGTGGTTTGACAAGAATGTTCTAAAGAGTTGTAACAGGTATACACCCATGTATGTTGGAAGTTTTAATAAATGACTTGCAGACTATGATTTTTTTTTTTTTTTTTTTTAGGGATCACTGCATTATATTCCCCTCTATCAACTAGCTGGGAAAAAATCTTAATTTTTTTTTTTATTTTTAAGTTGAAGAGCACTGAAAGAAATACCGATTCTAAATAAAATCTTTCAGGCATTGTAGAATATAGTAGCTCTGTTTTCGCAGAGGACAAAGAAAGGCAATTTGAGAGCTTCCGCTGCATGCCAAAGGGACTTCCCAGGGATTGCTGGTAAATGGATCCACACCTCTAAGGTTCCCAAATAAACTTCTAAACCTTTTCAGAGGTGTGTGACCTTCAGAATCCTGTGAAGGTGAGAGTAGGAGAGAGACTTCTATTTAAACAATACACTCTAATGCTCCGTGATGATTAAAAAACATTTTTAAAAAAAAATTTCTATGATTACATGAAAATTCAAGAGAGAAACCACAGGGTAGGGTCAGAATTTTGGAAATGTTAAAGAAATGGAAGTACTACTTGCCTTTAAGAAAGATCGTGTTCTACCTTTTTAAGGAATATGTTTGGAAGTCTGAGTTTGCAAAAACCCAGTATCTTAGGCCTCCATCAAATTTTATTATTTGTTATTATTTATTATTTATTATTTATTATTAATGTCAAAGGTTTGATACATAGTATCTAATCTGCTTCACATAATCTTATGAAATAGGCAGGCCAAGAATTTTATAAATGAAGAGCATGGGGTTCCTAAAGGTTAAGTTTCTTGATCCACGATCATAACTTAGAAAATGGAAGAACCAAGGGTAGAAGAGTTGGAAGAGTTTCCGATCCTTAAACCACTGCTATTTCGTTTGCACAACATCAAAGGTAAAGACAGAAAGGCCTATCAAATAACCTCCAGAGAATGTAAGGGTCAAAGAAGGACTGATCTATATAAGAGGCCTAACTCTGATCTTGGTGGCAAACATACTTTATTCTATAAAGTCAGCCTTGTTCTTTTAAGTCAGTGGTCTCCAACCATGGATACATATTAGAATGAGTTTTTAAAAAACACTGGTGCCCCAATCCTGCTCCAGAAGTGAAATCAGAATCTAATTAGGATAGGGACAGGCTGGCTCTGAGGGTCAGCCGGAGTTGAAAACTTCTGGTCTAAGTGCTTTTTGTTACCCACTTTCAAATGCCCCAACATGAGATCACTTTCATATTTTCCTATGGAAGGAATATTCACAGTCCGAAGACTAAGAGCCACCGTGGTAAAAAAAAAAAAAAAAAAAAAAAATCAGACTTTTACAAGCTGAATGAGTTTACTACTTCTTGGATATAAGCAGATATTCTTTTTTTTTTTTTTTTTTAAAGATTTTATTTATTTATTTGAGAGAGAGAATGAGAGATAGAGAGCACGAGAGGGAAGAGGGTCAGAGGGAGAAGCAGACTCCCCGCCGAGCAGGGAGCCCGATGTGGGACTCGATCCCGGGACTCCAGGATCATGACCCGAGCCGAAGGCAGTCGCTTAACCAACTGAGCCACCCAGGCGCCCTATAAGCAGATATTCTTAAGTCACAAATCCTACACTTAATAAATACTAACCATTAAAAAAAAAACTTAAAAAAAAATTTTTTTTAAAAACAGAGAAAGAACTCCATGTAACTATGAACATATAATTAAGTAATGCTCATTTAAGTATAGCTTAAGTAATAAACCATTTTTAAAATTTCTTCTTCCACTGAATAGTAGCCAATCTTCTAAAATATTTGATTTTTGGCATTTTCCCATAGATAGAAGTAAGAAAAGGCAAATAAAGAAACCAGAAGTACAAGACATCCTATTACACAGGTATCTGAAATCAGTTCAAAGGGGAGTTTCCATTGCTCAAAGGACAAAGGACTTCTCAGAAATATTACTGCAATCATATTGCTCATTTCTTACTCAACCCAGTACTGCTGAAAAGGATGTCGTTCTGTTCCCACCTTAACTGCCTTATGTGTTGTTCCTGTGACAGCTGGAGTCAACAAAAATAAGTCTGGCTTCTGGAAAAACTAAAATGTCAGCCTTCTTTATTTTTAAACTTGCTCTAAAACTCTCCCATATTATCTGATCCTATGAATTTTGCTATAGCTGCATATTAGTTAAAACTGGAGAATGAGTAACTAAGCCTGGTCTAAATTGTATGCTGCAGCAAACATAACAATAAAAACACGTTCTATGCAATTTTTAGCATTTTATAAAAATCTACTCACATTCGAAGGGGGCTTACACTAAAGATTACAAGACCAAAAAAAAAAAAAAAAAAACCAGCAAGAAAATCTAAAATGGATGTAATATTCTAAATAAACCTAGGTGACCTAGCTGGGAAACTACTTAAGATTCCTTTTCTATAAACTTCTAAATTAAGAAGAAATTAATGGCTGCTACAGTAATGATAAGGAAATATTAAAGGCTAGAGAAGAATTTTGATGATGTGTTTCTGTTTTCAGGTCAGTGAGCTGTAACCAAATATTACCAGGTGAGTGGTATAAACTTACATGACTTATTGCAGATTGAACAGCCTTTACATAATGGCTTAGTTCCCGATCCATCATGGCCAATTCAACCATTGCCTTGTCCATACTGTATTCACTACTCACTTCAGCTGCAAGAAAAAGAAAGCAATTATTGTTTTCCATTTAAAATGCCATCTCTGGAAAAAGTTGCTCCAATATAATCCTTACTAGTCAATGATCTAAACAATTTTGTAAAAGGTATTGCATATTTTTTAAAGACCTTAACTCAGGCCTGCTTCTCATTCAAAATTCTGAGAATATACACCCAGTAGAAGAAAGCTCAAAGGCTGGAGTGGAAAAAAAAACTAGACTCAGACTTAGGAGTCTGAAGCTGTGCCACTTAGTTGTGTGACCATAAATCAACCACTACACTTCTCTCAGCCTCCATTTCTTTTTTAGTTTTTCCTTTTCAGTTAAAGCAGCCCGGCCATGTATCTCCACATGCACCTCACGGGATTATTAAAGATCAAATCAGAAAGATTTCCATTTCTAGTACAGTAGCTTATGCGGACCAGTTCTACTGAAAACCAGAAAAACACTCAGTTAAAATAAAGGAAGGACTGGAGGGAGGGAGGGGAGAGGGAGAGAAGAAAGGAAGGGGCAGAGGGAGGGAGGGAGGGAGGAAGGAAGGAAGGAAGGAAACTCCTTAAAAACAAGAGAGTTACAAGACAGAAACAACCAGGGCAAAATCTAGAGAAAACAGAAAAAGCAAGGCAGAGCACAGAACACCACAGTCACATCCCTCCCCCACGCCAGCTGGGTCTCTACTCCTCAGAATACAGAGGAACCCAAGTAATGCCAGCCAGCTCCTCCAGGCTGCAGCAGGGTTGGCCCTGGCCACTGAGCAGAAAAGAGGTAAGAGAGAAAGAAAACAAACCTGTTTCTGAAAACCTATGGCCACAAGCCAGCTGTCCCGGGTTTGCAGGCTGGGTTCCCCTCACCCGAATGGTCCGGGGAACCCAAGCCCTGATCTTGGTGTGAGGTGGTCTCACACTGAAATAGTACCTCCAGGTACTCCCCTCTGAAGAAGACATTTTTATCCCAGGCCTCAATTAATTCATACAAATAATTGTGAAGGAGAATGATCAGATTACAGGGGGAAAAAAATAAAACAAAATCAACAGAAAAACCTTACAAACCTTAAAAAACACAAGAAAACAAGACACCAAGAGTAAGAATCAGCAGAAACACATCTACAAATGTTTCAGATATTGGAATTATCTATCAGTTAGAGTATGAAACAATTATGCTTACTACGTTTAAAAAATTAAAATACCCTTGCGTAACAGTACACTACAGAGTGACTAGCAGATTGGAAAAGCAAAGAAATGTTCTTAAGTGCTTTTAAACTTTTTTTCAAGTTCTAAGTATAGGGGAAGATCAAGAACACAAAATAATACAAATTTTAATATTAAAAAAGCTGAATGAAAAGAATTTAGTAAAGCTGACTTAGTCACATTTGGGAATGCACACACTCAAAGATTCTCCATTCAAATACCTTAGCTCAGACAAATGTCAGGATTTCTCTTGTCTACTCTACAGAACAATAGGACAGATAATCCCAAAGTCAAGAAATAATATATGCACTTACGTTTGGCTTTTGAAAGTGATTGTCCTAGACTTTAAAATTATGTTTCAATTTTACAATAGTCAATTATAAACACATTTCAGAAAATATCTCCTGGATTAACTTGCTTCTGGTAGAATGTCTCTTGGCTTATATCACCCAGACTTCACAGACTGTATATATATATCCCAATATAAGGTCTTTTGTTTTTGAGGAGGGGGAGGGGGGTAGTACTTACATAAGAAAAGTCCGTATTTACATTCCCAAAATTAAATACATTTTTAACAAAATAGTGTGTGAGAAAGGACCCAAGTCATATTACAAATAAAACTGTCAGACCATCAATTACAGGTCAATGTTGTGAAAATGTCCAAATGTTAAAAAGGGAGACAAACTGTTTAGGTGTTGCTGATACCAACATGTATCTGCTATGCGTACAGCAACTGTTCGTTAAAAATCATATTAATTACTTGATGATCAGAAAGAGAATTTTAAGCAATTTTATATCCTAATATGATGGTTTGTGACTTACATAAAGGCAGGCATTTTACTGTATTTGATTACTCTGTGGAAATCGATATAATGTTGGCAATCTCCCTCTGGAATTAAATGAGTTTATTTTTGAAAGCACATAAAAATGTGCTTTTGACATTAAAAATGCTATGAAAAGAGTTTGCAAAATAAAACAAATGGGATCATGGTTCTCATTATCAAGGTCCCAAGGATGCTAGCAAGACATGAACCAGACGGCAATTTCAAATTACAAGGCCAAGGAGACCTTGCCTGCAAAGGAGAAAATGAGTGATGGCTGGGTCAGGTTTGATGGCATGAAGCCTAAGGCAAGAATCTTTGGAAGTCATCTGGGGCTTCCTGCAGCCTCAGCAAAGGCTCCAGGGCCCAAGAATGTTGGGACAGGCTGAAGGACCTAAGTGATGAATAGTGCAGCCAGAGGCAAGAGGGAAAACACCAGAAAAGATCAGGAAGCTAGTCCTGAGAGGAACTGACATTCACGCCCCACCTGGATGTGAGCTAGGTCAGATCACTTCTGGCTAAAGTCAGTGTCTCCGTCCACCAGAGAGGAGGGCTGGAGACCAGAGACCTATGAACTAGAAGGAGTCCCACAGCAAAAGGAATCTGGAAGAAAGACCATGAGAACGTACCTATCAAGTAGCAACCTTACATTTTAAGATTCTTTTGGTGATTCTTGCTGTTCTTCTTGTTAACCTTTATTTCCCTATTGCAATAATAATCTCTCTTAAAACCACGATTTGTATTCATGTTTCAGAAACACCTGGCTACGGAAGGCATAGGGAATCTGTGTCCTGCCCTACTAAACAATCAAGGTGAGGGAAGAGCATGGTGTTGCATGAAAAAGGCAAACAGGCCAAATAAATCCCCAAAGGATTCAAGAGGAACTGGGAATGAACACAGACAGGGAGTTGGCTTTTGACTAAAAAGTGAACTGGGGATGGGGTGGGTGTGGAGGGACTGACCAGCCAAAGTTTCCTTGCCCCTTTACTGCCCAATATATAATCCCACTACCAAAATTCCCCCTCTTATGGGAAAGACTTTCTAAAAATCTACACCAAACTAAATCCTACACATCCTTCAAGGGCTGAGCTCAAGCCCTACCTGCTTTTAAACCATGCCAGCCCGGAAAGATCTCTCCTCCTTTCCTTAATTTATCTTAACAACTATACTTGATACTTTGGCACTTTCAACCATAAACATTCTTATCTTCTTCTGTGCATTTGTCTCATTTCTCCAAAGAGATTTTAACCCATTTGAGGGCAAGAATGATGCTTTAGTGTTCTTGGGAACTAATGAAGAATTAACAGCATCTCTTCCTTCAATGTTCTCACATGGCATTATTTAATAAATCTGAAAATTAAAAACCTTCACCAAACTATAAATTGTCCTGCCTCAGAGATCTATTGAATTAAAGTGTAATGAAGACATTTGATATAAACTCACTCGCCCATTATATTTTCATGGAGATTTTTCCATCGGAAAAAGCTTGGCTACCAGCACGTGGGGGGCAAGGGAGGTGGAGGAAGAGAAGTACACAAATAATGTTAATATTCACAAAATGACAATCCCAGAGAAGAAATTACTACTGTACCACAAAAGCCTGGCATTACAGGAGATTGGTGCAGCTGATAAAGCATGAAGAGCAGTAACGATGATGAAAAATACGTAACAATAATAGCTGTAGCTAATAATTAGTAAGTGCTTTATTATGTGCCAAGACTATACTGAGCACACCATTTACTGTAAACCTCACAGCAACTCTTTTATCTGCACTTTACCAACGAGAAAAGTGAAAAACTGAGCAGCTGAAGGAACCTGCTCAGCACCACAGACGTAGTGAGGGGCACAGGGAGGCTGCCAACTCAGGCTTTCCAGCAGCAGAGTTTGCACACTTGCCTGCCTCTGCTGACAGGTGCATAACCATGAGGAGAAGGACAAGCACCTCCAACTCCTCCATGAGTATCCAGGGAACAAACCCTCACTGGGGAGAAAGACTTGGCCCCCAGCCTCATCATTTCAGCCCCTTGGTGGTCCATTCCAAGTAAGACACCAGGCAATGTCACGCAACTGCTACAGACCTGGTCCCATAAAAACTCTTCCAAATTCCTTACATCGAGGAAACTCGTAACAAAAAGAAAACGATTCTCCCCTTTTAGAAGACTACTAAATTTTAATGGTGGTGAAGAGAGCAACTTGTTTTGTTTTTTTTAAGATTTTATTTATTTATTTGACACAGACAGAAACAGTGAGAGAGGGAACACAAGCAGGGGGAGTGGGAGAGGGAGAAGCAGGCTTCCCACTGAGCAGGGAGCCCGATGCGGGGCTCGATCCCAGGACCCTGGGATCATGACCTGAGCTGAAGGCAGACGCTTAGCGACTGAGCCACCCAGGCGCCCCAAAAGAGTGACTTTTCACATCAGCAAGGCCAGCTGGAGGGCCTGTAAAAGCAACCAAGTCGCCCACCGCATGCCAAGAGGTAAGGAAAGGGACTCTGGCTGCTAGGAAATCAAACCCGCAGCAGAGACACATTCAAGGGGAAGTCTTCTAGTAGCAGAGATCCTTCTGAGTGCAGCCAGTATCGAAACCATTCCTATCATCTATGCCTCCGACTGCCTCCCCCTGGCCAAATGGGGTCTGGGGAATCTAGGAATATTCACATTTCTTCGATGTGCCATTCAATGAGCATTTATTAAAATCAACCTTCGCTTGTATTAATCAAATGAACCTAAGTGATATACTTGAACATTCCTCTATAAGCCAATAACTACATAGGGAAGTCTCATTGAGAGCTTGGGGAGTCTGCAAGGCCTGTGTAACAACACATCTGGTGCATTAATTAGGAAACTGTTCCAAGAAGTTAGCACAAGAACTCGCTTCAATATAACCCCCCGCCCCGCTCCAGCAAATCAAGTCCAGAGGGCACAGATAATCTCCGATTTACAGTATAAAATTATAACTGTTTCTGTAAGTATGTCGGTAGCAGGGCTGTCCTCCTTCAAATCTGAGTGTCTGTGCCGAGGGATCCTGGTCAGCACCCTCCTGAATACTACAGACTGTTAATAGTACCCGAAGAACTTTAAAAATGTTATTTAGACCAGAGAGGGCCAAAGAATGAAACCCATTTTTATTTTTTTTTAATATTTTATTTATTTATTTGACAGAGAGAGACAAAGCGAGAGAGGGAACACAAGTACGGGGCTGTGGGAGAGGGAGAAGCAGGCTCCTTGCTGAGCAGGGAGCCCGATGCGGGGGCTCGATCCCAGGACCCTGCGATCATGACCCGAACCGGAAGCAGATGCTTAACGACTGAGTCACCCAGGCTCCCCGAAACCCATTTTTAAAAGATGGTTTCTCTTTCATTTTTCTTTTTCCTGTTCAGTGGCAAACCTTAGAAGAATAATGTCACTGAACGACAACTTCTTTTTAGACTCAAGTGCTCTGACATTTATAGAATATAAAGAGTGTCTGAATGGATGCAGTTGGCCTGAGTATGATTTTCCTAAAGTCAAACAAACCTATAATTATGCAATCTAAGCAACCACGCTATTCATTAGACACGTCATCTGTTACCCAATGTCAAAACGCACCAACAGCAATATTCTATTACTATTCCCTGTTTGAAGTGTTGAATAAGGCATTAAAGTTACATGATCTGTACAACACTAAGCAGAAATGGGTGATTTCGTGTTGCAATCCCTTCAACTTAAAACAAAATTCATGAGGCTTCAATGAGAGAAAGGTGATAGCAGGAACAAGTTATAAAAGCAAAAGAGTAACAATCAATGCTAGTTGTCTCTCAAGTATGAAAGTCCAGGGCAAAATGAGGCCAAGAGATAGGTCTGAGAAAGAAATGGAAGGGAGATGACAAACTAGCTACTTTTATAGATGCAGACTAGTGTGAGGCAATTGCCAAGTCCTCTATTTATAACCAAAAGATATGGCTAATAAGGCTACAGCAATATGGTAATTCTCGCGTAGCACAGCATGGACTCATGAGTTTATCATTCAGAGTGAGTTCCAAGATTGGCTAGGGTCTCTTCACATATTATTTGCTCAATATAATGCCATTTTAGGCCATTGGTTAAAAGTGAAGGAGCAGCAGATTCTTTATCTTGGCTTCTCCAAGTCCAGGTGGGCATGGCAGGTAGAGCAATCAAACTCTTGTTCCAGACCAACGACCAGTTTGGCAGAAAGGAAGGGAAGGGAAGACATGCAGCTAAGAGATGCAGCCTGTAGACCAACTATTCTAAATAAGGCCCCTCCCTAGCCACAGCTGCCTAGAGCTGCAGCTCAAGGCATATGCACTAGAGAGAAATAAAGTCTCTTCCCTAAGGCCCAGTTCTGAGGTTTGGGAAACACAGTTGAAACAGGGCCAAGCACATGTAGTACCTAGTAGAGCCAAGCAAGTTCTCTTAGCAACCCCTCAGGTCCTCAGTAGAATTGCCTTCAGTGAAACAGACATGAAAAAGAGGACATTTTCCCTCCTCTTTCCTCTAACATGTCCATACACATCTGGGTACCACCTCTCTACACTACCAGATGTCTTTTTGCTTCGCTCTGCTGTTCTCTATGGTCTCAGCCACAGATCCCTTTCCTGAATCCTCCCTAATCTCCAGAGTAGGACCAAATGCTTCATGTCTTATAGGTCCATAAAACTTCCCTACCTTTAAACTAGGACATGTGTGAATGTGTGTGTGTTAGGGGGGCACACCCTCAAGACAAATTTCATCTGCTTATCCCTTCCAACTTTTTGTTCCTGATTCAATTATATAGTTCTGTCCCTGGCCAAGTTGTTTCCTGAAATCTGTCCTAAACAAATAAAAACTGCAGAATCTGGTGTTCTTTATTCTACAAAGTCATACGGGCATGTCTGAACAGGAACAATACGAATTACATATAGTTGATTAAATTAACTCCATGCATTTGATCAATAAAATGCCAGACTAAGACAAAGCAGCCATTTAGTGTTCTTCTGGGGTTGCTGACTCCAATTCAACATGAATCACACACCTAGAAGGATCTGATAAATATCCACACCATAAAGTACATATGTCCATTTTGGCAAGGAGCAGGGAAGAAAACGAGGCAGGGAATTGCCTGGTTGGATTTTAAATTTCCTAGAACAGATGGAACATGGAATAGAGAGATTTTACTTTTGGAAACAAATCTCTTCCTAATCTCTTCAGAGATTCTTCTATATTTTGTAAACAAGAAATTTCGTCTTTCAGGATGAACTCAAACAAATGACAGTATAAATCATACCTTTCCCTCCCTCCACAAAAAAACAAAAAACAAAACAAAACAACCCCTTCCTCTCTTAAAATACAGCTCCAACCATCTCTAGCAACATATACCTACATACACACCTACCTCTGTGAGTGGGTGTGTGTGTATGTTTTTCCTGGCAGCCTAGTATTAAGCAATCATTATATATTCATCAGGAGTCAAATTTAATGACTTACTCACTGCTTGAGCAATATTTAATAGAAACTTGTTACTTCTCACTACACTGTACTTTAGCCATAATTATTCCTCCCCACAGATATTAGTGTGGAGGAAAAGTAAAAACCAAATCCACATTCTATAACTGCCTCCCACCAGAAATAATAGTGAAGAGTAGAACAGAGTTATGGTACAAACTGGTACGCAACTATAAACGCAGCGAATGTGGGGGAAATCTTCAAGAAATATTGATCTTTACAATCCTCTTTACTCATCCATACAATTTTCTTGTCAATAATACAGAAGAAGGAAGTTGTATAATACAGGAACTCAAAAAGCCAGCTCTGGAGTCAGGTTATACTCAAATCTAGGCTCTATTAACTTTCTAGCTATGCAGTCTTTGGTCAGTCACCATATTAGAGTTTCCTCTTCTGTGGAATGGGTACAATAACGTATTTTAACTCATAAAGCCAAGGTAAGGACTAAATGAGAAAACACAGACAAAATGATCAGCACAGGGCCTGGCCCATGGTAAGCACAAACAAAATATCTGTCATTATAATTACCGCCGAATGGAAAACTACTCTGCAAATGTAATTAGCCTAAATGCTGAAAGCATTTTACTCTTAGAACCAAAAGGTATCAAGTGAAGGTCACCTCCTTAACTCTCTCAGCTGTTTTTTCTAACTTGAGACCAAAGCACTAAGTTGAACTCACAAAACTGCAATCCTCAATGAGAAGCTCTGTCAACTTACCCCTACCAACTCATATCCAGAAGCCCATTTACCTAGTATATGCTTAAGTACTTACTATATGCCAGGCAGAGGGGAAAAAATGCGTTCAAGCAAGGAGCAGCTAGCTACTCCTGCCCACAGAAGGTAGGAAAGGTTTAACAGGTGAGGGGATAAATGTGTACTGTATCTTGAAAGATGAGTAGGCGTGCACCAGATGTTCACCAGACTGAAGCAGAGGCTAAACAAATGCTCTCACCCCTATCCACAGAGGCTGAATTCAAGTTTAAATTCTCAAACAAAAACAATGGGGATGAGAAAAGAGGAGAAAGATATAGATTAAAAAAAAAAAGAACAAATCTTCACTGAATACTGACAACGTGCACTTTGAACATACTACTCATTCTATCCTTTGTTACAACAATGTGAATTAGGTGTTATTAAAAGTAATTCAAGAAGGAAACTGATACTCATAGGGGTTAAATCATTTGCCCCAGGTCACACAGTTAATACATGGTGACATTAGAAACTGACCTCAGGTCTAACTTTAAAGTTAGCATGGAAGGCACATGCTATAAGGGTCTGAACTACTACACACAAGAAAATAACCCGCTCATGCAAAAGTCACGGGCTAATAAATGATCAATTCTCTAGATAAAGGAATTCTCCTAAACCTTACCTTTTTGTAAGAGAGAAAGAGCAAGTAAAATTGACTTACATAGTTCTACCCCAGAGTAATGGAGACCATCTTTCATTATATAGACAGGTATCTCCTTAGAACATATAGTTAATATTCCATAAACCACCATGGTAAAGGTATAACTCAAAATATTGCTTGAAATAAATTCTACGAAGGATTAGGTTCACAAAATCGTAGAAACGGTCTCTGGATACAGTCTAGTCTCTACTAGTCATCAGAAGCCCTATGAATCCCAGGCTATGGGTAGCTACCATTTTAAAACATACCCACAGGGCCGCCTGGGTGGCTCAGTGGGTTAAGTGTGGGCCTTCAGCTCATGTCACGATCCCAGGGTCCCAGGATCCTACATCAGGCTCCCTGCTCAGCGGGGAGTCTGCTTCTCCCCCTGCTCCGCCCCCTCTCAAAAATAAATAAATGAATATATAAAAATAAGTAAAGCATGTGGTTGAGAATTAAGCACACAGCTGAAAAATTCAAACAGCATAATCATGTGGTGTCTCTAATCCCCAAACTCCCTCCCCAGAAGCAACCATTCTAATGAGGTTATCATTCCATGGAAATATTCTATGTATAAGGAACCCTCTTTTAAAAAGGACAACAGAAATTAAAGCAAACAAATATATTGGAGAATACAACATGAACATATTAAAAACAAGAAAGGAGAGATGCTAAACAAAGAATACAATATGGGTGGTTAGAGGGGAACTTACATTCACTCATTGAATAAATATTTACCAAGCACAGACCATGTGCCTGGCACTCTGTTCGGTGGCCTGGACAGAGCAGCAAAGAAGGTATAAACCCTGCACCTTTTCTCAAACAGCTTATACAAATTTCCACTTTACGCAAAAATTTCGAAAAAGCCCTGATAGGACTACCCTGCCTGTGTTTGGCTCTCGGTGTGGTGGGAAAGCCTGTTCTCTGCCAAACAGCTCTAATTATTAGAGCCCTTCCAAAGAGAGAGCTGATTCATCACCACCCTAGAACAATTCTAGGCAATGACAACAATAAATGTGAATTGCTCTCACACACATTAACTTATTCACACCTCAAAAACTCCATATAGTGATTTTACTCTGTTTTATATGGCTGAGGGAACTGAGGCTCAGAGAAGTTAAGTGATTCACTGAAGTCATGCCCCAATATCAGAAGCAGGACTTGAACCCTAGTCCTCAACAGCAGAGCTGCAGAAGAGCTATTAGTGAGCCACACAGAAACAGTCGACTCTCCCAGAGCAGTTTTTCAAAGATCTGAAGGTGGCTCTTAAGTATTTCCTACCTTTAAGTCTTTGCTTCTCCAGGATAAATAATGATCAAGTTCATTCAACCCAGCTGACCTGCCTTCATTTAAATGTGCTTCATTTGCTAGTGTCCCTTTTACAGATGGACTCCCAAAATTAAAAACAATTACAGCCATGGGTTAACCAGTGAAGGCTAGGATAACACCATTATTACATGTGTACCGCTGCGATCATGTGTTGATTACTAGTTTTCTTTCAAGAAATTAAATAATAACATTTACTGAGCACTCACTATGTGCCAGACACTATGCTAAGCAACTTATACACATCATTTCATTCAATCCTTATAATAACTCTGTGAAGGAGACACCATCATTATCCCTATCCAATGGAACAAAAAAATGGGCTCAGAGAGGTTAAGTACCCTGAACCAAGGTTATACAGCCAATGAGCTGTAGAGGGAACATTCAAATGGGGGGTCTATTAAATAACAGAATCCATTTTCCTAACTATCTCAATAACCATCACCCTCTGGGCATAACACATTTCTCCATGTCCTAAGACTTTGCCAAATGGCTTCCTAAGATGTATCCATATTAGACTAAAACTCATCCCTACTGTACCAGGGCAACCACAATTTAAAAAGGGGGGGGGGTGAAGAGGAACTAGGGTAATCAAGCTCATAAATGAGACTGCTACTCAAAAAAAGGTTAATGATCTTTTGCTTGCACATGGACAGCAACTGCCTTAGACCAGCCTATCTCCGTATTCATTTTAAATAAATTTATACCAGGAAAAAATTTCAAATGGGGTCAGCCTACTTTAAAATAGAAAGTTAATGAAACAGAAATTAAGTCCTCAAAAAATATAAAAATAAGTTTGAGGGGCACCTGGGTGATTCAGTCAGTTAAGTGTCCAACTCTCGAGTTCAGCTCAGGTCTTGATCTCAGGGTCATGAGTTCAAGCCCTACATTGGGCTCCATGCTGGGCACGGAGCCTACTCTAAAAAATATATATATATTATAGGGGCGCCTGGGTGGCTCAGTCGTTAGGCGTCTGCCTTTAGCTCAATCATGATCCCAGAGTCCTGGGATCGAGCCCCGCATCGGGCTCCCTATTCCGCAGGAAGCCTGCTTCTCCCTCTCCCACTCCCCCTGCTTGTGTTCCCTCTGTCGCTCTCTCTGTCAAATAAATAAATAAAATCTTTTATATATATATTATAAAAATACGCTTGAGAAGATCTGATTAGAAGTTCATTAGATTATAAAATCTACGATGACAGGAACTGTAATCTCTGTTATTCTCAAGTGTTGGTCTAAATGAGTAGTTTGTTCTGAGAAACATTTCAAGGAAAGAGAGGCACAGTCACAAGAGGAGGGAACAACTGTATGTTCCATTCCTGCCAGAGGAGAATTTCTATGCTTGTTATTTTCGGAAAAGTAAAATAAATTTGATTTGTAGTGAACATGGCATAATGTAAAACTTGTCAAGTTATACCTGAGACTAATTAACAGTGTCAACTATACTCAAAAATAAATCTGATTTCACGAAAACAATGGCAAATCAATCTGTCAAAACTTAAATCACTGACAGCTCCAGAAAATAAATCTATCATAATTTGCCACAAACATTGTAATACCTATCCCACCTGATACAGCATATTTCCTTATATTTGTACCTACACATAGTGCACGTTCTTGAGAAGAACTTACAATTCTTTTTTTTCATTACATATCTTACCATTTCTAAGATGTTTTATTTTCATAACTTTGACTTAAATCAGTAGTGACTCCCAAAATTGCTTGTCTTGCCTCCTTTAAAAAAACCTCTTTCCTCTTTAACAAAGAAATAATGATCCATAAACACTTCAATCTACGAGAAACAGCTCAGAGAACTCTGTTGGGGAAAGTAAACTACTTCTGGAACGGGAATTATCAGCCACTAATATCTGTTTCTGGATGACACTTATAAGGAACTGCAAAGGTAAGAGATAAAGAACTATGAATATTCAATGAGTAAGTAACTGGTTCTGTAACACTACGTACTATTTGTAAACTGGGAGCTTCCAATCAATCACATGCCACGTACAGGCACCCAGTCTCGGCAGCCAAAGTGAACTGACATGCAAAACCCAAACCCTGAAGTCATCTTAGACTCCTCCCTCTAGCATTCTCCACATCTAACTACTCACCGGGTTCTAGCAATTCGGCCCACTCGAGTCGACTACTCTCTTTTCCTCCCTTTTCAACCACAGCTGCCTTACTTTCAATCCTTATTATTTCTTCCTCAGATTACTGCTTTGCTTCTTCAGTGATTTCCTTTTTCACCCTCTCTCCCCTCCAGTCCTTCTTCCGTGTCGTTACCAATGCTCAAGAACAAATCTGAGGTTACTCTCTTGTTTATCAAAACCCTACCACAGTATTTCCACTTCTGGCCAAGACTGAGTAACCGGGACCAACTTTATTCTCCTGCCTGAAACAAAAGATTCAAACTGAAAATATATAAATAAATAATGGTTTGCAAGATGCTAGAAGTCATGCAAGGAAGAGGAATCAGGGTAATAGGAAACATGACGTGAAACCTGTAACTACCCCCCTTACTATATTGAGGGAGTTTTCAGGTTGCAGGGCACACAATATCAATCAAAATCTCAGCTGACCTTTTTCACGGAATTGACACAGATTCTAAAGCTCATACGGAAAATGCAAAGGACCTAGAATAGCCAAAACAACCTTGAAAAAGACAGCTGGAGGCCCAACACTACCGAGTTTCAAGACTTATTATAATATAAAGCTTCAGTAATCCAAGTAGGGTGGTATTGGAATACAGACAAACAGATCAACAGAACAAAACAGAGTCCAGATATACAAACAGATGTATATGGATGAATGATTTGACAAAGGAGCTGAGGCAATTCAGTGAAGAAAGAACAGTCATTTCAACAAGTTGATGGCACAACTGGCTATCATATGCAGAACAAAACAAAACAGAACAAAACACCTTTGATCCATACTTCGAGCCAAAAACAGTCAGAATGGATCACAAATCTAAATGTAAAATCTAAAACCATAAAACTTCTAGAAAAAATTATGAAGAAAATCTTTGAGATCTTGGGTTAAGAAAAGAGTTCTTAAATACAACACTAAAACACAAGCCGTAAGAGAATAAATTGATAAATTGGAGATCATCAAAATTAAAAACTTCTGTTCCTCCAAATCTGTTAAGAGCACAGAGTGGGAGAAAATACAAATCATATATCTCATAAAAAAACTGTATTCAGAATATATATATTCTCAAAATTGAATAATAATAAAAAGCCATAACAAATGGAACAAGATTTGGATAGATACTTCACCAAAGAGGTAAATGCCAAATAAGCCCACGAAAAGGTGTTCAACATTACTGGTCAGTAGGGAAATGCAAATTTAAACACTGTAAGATACCACTTTGTGTTTATTAGAATAGCTGAAATTAAGAAGACTGCCCATATCAAGTGTTGATGAGGATGTGGAGTAACTGGAGAGCTACCCTACTGTATTTCACACACAGAGTCCTAATCTCCAGACAACAACTATTACCAAAAAAACACACTCTAACATAGGCCACATTTAATATAATTTCATCTTATCATAATGACTCAGAAGGGACTTCAAATATCATAGTCTCTCAGTGTCATCATTATGGTTTTACTATTACTATAAAGTATGAAAACATGAGTCAACAGAAATTTTTTATGTAGCAGATATCAAAGAAACCAGCTTTCAGTCTATAATTACCTCACAAAATTATGATTGCTTTTTATTATAATTTGTTTTCTCCAACCCAGTAGTTCTAAAAGTGTGGTCACCGGACCAGGTGCATTAGCACCACCTGGGAACTTGTTAGAAATGTAAGCTTTTGCGTCCTTCACCAAACAACTGGATTTGAAACTCTGGGGCGGTAAACAGCAATCTGTAGTTTAACAAGTCCTCCAGGTGATTCTGAAGTGTGGCAAAATTTGAGATCCACTATTTTAACGTATGTTTTAAAGTTAAAATCATAAATTGTCTTTTCTCTGAGATTCTTTCTGAATTCACAAAATTCTAAGACAAAGAGGCACTGTTACTTCAAATCCACATTTTCAACGAATCTAGAACTCAACCAGCTGTTTTCCTATTTTTATACTCTTGAATTACTTTAGGCCTTTTAAAAAGCTAGAAAACCAAAACTGAATGTAAGCTCCCATAAATAATGCATTCTACAAAAGCCTTTGTTTTAAAACAAACTTTTCTACTTAAATATCCTAAGTCATTTACTCACATCTATTTTTTTTTTTAAAGATTTTATTTATTTATTTGAGAGAGAGAGAGCATGAGAGGGGGGAGGGTCAGAGGGAGAACAGACTCCCTGCTGAGCAGGGAGCCCGATGCGGGACTCGATCCCGGGACTCCAGGATATGACCTGAGCCGAAGGCAGTCGCTTAACCAACTGAGCCACCCAGGCGCCCCAGCTCACATCTATTTTTTGCAACTGCACCCAACATTCCTTCCAACTTTACCAGAATAGATTTGCTTCTAATTTCAGCTACAAATTGTCATCCTCCAGTGAATATCTGTACACCTTTTAATTAGGTTCATCTAAATGGAATGGATTTTTAAAATAATTCCAGTTATAAATTTTAATTGTTTCATAAAGAGACTTAAGAAAGCAGCAGAATGAAAGCGGAAATGGTGTGGACTGAATCAGGACATCTGGGGCTGACGATATTGCCCAAAGATTCTGAGTTTTCGGGGGCTCAGTTCCCTTCTTTTGTAAAAGGGAGCTGAACAAGCCATTTCAAGTTTAAAGGTCTATTAATATGTGCTCTTACCCTTATGCTCTATGGTACTGTAGCTTTACAGTAATGTGACATGGCAAATTTTCTCGAAATGTTTTATCTTTTTTAATCATTCTAAATTGTCTTAAGAAACATGCCTCTCCGTAGGACTCAAGAACATCACTCACTATTACACTACTCCCTAGAGAGCTGAATAAGTAAAATATGAACACACACAAACTTTTAGTTGCAGAAGCACTTCAATGGTAGTATGATTTTAAGTCTCTTATTCTTTCTAAGATTGGTTTATTTATCTCCGAAACTATGGGGATGCATCGCATTAACCCCCAAAGGCAAAGATTCCACAATGTCAGAAATAACATGGACTTTGGAGGCAGAATGCCTGGCTTTGAATTCTGCACCTACCACTGAAGAATCTTTTGTGATCTTGGGCAAGTTATCTAAACGTTCTAAACCTTACTTTCCTATCAATCTTCTGTTAAGAGAGAATAATAATAGTATCTTCTTCATACAAATTAAATGAGCTAATTGACAAATAGTACTCAGCACAGACTGCAGCACAGAATACACACTCAGTAAGCATTAGGGATTTTTATTAATATTACTTGCTAAGTCAGCCCTCTACTCAGAAGTTATCAGAACAAATGTGCAATTCAATTTAGTAAATACACAAGGGTACACCTACTTGGTGCAAGGGACTTCACCACTCACTATAGAGGCAAGGGTTCTCGAACTTCTGAATGGACCAGAATTACTTGGGATGTTTGGTTAAAATGCTGATTCTTGGGCTCTGCTTCCAGAAACTCTGATTCTCTAATTTTTAAATAAGCTTCCCAGATGTTTCTAAGGCAGGCTGTTGAGGAATGCAGTTTAAGAAACATTACTGCAGGAGGTTCAAAGAAAGAATCTCTTCCTTCAAGTTCCTACAATCTCTAAGCATTTTTTCTGTTCCAGAACTCACTGCCACTACCTGTTGCACCTGTTGGCTGTGTAACATGTGAGCCTAATATGGCCCTTCCATGCAGATTCCATTTGCCATCACTTAAGTTCCACTATCTCTGTGATGCAATGATACAACTCTTTACCTGGTATGTGGGATCTACTAATCCTCTAAACCCCGATCTGTGACTAATGAAAGTCCCTCATTATAAAGGCTATTCCTGATCTCTAAAAAGAGAAGATTCATGAACCCTGACTGCTGAGCTATAAACCTGACCATGGCCTCATTTGTAGTCCTGGTGCTGGTCTCAGCCTTACGCTTCCAAAGCTGCTGCCAGTGTCAGCCCGTCCTCAGTACAGCGCCGTCACGGCCCATCCTCAGGACAGTGCCAGT
>NW_027397067.1:67338957-67443308 GCF_003265705.2 Callorhinus ursinus | reverse complement strand
AGCCCGTCCTCAGGACAGTGCCAGTTGTCAGCCTGTCCTCAGTACAGGACACATTTTCAAAAAGAGATTGCAAAGTGTCAAAACCCATATAAATTTACCTCACAAAGAACTTTAATGTATACCAAACATGGGGCGCCTGCGTGGCTCAGTTGGTTAAGCGACTGCCTTCGGCTCAGGTCATGATCCTGGAGTCCTGGGATCGAGTCCCGCATCGGGCTCCCGGCTCAGCAGGGAGTTTGTTTCTCCCTCTCATGCTCTCTATCATACTCTCTCTCTCAATAAATAAATAAAAACCTTTAAAAAAAAAAAAAGAACTTTGATGTATACCAAACAATATGAACAACAAAGCAACAATCAGGGATCAGGGGATGGAGGACAGAATGCAGACTATGACAAAGGAATTTAACTGTATTACAAATGTTTGAGTTAACCTCACTGAAAAGTTAACTCACTGACCTAAGTAACCTTACACAGGGTTTTGAGTGAAAACTGTAAGACTAAAGGTACAAAGACGTGTACCTAAGCACTGCATACTAGCCGATGAAGTTGTTTGTCACGGAGGTACAGGTTAATATTAAATTCTGAAACTGTCTTATATATAACTGGGGTGAAAAGGGTAAGTAAATGGATGGTGGATAGTGGGAGCCTCTATTAACATGGATGTTTAAGACAGAAATTTGAATACCATCACTGATTTCTTCCTTTCCCTCAATTTTCATATTCAATAAATCGAGTTGCATTAATTATTTCTCCTTTGTCTCTTAAGAATCTGACTACTTGGGGTGCCCGGGTGGCTCAGTTGGTTAAGCGTCTGCCTTCAGCTCAGTTCATGATCCCAGAGTCCCGGGATTAAGACCTCCATCAGGCTCCCTGCTCAGCGGGGAGCCTGCTTCTCCCTCACCCGTGTGCTCCTCCCCTGCTGGTGCTCTCTCTCTCTCTCTCTCAAATAAATCTTAAAAAAATTTTTGAAAAAAAAAAAACAAAAGAATCTGACTACTTTTCAGGATGCCTGGATGACTCAGTCAGTTAAGCATCCGACTCTTGATTTCAGCTCAGGTCATGATCTCAGGGTCATGAGATCGAGCCTCGTGTCAGGCTCCGTGCTCTGTGGAGTCTGCTTGAGATCTCTCTCTCCTCCCTCTGCCCCTCCCCCTGCCTGAGTGAATGCACTCGCATACTCTAATAAATAATACAATCTTAAAACAAAAAGGGAATCTACTTCTCATCACCCATGTCACCTTCCTGGTCTAAGCCCAAGTCACTATCATCTAATGCCAGAGGACTGACTGCAACAGCCTCCCAACTGGGTGGCCTAACTCTACACTCATTCCTAGGAAGCCATTCTCCGTATCATAGCCATAGAATTAATACAAAATATAAACTATCTTATTCCTATTTTTAAAACTTTTTAATAGCTTCTCACTGCCCTAAAGTCTAAACGCCTTAATTTGACTTACGAGAGCCTACCACCCCATTCTGATCCATTCCTAATTCTCTCCAGGCTCTGTTCAGTACCCAGTCACCATGTCTATTTTAGTCACCACTGTATTTCCAATACTTAGTACAGGTAGTATTAATTCTTTGATCTCTATATGAATGCTACCTCCTCAGTGATAGGCTCTATTTACTTTATGCATGAATTGAGGCTAGCCCTGTGATGGATTTGAGTAATTGAATACATTGGAAGTGATGTTCTAGAACTTCTGAGCCCAGGTTTTAACAGGTCTGGCAGTTTCTGCTCCATCTTAAAACAGCTGCTATGCTGGGAGGAACCCAAACCACATGAAGCAGAATCCTCAGACTCTGATCAACAATTCCAGTTGAGTATCCAGTCAACAGTCAGTACCAACTGCCAACCATGTAACCGCCTTGCAAGTTTCAACCCAGGTGAGCCCCCCAAATGGCCACCATCTTAACTGATATCACTTGGAGTGGAAGAGCCTCCCAGCCCAGTTCAGTCAACCCACTGAATCGTTAGATATTAAAAAAAAAGTTTGTGGTTTTAAAACATTAAGTGTTAAGGTAGTTTCTTTCACAGCAATATGAGCATATGTCAACATGGGTTGAAATCCCATTCTTGGTACCAATTTCATCTATTGGTACTTAACAAATTACCCCAATAAGCTCCGTATCTTGATGTGAGCAACACCATGCAAGTACAGTGATGGGAGGACTTGCGAGGAGCCATCATTGTAGAACAGTTACTATAGCACATGAGAAATATATAATACCTGTAAAAAACGTATACACATCTGTCCTATATTTTACACTTCATTTCTTTTCTTTTCCAGATGTAGATTTAAAATTGTTCTTAATGAAAAAGAGATGTTAAATCAGTCACCTGTTAAACTCTAACAGATGGAATCAAATATATTTTCCCAAGGTTCTTTTGAGAAATCTCTTCCTATGGTACACAACTGGGGACCAACCAAAACCATGAAATACAGAACAAAAGTATATTAAAATCTCTGTTCACATAAGCAGTCACTTGCTCTCCCTGTGCTGTAACTATATTAAAATGTGAGGGGCAGATTATGTAAAGAATTATGCTTATATTTTGACAGGTTCCCCCACTGATGATATGGCCAAGAGTGGTAAGTTTTCAATTAGCAATAATCGCGCCTCGGATAAACCTCATTGGCTACGATACTGCCACTGCGCAAAGCTGCCAAGAGTGGTAAGGATGAGAAGCAAAACCAGTATCCTGGGAGTGAATATGTAAATATTTGTTAAACATCTGAGTGAAAAGTAAACTACTGGAACATAGGATCAGTTAGCCAAAAAATGAAAGAGGAAAAGGAAAGAAACTGCTTCACAGCTGAGCATTTGCGATACCTCTTACACCTTGCATGGTCATCTATCACATGATTTGGGTCTAAGAGGTTCCTAGGTATTACAGGAATTTGATGTGTGAAACCTGCAGGGTTTCTTATAGGAACAACTATTTGTATTCTGCTTTGCAATTATTAAGCATCTAAACACAGGTGCCTAGTGCACTCTAGAAATTATAAAATTAGAAACAAGTTACAGGTAACAACACTACCAATTTCATTATTTTTAAGTTCCAGTCAAGATCCAGATACTATCCTAAGTTTGGCATTGAGAAAACAAAGAAAAGGCAGATACAGGGTAATTCTTTCAAACTTAAAAAATTCCAAAACTACAAAGAAACTCTGGAAGACTCTATTTCAAGAGAACAGAGAACACTGACAAAAATTGCTTCTTCTATGTAACACATTACATAATCTCTCTTTGTTAACTGGTTTAAATGTCTATTTTAGACCGTCCCACATGAACTCTGATCCTCTTTGCTTGAAATTAAATCCTATACTAATTTTCTAAAACTAGGACACATTTCTGCTTCTTAAACCTATCATAAATGGCACTTTTTTTTTCCTATTAGGGAGATAATGCCTACCCTTCCCTATACACACTCGTGGTGCCACTCCCCATCCTGACCGTGAAGTTTTACACTTTAAGTTGGTTTTTGTCAATGTCTCCTGTATGAAATTTCTCCTGAAAGTCTTCAGCTAGAATGGACTACTAACTCCCCGGTCCCCCCCACCCTTGTTTCCCAACACAGGTTTCTTTCATAGCACCTTTAAAGCTTTATTCCACTTGCTTATTTGTGTGCTGTGCCAGGGAATCAAGTTATTGCCTTTCAGCTCAAAATTCATCTTTTGATAAATACTCTGTGATAATGAATGAAACTGCTTTAAGCATTTCTCCTTACAGTGAGCCTAATGTTAAGCCTTCTCAATAGAGGGTGCTGGACGGACACTGCAGGAGGAAGGGATTTCTCTGGCAAACGTTATGCTTGATGAAAAGACAGGATGCTTTTGCCCTAAGATCAGGAACAAGATGAGGATGTCCATTCTTGCTACTTCTAGTTAACATCATACTGCAGGTTCTAGCCAGGGTAATTAGGTAAGAAAAATAAACAAAAGGTAAAAGGATTGGAAAGAAAAAAATAAAACTATATCCACCCTCAGATGACACAATGTTGTATATAGGAAATCCTAAGGAATCCACTAAAAAAAATTTTGGAACTATTAAATGAATTCAGCAAGGTTGCAAGATAAAAAATCAACATATAAAATCAAGTGCATTTAATTATAATAAACAATCTGAAAAAATTAAGAAAACAATTACATTTACAGTAGCATCAAAAAAGTAAAATGTTTTGAAATTAGCAAAAGAAGTGTAATATTGATACTCTGAACACACTGTTGAAAGAAATTAAAGATATAAATAAATGTAAAAAAACTCCTACGGTCATGGATCAAAAGGCCTAATATTGTTAAGGCAGTAATTGATCTACAATTCCATGCAACCCTATCAGAATCCTAGCCGGTTTCTTTGTAGAAATTGACATGCTGATCCTAAAATTCATACAGAAGTACAAGATACACCAAATACCCAAAACAATCTTTAAAAAGAACAATATTTGAGGACTACACTTTCTGATTTCAAAACTTACTACAAAGCAATGGCCAAGACAAGCGTGATACTGGCATAAAGATAGGTATACAGAATTCCATCAAAGTACCAAGATCATGCAATGGGGGAAAGAATGGTGCTGGGACAACTGGACAGCCACATGCAAAAGAACGAAACTGGACCCTTACCTCACACCATACATTAACTCAAAATGATCTAAATGTAAGAGCTAAAACTACAAAATTCTTAGAAAAGAAAATAGGGATAAATTTGCATGACCTTTGATTTGGAAATGGGTCCTTAGAGGTTTGATACCTAAACCACAAGCAACAAAAGAAAAAGTAGATAATTGGACTTCATCAAAATTAAAAACTTCTATGCTTCAAAACTACCAAGAAAATAAAAAGACAATCCAAAGAATGGGAAAAAATTTTGCAAATCATGTATTTGATAATAAACTTATATCTAGAACATATAAAGAACATTTACAACTCAAAACTACAAACAGAAATAACTCAATTTGAAAATGGGCGCTGAATCTGAATAGGCATTTCTCCAAAGAAGATATACAAGTGGCCAATAAGTACAGAAGATGCTCCACATGATTAGTCACCAGGGAAATGCAAATCAAACTCACAATGAGATACCAACTTATACACAAATGTTCACAGCAGCATTTCTTAATAATATCCAGATAATTATTACTAACAATCCAATATTCATCAATGGATGGGTGCATATATGAAATGTGCTATATCCATACAGTAGAATACTATTTGGTAGTAAAAAGGGATGAAGTACCAATACATGCTTCAACATGGATGAACCTTGAAAACATCACGTTAAGTGACTGAAGCCAGTCACAAAGGTCACATATGATTACATTTACAGTAAATGTCCAGAATGGGCAAATCTGTGGAGGAAGAAAGTAGCAGTGGCTCCTTTAGGGCTGAGGAAAATGGGGAGGAACAGATAGGTGACAGCTAGAGGTGATGAAGATGTTCTAAAATTGAATAAATCAAGTATCTGTATATATATTAAAAAACACTAAGTTATACACTTTAAATGCTTGAATTATATGGTATATGAATTATATCTCAATAAAGCTGTTATTTTTAAAAAGTCACCAAACAAAAGGATAAAACAGCTAATGGAGATCAGAGGAGTGACTAACTGGGAGGGATTAAAAAGAAACTAGGTTAGCATGAGTAAAATCCCATTAAGGTGAATTTAAGGTGGTAAACCCTAAGTTGCTGAAATAAATTTCATTACAGCATAACTGCATCCCATAATGAGGGATTCTTTATTCATGGCACCAAACCTAAGACCGATAAAGGCAACTAGGACTGGCAGAGGACATGAGGGCATACACAAGAATGAGTGAGTGTGTGTGTCTGTGCATGCGTGTATGCACAGGTGCACATAGCAGAAGCTGTCTTGATTTGAGTTAAACCAAACTTTGTGACTTCAGGCACACCCCTTAAGCCCCCTGAGCTTCAGCTCTCTCATCTGTCAAACATCTACTTCACTTTCATGGGATTATTAAGAAAGAAAATATCTGTAACAAGATCTAGAAATTTGTTGAGGGTATCTTCCTATCTTTGTATTCCTGGCATAGTGTTTGTCCGATAATAGGTACTTAATAAATACTTGTGGGACTAACTTCAAAAAACACAAATGGCTCTTGGAAAGGAGAAAATTAAAATATAATTATGCACTTTGATATGGACATGCAGGCCTCAAAAACCTTTACAAGTAAGAATTTTCACATGATATAGATATAGAAGCTTGATATAGAAGCTGTCAAGGCTCACATTATGCTCTTTTATGTGAAACCAGAAATTATTTTCTACCAGTAATTTAACAAATTACTGGTAGAAAAAAAGTTATTTGCAAGAACATTTCTGCGGTCCTCTCCACAATCCCTTTTAAGGTATCACTTCTATGTTTTGATTGTGTAAAATTTAACCCATTCTTAACCTCATATAGATGAAAAGAGACTATCACAGTGTGACTGCTGTCTCCACCAAGGGTCAGTAAAGTGTAGCCTGCAACTGGTCAACACGCATTCTTTTAGTACCGTTTACGGCAGAACGGGGTAGCTGAAACACAGACAGAAAGCCAAAACTTGATTGGGAAACAGGATGTTCTTAACTGACTTTTTCAAACTCCCATATCTAGTGGTAGGAATATAGACTTTATAAATAATTAAATGCAAAGAAGTGCTCTATTGTTTTGAAGGATGAATGCTTGGCCAACACAGAGAAACCAAAAAAGAGATCAGTTTGGTCCGGGTGGGAGAAGAGTATCTGCAGACAGAAGAGAATACGTAGGCTTGCCCCTGGAAGACTGAATAGGTGCCTTCTCAGCAGTCAACAAGGAGAGGAAGTCCTGTGAACACAGGCAAGGAGGCCTGACAGAGCACACCCTCGTGGAGCTAAATCCAGTCTCTCTGACTGGTGTATGCCAAGTGCACAGAGGGGTGTAGCCGGTGACATCGTGAACATTCTTGTAAACTATGCTCTATGGTTTAAAATGGGCACAGAAGTTAATAGCTACTATCTGCAGACAGTAAATGCCAGATGCTTTGGTCATAGCCCAAGACATGATCAAACAAGAATGATCTAGAGACAATTCATGGTCATTAAGATTTATAAATACAATCCTAGGAAAAACTTTTCTTTTTTTTTTTTTTTGGTAAGCTCAGCAAGGAAACCTTATAAGTCAATAATGAGAATAGCACAGAATGGACTCTCCAAATTGTTTTAATGAGAAACTCTCATCTTCAGGTACAATGGTGACAGTGCTCAGCAAAAGGGCTGTCTCTACAATGATCACAGGCATAGGCAATACTTGAGCAGGTAAGAGGACTTCTCTCAAAGCTTACTGCAATTGAGAAGGGGAAAGTCAGACAAGAACAATGGATTGAGAATATACAAGGAGGAAATAATTAAAATGTGTATTTCCAAACTGAAATAGGTTATTGTGATAAAATAACCCTTTCAGAGAATGGTACATGGTCCTTGGTCAACCTCAAGGCTCAGTGTACTCATATGTTGAAGAGTAATGAATTACGTTACCTACCTACACTATAGCATTGTTGTGAAGATTAAATGAATGAATACCCATAAGGCATTTAGAGCATGGCCGGCACACAGAAAGCACTGTGTCCACTATTATTAAGTTGCCTAATAAGTATAGCCTACAAAAGACTTATGCCTACTGGATATAAAATCAGGCTGCTAGGTCATAATGTAAAAAGTCATGAATGGGACAGACAGGCTCATAATCTCATTTAGAACAAATCATTTACTACTATGAAGTTCTCCTTATCTTTACATATATTTGTCTAATCTGCTAACTCAATTATTAGCTTCTTGAGGGCATGGGCCAATAAATAATTGGTGACTGATCAACATAAAGTGACCTAAGAAAAGTGAAAACCAACCAAACTCAAATAACTGTTTTGAATCAGCATTGTACAGTAAAGGGAGAAAAATCACTTTGCCTGAGCACTGCGCCAAAGAAAAGGAAACCTAAATCTTTGTCTTAAAGCAAAAGCCACCGCTGCTACCACCACCAGTTTAGAAACAGTAACTCTGGATTTTATAAATATTCTATCTACTGAATACTGCCTATAACTTCTCCCTGGGTGTAACTTTTCCAACCAACATTTATTTCTCCTTACCTTACCTTCTTCTGGATCTGACACTACAACAGCAGTAATAAATACAAACGCAAAGGGGTTGATAAAAGTTGCCTTCAATATTAAGAAATATAATGAAACTGTGATGAAATCATTCTTAATCAACCATCATTACAACAAATGGTGCCATAGAATGATGGGGAAGGGTAGAGCCAAAGGTCAATGAAGCTCCCTCTCAATGTCAGTCTAGACATAATTCTACAAGGCCTTCAAAGAAATTCTTGCAAGGAACACTCCTCTTGTAACTTGGTAACAGGCAAAAACGAAGCAAAAAGCAGGTGTGGGTGGAGCTAGCCCCAGTGTTCTAGCTAGTACTTCTCCACACTTGAGTTTTTTAACTCCCATCCCAGAAGAGAAAGCCTGCCTCTGGAAGCAGCACCCAGGGACAAGCAAATTAGCATTTCCAAGGTCAATTGCTGACAGGCTTAATTGTTTACAGCAACTAGAGTATTCTGGCTGCTGAAGTTAAGAGGCTTGACCTTTCTGGCTTGCCCAATACCATAAGAAACTAATTTACCACTTCAGTTACAAAATATCAAAGTACTGTAGGAATGGAGTCAAATCAGCATATGACATTTCAAACAGCATCAAATATTAATAGGATCCCCAGAAGTAAGTAATTTTAAGCTGGTTAAACAACTTGGGGGAAAACTTAAAATACCAATCATACCAGAGGTTAGGGGAGTGACAAGTACAAAAAAAAAAAAAATCAATAAATGGTATTATCTCGTTTTACTAACTGGTTTGATGTGAATAGTCACCAAAACTACTACAAAGCTGCAAAACTAGTTGATGTGACTACCCTTACAGATTCTTGCTCTCCTCTGATACCTGCTGCTGTCTATTCTGGCAGCCATCTGCCACATGAGGTTATTAAGCATATGAAATGTGGCTGGTCAGACTGACATGGACTGCAGGATTCTGAACTTGAGTACAGGAAAAAAAATAAAAATCACTCAATTTTTATACTGATTACATGTTGAAATCATATTTTAGACATGTGGGATTAAATAATACTAAAATTAAATTCTCTTTCTTACCTTTTGTAACGAGGATAACAGAAAAATTTAAATTGCACATGTGGCTCACACTATATTTTTATTGGACAGTGCTGCAGTATATAAATAACACTTTACATTTATGTAAAACACAAATATATAATTTCAGTTGTAAAGTACAGAGAGCAGATATAGGCCTGAATGAAAAAAATAATCCTCTCTAAAATAATCAAACTGATTTTGGGGCGCCTGGGTGGCTCAGTCGGCTAAGCATCTGCCTTTGGCTCAGGTCATGATCCCGCAGTTCCCAGATGGAGTCCCGCATAGGGGTCCTGGCTCAGAGGGGAGTCTGCTTCCCCCTCTGACCCTCCCCCATCTCGTGCTCTCTCTCTCATTCTCTCTCTCAAATAAATAAATAAAATCTTTAAAATAAACTGATTTCAGTGGTTAATCACCAAACTAATAAAAGCTCCTTTCGGCTTACCACCAGACAAAATTTTATTTTCTAAAAAGGAAACTGATGTTTCAAAATGGATCCTAAAGTCTGTTCTACTTGTGCTTTGAGTTGTCATCTTTGCCTAACATTAAACTAGCCTTCTTTCCAATGATCAAAAGATACACGATAAAATGCTAGTCTAATTTTTAAATCTGATCGAGTGATTCCTACTCAGTTTCTTCTGTATTAGTCATTTTCATAGCCTATTAGGTCACGAAAACCTAACTCATGCCTTTGCTCCAAAGATAAAAAAAACAGAATCAGCAGAAAGATTATTCTCAAGAGCCTAGAAACCCAGACGGTATTCAGATACTATACATATTCTACTTCAAAAACTAAACTATGACTCACAGACTGTATCAGAAAGTGACATCCCATTGTGAACAGGAGAGCTTAGCAAGCAGGAGAGCAGAGCGAGCAATGACTTCCACACATTCCATCATGTGGAGAAACCATGCCAACTTTCAGGTTGTTACAGTCAGTGGAAGAAAGAAAATCTGGATGGTTGGAAATTTATGGGGTGAGAATGACAGCCACAAGAGGTGAGGCAAGGCACACAACTGCCCAGAATTTCCTCGCCCAGCTCTTAAAAAGGAAACGACTCAACTTTCTACCCGAGGAAGCCGGTAGGAAAGGGAAAGCGCATGTCCCCCCTTTTAACCTCCTAAAGCTGTCCCAAACACAATTAGCCCTCTAGTCGAAGGACAAAATGACCTATTTATGTGAAAAGAATGTGTAAGCCTTTTTAGAGTAGTTTTTAAATGTAATCAACAACAAAAATCAAGATCCAGTAACTTAGAATAATAAATAATAAAGCTGCGGTGTTTATTTCTACCTTGTGACAGGGTCTACATCTATCACTAATAAATGAAAATGAGTAACCTGCATTTTTGAAAACGAAGGTAGTGGAGATATGCGGTTGGTTATTCCTCATTCCTGGAAAAGTTCATCTTAAAATGTCACCTTAATAGCCCCACAGTTTCTCTGGTCTGATGCAGTCAACATATGCTTGTGTTCTTAGATATATGGACTAACTCGGGCTCTAGGCTACAAAATTTCAACAATTTAGTGACTGTTCCTTTTGCACAATCTAAGTCTGCATTCAACAGCGTCCCTAAGCCCGACGGCTACCTCATAAGAAGTATTCTGGTGCCACCTAGTGGTGTATGTTTCCTGCCAAAAAGGAAATGATGATTAGATCAGGGTTCTCAAAGTCTGGCTGTGGTGGATCAGCAGCACCAACATCAGCATCACCTGGTAACTTGTTAGAATTGCAAATTCGTGGGCTCATCAGACCTACTGAAACTCTGGTGGTGGGGTCCCGCAATCTCTGTTTTAACAAGCCCTCTAAGTGGTTCTGAGGCACCCTCAGGTTTGAGAACCACTGGATTAATTAGCTCTTACACAAAATTTAAATGCAGTCTTAAAAAAATTAGGTTTACAAATTAACAGAAGTGCTCAATTTCTAATTTTCTATATAGTGGATCCAAATATCTCTCTTTGGAGAAGAGTCTTCAAAGATACTTACTAATTTATATACATTCAACACCTGATGAACATTAAGCCTCTGAAAATGTGAGATGAGCTCTGAGGTCTCTGCCCCAGGAGACCAGGTTCAAAGGGAAGATCAGACACATTAACAAAGCAAAATACAATATAAATGCAAAAACACTCCATGAAACAAAGAAAAAAGATTAACTGGTTTCAGGATATCAGGATATGGCATGTTACTGTATCTTAAGTGGGGGTGGGGCTCATCTAACACATGAAAAGCCAAGGAGGTAGAATATTGATTTTTAAGATTTCTTTTAATTTTTTTAAGATTTTATTTCTTTATTTGAGAGACAGAGTAAGTAAGAGACAGAGAGCACAACGAGCAGAGGGAGAGGGAAGAGCAGGCTCCCCTGTAGCCCAATGTGGGACTCGATCCCAGGACCCTGGAATCATGACCTGAGCCAAAGGCAGACACTCAACCAATTGAGCCACCTAGGAACCCCAAGATATTTCTTTTTTTAAACATTTATTATTCGAGATAGAGATAGAGAGAGGGAGAGCACACACACAAGCTGGAAGAGGGGGAGAGGGAGAGAGACAATCCTCAAGCAGACTCCCCAATGAGTGCAGAGCCTGGCGTGGGGCTGGATCCCAAGACCCGAGATCATGACCTGAGACGAGATCAAGAGTTGGATGCTTAACCAGCTGAGCCACCCAGGCGCCCTGAATATTGGTGATTTTTTAAATTAAGAATCATCTACCCTAATGAAAATAGATGCCACAGAAAAGTCCACTGTATATATCTGCTCTGTGCAATTATGTTACAAAATAATCAGGAGAAAAGCAGATCTGATGAAGCCTTGCTAAATTGTTTATTTTCTATTTAGGTCTTAAAAGGAGAACTTGTTTATCTAATAGGAACTCAAAACACCTAGGGTTCAGTAAGAGCAGTCCCATAATCTATCTACAAGTTTGCATTTCTTTAAATTCAGCCTTATAGGGGGCACCTGGGTGGCTCAGTCCATTAAGCGTCTGCCTTCAGCTCAGGTCATGATCTCAGGGTCCTGGGATTGAGCCCCGCATCCGTCTCCCAGCTCAGTGAGGAGCCTGCTTCTTCTTTCCCTCCACCCCTTCCCCCTCAAACAAATAATTAAATCTTTAAATTCAGCTTTAGAGTATGCCCTTCTTTGAAAAAAAAAACTGAATTTTAATAAGTATCTATTTACTCAAAATTAAAGAGTCACATATTTGAAGTAAAAAAAAAAAATTAGATCAAGAGATCAGTATGGCCACTTCCACATCATCACAATTAAGTGCCATCCCTTACTCTGTGGCTCAAGCTGCAAACCTATCACTTAGGAGGGGAAAAAATCAACTGTGAAAAGCTGGCCTTGCAAACCCAAGCCTCTAGCGTGACAGGTAACATCACAGACATGAATACAAGTGGCTTAAGTATATAAAGGAAGTTCAAAGACTTGACTCTATTGATTAGTTTTGATTTTGTACTTTAAAAATATTACTTTAAATATACAGAGACCAACTATTTAATTCTAACCTTTTAAGAGCAACTGCCCTTAAAAGGATGAGTTTCTGAAAAACTGCTCTTTTCTGGGGCGCCTGGGTGACTCAGACGGTTAAGCGTCTGCCTTCGGCTCGGGTCATAATCCCAGGATCCTGGGATTGAGCCCCATGTCGGGCTCCCTGCTGAGCGGGGAGCCTGCTTCTCCCTCTCCCTCTGCCTGCCATTCCCCCTGCTTGTACTCATTCTAATTAAAAAAATGCATTTTAAAAAGAGGTAGGGGGGCGCCTGGGTGGCTCAGTTGTTGGGCGTCTGCCTTCGGCTCAGGTCGTGATCCCAGGGGCTCTCTGCTCTGCGGGAAGCCTGCTTCTCCCTCTCCCACTCCCCCTGCTTGTGTTCCCACTCTCCTGTCTCTGTCAAAAAAAAAAAAAAAAAAAAAAAAAGAGGTAGGGATGGGGCGCCTGGGTGGCTCAGTCGTTAAGCGTCTACTTCAGCTCAGGTCATGATCCCAGGGTCCTGGGATCGAGCCCCACATCGCGCTCCCTGCTCAGCGGGAAGCCTGCTTCTCCCTCTCCCTCTGCCTGCCGCTCCCCCTGCTTGTGCTCTCTCTCTCTCTAATAAAAAATTTAAAAATTTAAAAAAAATCTTAAAAACAACAACTGTTCTTTTCAAACCTTCCTTTACTGGCATGGAGGCATAAGAAGAGGCCACAGCAGGAGGTATATTAACATTTTAGAACAGGGCCATTCCTCAATTTTATTTAAACTTAAAGGGCTTCTGAAAATTTAACTGCTTAAAGATGATAATTACAACAACAATTTTGGTAAATTAAGTCAGTACTTCTGCCTCAGAAAGCAGAAGAGTATATGATAAATTTAAAAATCTGAAAAATAAGCCCCAGCTACTTGAAAAATCTCCTAATGCAACAAATATCATTTTGCAATTAGGTAAATAAGAAAGTAAGTATTCCCAGAATACCAACACATTTAGAGAAAAAAATAGACATGGTGGCAGTAAGAGTCTATTGCTTGGACACCACACACTATAACATAACACAGGGAAAGGTGATCATTTCAAATGAGCTAGAAGTTAATAGTACCAGCAACCTGGTACAGGAATATACCAAAACAATACACATCACCCCCTTCCAAGTACTTGGGAACAAGAATCCCCTTTACCAACAATTTAATAATATAGCAACAAGAGATATACAGTACAAAGTGAGAAAATGATACCTAAGTGATCACTACCACCTCTTCCAACAAACCTCATTTTAATTTGCGATGAAACTGGGGAACCCAAAAGGTAAACAGAAAGGGTGCTAATCTTACAAGTCTAAGAGGAAAAGGGAATAGTTCTGCTATGAGGAGGATTCATGGACTTTCCCACATGCTCTTCTGCACTTTAATTTCTCCCAATCCATTCACTGCTGTCCAACAACACAGTCAACTGGTTTATACTCCAGCTCTTCTTTTTTTTTAAATTTTTTTATTGTTATGTTAATCACCATATATTACATAATTTGTTTTGGTGTACTGTTCCATGATTCATTGTTTGTTCATAACACCCAGTGCTCCATGCAGAATGTGCCCTCCTCAATACCCATCACCAGGCTAACCCATCCCCCCACCCTCCTCCCCTCCAGAAACCTCAGTTTGTTTTTCAGAGTCCATCATCTCTCCTGGTTCGTCTCCCCCTCTGACTTACTCCCCTTCATTCTTCCTCTCCTGCTATCTTCTTCTTTTTCTTTTTTCTTAAAACAGCTCTTCTCTCTTATGGTTGAAGATTTTATTACGACTTTTATCCAGGTCACCTACCAAAGCCAAAGCCAAAGATCCAAAAATAGACTACAGATCAGGCTGGGGAGGGTTAAGACCTTGCGAGGTTACCCACTAAAAATTATGGGTGACTTCTGCTGCTGGCCACGAATGAACAACTGGTATGGAATTCGCCATCCTGCAGTGAGGACCAGAAAGCTGGACAAAATATGAGACAGCTGCTTTCAGACAGCGGGACCACAGGCAGAGCAGAACCGTGAGCCCCGCAGAAAGGGACAAACAAGTCAGGTAAGTCCTGCAGTCGCCTGCCTCCCTGCACAAGAGAGGAAGAAGCCAAGCAGAGAACGAAAGTCTTGAAGGACCAAGGTGAGGCTGGAGTTCCGGGAAACTAAGGCATCAGAGGTTTTCAAGACAGAGCACCAGGACGGGGCTATGCAGAAACAGTACTCTAGGGATCTGCAGAGATCTCCTCAATCCTAAACCGCTGAGAAACAATTGCTGGGGGCTGTAAAGTGAACAATTCCCAGAATTCACACAACACCGGGAGACCTTCGAATTCCCTCCAGCACTAGAGCCATCTCACAGAACCCTCTGGGCAATCGACAGAGATGCAGAAAGGCCAAGCTTTCTAACCAGGCTAAATTGGCCCTAAAATAAATTGACACTAACTTGACCTGCACTAACAAAGTTTAACAAGCCTGGAAAGGATTAGCCTAATCCACAAATTACTTTGATGCCTGCCAAAACAAACGCCATAATTCTTGATTGGAAGACAACAAAATCCAAACACTCAACAACATAGTATCAATGTGAAGAAGCAGCGACAGGAATGACAGAATTAGCAGACAAGGATATTAAAACAGCTATGCTCCGTATACTCAAGAATACAGAGGAAAACCTGAACATAATGAAGAGAAATAGAAGACAGAAGATTCCGTTTAATTCTTTTTTATGTCTAGAGTTGAAAAATCCAGTATTTGAAATTTAAAATTCATTGCACAAAATTAACAGAGACTGCAGAAGACAAGACCAATGAACCTGAAGACATAGCAACAGACACTATTAAAACTAAAGCCAGGGCGCCTGGGTGCCTCAGTCGTTGGGCATCGGCCTTCGGCTCAGGTCATGCTCCCAGGGTCCTGGGATCGAGCCCCGGGTCGGGCTCCCTGCTCGGCAGGCAGGAAGCCTGCTTCTCCCTCTCCCACTCCCCCTGCTTGCATTCCCTCTCTTGCTGTGTCTCTGTCAAATAAATAAATAAAATCTTAAAAAAAACAAAAAACAAAAAACTAAAGCCAGACAGAAAAAAAGACCTTAAAAAAAAATCAACCAAGCCTCAGTGACTTATAGGACATTATCAAGCTGTCTAATATACATATAATTAGAGTCCCAGAAGAAGAGGGATGAAAAAATTATCTGAAGAAATATGGGCAGGGGCGCCTGCGTGCCTCAGTCAGTTAAGTATCCGACTCTTGATTTTGGCTCAGGTCATGATCCCAGGTTCGTGGGATCAAGCCCTGTGTAGGGCTCTGCGCTCAGCATGGAGTCGGCTTGAGATTCTCGCTCTCCCTCTACTCCTCCCCCTGCTTGCCCACGCACTGTCTCTCTCTCTCTCTCTCTCTCAAAATAAATTTAAAAAAAAGAAATAGTGGCAGAAATTTTTCTAAATTTGATCAAAACTACAGGCCCACAAATCCATAAAGCTTAAAGAACACTAGACGGAATAAACAAAATCACACAAGGACACATCACAATCAAATCGCTGAAAAGCAGTGATATTAAAAATGACACAAAAATACTGTTGCTCCCCTCCCTCCATATATAATATAAAATAAAAACAAGCCTAATCCAAAGAAAGCAAATTAACAGTTTTCCAAATCTTCTGATTGAAAAATGTTGATAAAGTTCATCAAAGTTGAATCCTTCTATTTTAGAAGAGGCCTTCCTTTGCCCGTATCCCTAGCATAAGCTTAGTTTGTCTACCAAGTAATCAAGAATGAACAGAGTTAGACTATTGCAAAATGACTTTATTATAACTTTATATTAATGCATTTGCATACCTTTCAGTTCACAGTTCACAAATGTCACATACTTTAGATTGTATGCTCCTTGAGATCAGGAACCTTCATGTTTCAGCCTGTAAATTTCTAGTGCAGTTTCTACTGGCACATAACTATCTGAAGACACACGAATGAGTCAAGCTCATTTCATCCTCAGTACATTGTTATGTGGTATATGTAGGACAAAGATGAGAAAACCGATGCCCAGAGGGATGAAATGACCGTCCCAAGAACACCTGAAAGGTGAGCAGTATCTCACATCCCTAGAGTAATGCGTCCATACAGGGTCATCCCAAAGTGGACAGAAAAGAATTAAGTTTTAATTGTTACTTACTCTGAGTTTCCACGAGATCAAAGGCAACACTAGAAGCTGTTTCCATTCCAGAGCTGATACAGGACTGGAAGTCTTTCAAAGAGGAGAGAGCAGATTCTATACCACTGAAGGATATAAAACCAGTTGAACCTGAACTGGAACTGGAACGTCCGGGCATCTTGAAATTATTACCTAAGTTTTCAAACACAATGAAATAATATTTAGGAGTCAGAATAATAACTGCATAGGAAAATAACACTGCCATAAACATCCATATGAGTATCTAATAGCCCACAAGTGCCACACTATTATATACATTCTATATCCCTGGAGGGGACACCAAAGCATCGTGCTGTTATCTGGGCCACCAAACACAGATGCACTCGATACACAGGGAAGCTAAGTGTCTGCATTTTTCAAAGGAGAGAGAATACCCTCTTTCAAAACGTTCCTTAGTTCTCTGAAGAATTCAACAACAGCACAGTTCTTAAAAACCTAAAACATAAAGGGGTTAGAAAAAGTAGACTACTTGTATGATGCATTTTTCTAAAAACTGAAAATAGTAATGATAAAATAGTTTAATAGGGAGAACTTCGAAACCTGTAGTTTTTTAACTTTCCTGACATATATGCATACTGAATTCTGAAAACTGTAAATATATAAATATAAATAAAAAATACATATTATATATACATATTGTATATATTCCTGACAGTCCTCTGGATTCTAACAGATTTACAGACTTGGTTAGATCCCAGACTCTGTCAGTAAAAGCAGAATTTCTCTACATTAGAGAGTAAAATATGGGGGCGATATGGAGTAAGGGTCAAGCATACAGCTTCTAGAACCAGACTATCTGAGTTCAAAGCCTGATTTTGTCACTTAAGTAACTGAATGACTTCAGGCAAATTATTTAACCTCTTAGTGTTTCATTTTTTCCTTCCTAAAATTGGAATCATCCAGTGCCAACCTCAAGGATTACTGTAAGAACTGAATGAGATAAAGTATATAATAAAACACTCAGAATAATGCCCAGCACATAAATCTTTAAAGTGGAAGCAAATTTTAAGTCATCTTTGGGACGCCTGGGTGGCTCAGTCGGTTAAGCGGCTGCCTTCGGCCCGGGTCATGATCCTAGGGTCCTGGGATCGAGTCCCACATCGGGCTCCTTGCTCAGCAGGGAGCCTGCTTCTCCCTCTCTCTCCCTCTGCTTGTGCTCTCTCTGTCAAATAAAATAAAATCTTAAAAAAAAAAAAATAAAAACAAATAAAAACAAATTTTAAGTCATCGTTACAACACAAAAACAAATTTTAAGTCATCGTTACAACACTATAAGCAACAATACAGAGTAGTGCTTGAGAGAATGGACACTGGACAAAGATGCCTGGAAATTCTGTCCCATCCATGCCATTTAAAATTGCACAACCCTGGTTAAGTTGCTTACCTTCTCTATCTTCAGTCTGCCCTCATGTAAAAAGGAAATAATTGTATCTATCTCACAGCATTAAATGTTATAGTTTTCTAAAACTTGTCTGATTTTAAGAATCAGCTGAAATGCTTATTAAAAATATAGATTTATATATAGGTACTATCTCAGATCTACTGAACCAGAGCCCCTGGTGGACACTACGAGGAAACCCGTATTTTTATGTATTGCCCCAGGTGATTCTTAGAATCAAACAAGTACGGAGAACACTGAGATAACTGCATCTCCCCCCAAATTTTATGTTGAGAGCCTAACCCCCATTGTGATGGTATTTGGAGATGAGGCCTTTGGGAGATAATTAGGTGTAGATGCCCTGAGGGAAGAGCCCTCAGGAAGGGATTAGTGTCCTTATTAGAAGAGTAAGAGACAACTCAGTTCTCTCTCTCCACCACGTGAGGACATCGCAAGAAGGGGGGCTGACTGAGAGCCAGAAAGAGCCCTTATCAGTATCCAACAATGCTAGCACCCCAATCTCTGACTTCTAGTCTCCAAAACTGTGAAAATAAATTTCTGCTGCTTAAGCCTCCAGTCTACGCTATTTTTTAATAGCAGCTGGAGCTGACAAAACACACAATGTATATAAAGACTAATATAATCCAAGCTAAGTGGAGAGTGTCTACCACATAATAGCTACCCTTATTATGTGCATGCAAAATTCACATTACTCTAATGAAATTCTACATTTGCAGAGACCTTGGGAAAAACCTTCCTTCTGTAATTCTGGAGTATTTCCAGGGAGAAGATTCAGATTGAGAAGCAAAGGGAATACATGGAGTAGACGCACTTTTCCCTCTTTCTCCTACTAAGTACAGCTAAGTTCATAATTCACAGGACACCCCCTTCCCCAAAGCATCATCTGGCCCAAACTGTCAATCGTGCAGTTGTTGAGAAACCTTGGTTTAAATCTACCTCCTCTTGGAGCCTTCCCCAGTAATAATCATCTCTTTGTTCCCTGTACCTATCTATGGTTTCCAAGAAAGTTTAAAAGAAGGTTTCCTGAGTTTTTCCCAGGCATGTTATTTTGCCTCCCCTAACAGGCCTTGTCTTAGGCCATTCTGGCCGCTGTAACAGAATACCAGATTGGGTAGCTTATAAACAAGAGAAACTTATCTCTCAACAGTTCTGGAGGCTGGGAAGTCCAAGACCAAGGTGCCAGCAGGTCAAGTTCTGGTGAAGGCCCTCTTCCTGGTTCATAGGCCCCTTGCCTTCTCACTCTGTCTTCACCCAGTAGAAGGTGCAAGGGAGCTCTCAGGAGCCTCTTCCATAAAGGCACTAATTCCATTCAAGAGGGCTCCACCCTCATGACCTAAGCACCTCTCAAACACCCCACTTCCTAATATCATCACACTGGTACTAGCATTTCAACATATGAATGGGGGAAGCGGAAAGACACACATATTCAGACCCCAGCAGGGCTAAGACTGGCTTCAGGCAGGACCAGTTATTACTGTTTCCCTCTCTCATCTTTCTGCAGAGGACGGTGAGAGGCAAAGAGCAAACAATTTATAGACATTATGCTGAATCTCCTTCAAATCAGGGGGGCCTGTACAAGTCCACGCAGAGCTGTATCTCCTTCTTCAAGATGCAAGGATACATCTTTATGAAACCTTCTCTGATCCGGACAAGCAATTGCTTGTCCCCTCCCTCATGCTACTACGATCCCTCTCTCTCCCTCAAACACACATACGCATACACTTCTTTATAAAACTAATCACAACTATTTGTTCACATGGCTGGCTGTCACTCCTTTACCCTGCGAGCAGCTTAAACTACCCTCTGACATGTTCCACAGCACAGAAAACAGCTCCTCATGCAAAACAGGCGATCAATAAAGAACTGAGGAGAGTCACAACAAAAACAGCAACCACCTTTCCGAGGTCCCCTACAGTGCGCCATAAACTGCTGCCCTGGAGCTTCATTCTCATTATCGCTAAGGTTCACAACCATTTATAGAAGAGAAAAGGAAAACTGAGGCCCAGAGAGCTTATTTGAACGACCTGTCCGAGGCCCTGCTTTTAAAGACAGCTCAAACCAGATTAATCTGCATCAAGAATTCGTGAACTTTTCCCCACTCGGGTCGAAGGATGGAGAGACGGCGTCTCAGGGAGGGAGGCAGCCTGCCCGAGCCTCACTGCTCGACGTGCAAAGAGCCAGGACCACAGCCCAGGCGGACAGACCCCAGCTCAGGGCACCCGCGGAGAGTCCGAGAGGGAGGCGACACCTCCCGCCACCCTCGCCGTCGCCACCCCCCGCTTCCGCCTTACCTGGATGCCCGACCCAGCTCGGTCTGGCTGCACCCGGACTGCCCACACTCGGACCCCAACTCCTTCCTCAACTCCCTTCCCCAGTCGCTGAAACTGCGAGCGCGGGCTCGGGCGTCATCAGCAGTCGCCCGCCAGCGGTCACATGACGCCCCGCCCCGCTCCCCGCCCCTCTGGTCATGTGACCGCCAGGAGAGCCAGAGGCGGAAGCTGGGGTCCCGTCGGCTGGCGATCGGGGGCTGCGGATAGAGGGGGCACCCGTGCGGAGAGGAAGGGGTGGGGACCCGGGTGCCGACCTCGCCCGCGATCGCCGGCCCCACACGTGCGCCGTGGCGCGGCCCGGGTGACAGGTGAGTTTGGGGCGGGATGCGCTCTCCGCCCAACCCTCTGCCCCTCCCCAGCCCCGGGCCGGGCCGCGCGGGCCGAAGGGGTGTCTGTGGCGTGGGGTGCGGTCTGGAGGGGGAGCCTGGCTTGGCGAACTGAGGGCCCTCCAGTGGCGGGGCTGCAGTCCAGGCTCTCCATCTCCAGTTAGGTGGAAATGATTTTCCACGCTATCCGGGCGCTTTGGGAAGTGATACTCAGCTGCTTGGCCCTCATCTGATCATTCCACGTTTCCAGGAGCCGTGCTGGGTAGACAGTGTTATTCCTCCATTTACTCTCGAGAAAACGGAGCGTTTGGCGAGGGCTTTTAGAGTCTGATGGACCCGGGTTTGAATTCTAGTTCTGCCGTCGGCTGTGAGTTTGAGCAAGTCATTGTTCCCCTGTGCACCTTAATTCCCTCACCTGTGTCATGCTGGTGCCGAAGTTCTTTGCATTTCGGAAAACAGTTCCGAGGGTCCTGACTGGTTTATGGGCATGGCTGAAAACATAAACCAAGTCACAGAGCCCGTAATGGAGCCGGATCTTCTGATCCCAACATAGTTGGAACGGGTTTCCTCCAACGTAGGTGATGGGGTCATGAGAAGGGAGGGAGAGGTCTTACTGCCCCTGCCCACAACCAGAAACACCTTCCGTTTTTCCCTCTCCTGTCTTTTCCAGGATTTATGAATGGGACTAGAGTGATCAGGCTTGTTTCAGAACTTTTCTGGAAGAGAGTTGTCAGTCACTTATATCTTGATCAACAACCATTGCATTTTGTTCCTGATAATGGATAAGTGGAGACCAGTGCTTCCTTTATGGAACTTGAGGTTTTATGAAAGGATAAAAATAGACCTGTCTTCTTTTGTCCTCTGAGTAGGGCACACAGTGATTTGTCCCAAGACAATTTAATTTCCTTCAGATTCTGTACTTTTGGGTAATTGGTATGATGCCATGCTGCATTCTTGAAACATGTTGTCTTTTGTCTAGGGTTATTTTCCAAACTGAAAACCTATGTTCCATAACAAATTCTTTAAAATAAGTTACAGCTACTTTTTGGGGTGCCTGTAAAGAAAAGTGGGAAATTGAGTGGGATTTCTGGTTTCATTTCATGCCTGGTAGTAATAGTGTCTATACTGAGAAAAACTGGTCTTCGTGAATTTTCTTCATCTCTAGCACCAAAAGAACCACTAAATGGATGATTTAATTTAGGTTCTTCTACAGTGTTTATCTGCACCTCGTTCTAGAGTGATTGTTATTTTTAAATTTCAACTAAGTCTTAGCACCTTCTATAAAGCCACCGAATTCTGAGATCACTGCAACATGATTAGACATTTTTAATGTTGGTTCTTAGGTTCTGTTCTTCAGGGCAAGTTTTTCAACCAACAATGGGGTATCTACCAAATACTCTAACCAAATAATATTTTGAATGTTGCCTACAGTGTAAGGATTTAAGGATTAAAATAAGAGGTTTAAATATTTAAATTAAATAACACACAAAAAAGTCTTGACTTATGTCATTATCCCAGGCCTAAGCTAACCTGACTGTCTGCATGCAGGTGCTGAGTGAATCTGTTCATCCTTTTTTTGGGGAGGGGAGGGGAAGAAGGCAGGTTATGTTGTTTTGCTTTAAGATATTTTCTCCCTGGTCGCACTGTCTATCCTATATTGGGATCCAAAATACGGTAGCAGTTTACACCCGTTAAACATAGCTTGCTTGCCTTACAGTTGTGTCTGGAGTTTCATCCTGCTTAGACCTGTGTCTTCAGAGGACTTCAGTGACTTTTTTTTTTCCCCATTTGCCATTATTTTCCCCCTTCCCTTGTCTCATTTTCCCAGCCAGACTATTTCAGTGCAAAAAAAATGGAATGAAATTGGGGTGCCTGGCTAGTTCAGATAATAGAGCATGTGGCTGTTGATCTTGGGGTGAGTTTGAGCCCCACGTTGGGGGTAGAGTTTACTTAAAAAAAATGAAATGAAATTATCTGCTTCAGCCACATCAGCCACTTGCCTATTCCTTAAGCACATTTAGCACACTGCTGCCCTAGGGCTTTTGCATTTACTTGTAAACCCTGCCTGAATGCCCTTCTCCCAGATCATTATCGATTGTAAAATAACAAACTACCCCAAGATGTAGTGGCTTAAGAAAAAAAAAACAAAAACAAAAATAAAAAACATCTATTGGCTTATAGTTTCTGTGGTCGGAATCCATAATGTGGCTTAGCTAAGTGCCTTTGGCTCAGGGGCTCTTGGGAGGTTGTAGTCTGGCTGTGAATAGAAGCTGTCGTCTTATCTGAAGGCTCAACTGGGGTTGGCGGGGATCCATATTCAAGCTCATTCAAGTGGTTGTTGGCAGGCCTCTCCCTCCCTCATCACAGGGCTCTCTCACAACATGACAGCTTCCTTCTTTCAGAACAAACAAGCTAGGGAGGGTGCCCCAGTCAAAAGTCACCATTTTTTTTGTGATCTAATCTCAGAAGTCGTATCTTTCACATCTACCTTATTCTGTTCCTTAGGAGTCAGTAAGTCACACTCAAGGAAAGGGGCCCACACAGGGCATGAACAAGGAGATGGAGGTCATCAGGGACTGTCCTAGAGGCTGCTAACCACACTCAAATACCCTTATTGCTTGCTTCCTCACTTCCTTCTGGTCCCTGCTCAAATATCTTATCAGAGAGGCTTTCACAAACTATGTAAAACAGCACACACACACACTCCATCTCTTTATCATGCTTTTTCTTCACAGCAATGATCACAGCCTGATACATAATGCATTTATTTATTATCTGTTCCCCACTCCTAATAGTATGCAGGCTTTATGAGAGCAAGAACTTAGTTTTGTTCTGCAGTACCCTCAGGTCCTAAAACAGTACTTGACATACAGTAGGACTGGGTACATATTTGTTGAATGAATGAATCTATATCAATAGGAATGCTTCCACCTGTAAAGAATCCAAAAGCCAACTAGCAGCAGATAAAACAGTTCATCTTACAAGGATTACAGAGGTAAGTAGTGCCACAGTTGAATTAGTGAGTCAGTAACATCACCCAGAATTTAGATTCTTTCTCTCCTTCCAAACCACAATCTGCAGATTTTTGGCTTTTTTTCTTTTAGGTTTGTCACCTTGTATGTCAGGCAAGACCTGTTCATTGGACCACATTCAAAGGCAAGAAGGAGAGGGATAGCTAGGGGAAAGAGAGAAAAATTTCTCTTCATAGGCTTCTCTCCTTGTAGCAAGAGGAATACATTTCCCATAAGGTCTACCGTAGACTTCCTCTTACATCTAATTGGTCAAAATTGAGTCACATGTCTAACCTACTTCAGGGGTGGTGGGAAAATAAGGATCTGCTTGTTTCCTCCTCTATAGGAAGAAAGGAAAAGGAGGGAGGAAATTCTTGTTGGAGAGTTAACAGCATCCCGGGAAATTAAGACATTTTAAAGTATTGAATCAATAATAAGAGACTTACAGAAGGAAAAAAAAGAAAACTGTTAAGGGTTATACAAAGCTTCCAGGTACTAGATAACTGTACTAGGTAGCTTAACATGAGCGAACTTTGAACAGATGAGACAAGGGTTGGGTAATGTTTTGCTAGGGCTGCAAAGGAAGCCCCCTCCTGTCAAATGCCTTTCCACATTCTGGTTTTGTGTGTGGCAAAGTCCTCATTATTTCATCATTCACTATTTGAGTCTCTGCAGCTAGAAGATTACATATGAACATAAAAGTTGGCATTGACATAAAAATTTTAATGAGTTGACCATGTATAAGATTAGTTCTTATTCAGATATTCATGTCCTAAAGGGTCTGTTAGGTTGAATTCTTATTTTTGTTGGTCTTCTCAAAGTTAATGTCATGTTGATAGAATACAGTACCAGTGCAAAATGCAAGTGCAAATCTTGGGAAGTACACAGGCCTTGATGAAGTTGAAAAATAATTCAGGCTTCCATGAAGTTGACCACGATGACCTAGCTAAATTAACAATTAGAGGAGAGAAATACAAGAAAGATGATGACAAAATTAACACTTCCAAAGATGATTTGCAAAAGAGTTGGAAGAAGCTGTTGGGGAAATGAATGCTGCCTTGAACATTTTTTATAAAAATTACCTTTTTCTAAGATCATGCTATGAAAGTCAACTGTGAAGTACAAGATACTGTATTATCAAAGTCACAATTTGGTGAAATCAACTTTTGACTCATTCTTGGTTTGTTCCTTGAACGAGGACATAGTTGTTGCAGTTTTACTCTAAATTTTGCTAGGTGTGAAACTTACTTTCATAAGTTTTAATGATACCATTCGGGGACACCTTTCTAATCAAAACTTTTCCACAGCTTAGCATGAAATATTTGTCCTTACTTTAGAGTCACTCAGTAGATTTCTCAGGCATGTATTAGCCTTGGTAACAACAGCCTCCTATCCCTGACATATGAGAAACACGTTTTTATTTTTATTTATTTTTTTAAAGATTTTATTTATTTATTTGACAGAGAGAGACAGTGAGAGAGGGAACACAAGCAGGGGGAGTGGGAGAGGGAGAAGCAGGCTTCCCGCAGAGCAGGGAGCCCAATGCGGGGCTCGATCCCAGGACCCTGGAATCATGACCTGAGCCGAAGGCAGACGTTTAACTGACTGAGCCACCCAGGCATCCCTCGTTATTTGTTTTAATTTTTTTTAGTGAGTTTGGGAGAAAAATCTTATATATATGTTACATGCACTCCCTTTAAAAATAGAGATCTTTATGCTTTTCTTTTGGGATACAGGTTCTTTAATGGAGCAGCCGATCTGTCAGCAGACCTGGTTTCATCTAATGATTTACAGACCCCAGCTCTGAAGCCAGTGAAACATTCCTGCTGCCCAGGCTCTGAGTATAGTACATCATCCTCACCATGTTGGACTTTCTAGCTGAGAACAACCTCTGTGGCCAGGCGATCCTAAGGATTGTTTCCTGTGGCAACGCCATCATTGCTGAACTTTTGAGGCTTTCTGAGTTTATTCCTGCAGTGTTCAGGTACAGAGACCGAGCCGATCAACAGAAATATGGAGATATCATATTTGATTTCAGCTATTTTAAGGTAATCCTCCTCCATAGCATTTTTACCACTGTATTGTCTATAAAAGCATGCTTTCTCTGGGAACCATGAGACGCCGAAGGGTGAAGTAATTATGGAGAAAGTTAAAGAGGAAAGGTTTCTAACCAAATTTAATATCAACAGACTAACTTGAAAATAATATAAATGTATTGTGTGGAAGCCCTAACATAATATAATCAAACTCTTAAAAAGATAACTTTGGTGTAATGTATTTCACAACAAAGTACCCCACATTAAAAGCATGCTAATCATGGTTAGAGTTCAAATTCATTTCTTCCAAAGGGATTTTGCATCTAGGCTTCTGTTATCTTCATTCCCTTCTGTTGCTCTGCTTTCAATTTTCAATATCCCTTTTAAGGCATAAGAGCAAATTTTTAAAAGACTATTTAGAAATTGTTACCCACAAGTATGCTTTTATTGCCATTTCACATAAATGTGTTTTTCTTCTCAGGGTCCAGAATTATGGGAAAGCAAGCTGGAAGCTAAGCCAGAGCTACAGGATTTAGATGAAGAATTTCGTGAAAACAACATAGAAATTGTGACCAGATTTTATTTAGCATTTCAAAGTGTGCATAAATATATTGTAGACTTAAACAGGTATTGATTAATTTAGCAATAACTTATTCCGACAGTAAATAGTGGGAAAGGGACATGCCAGAAATTGTGCATCTTCCTGAGTTACTGCACAATCTTCCTGCCTCTCCCGTGCATAATTGTCCTTTCCTTCCTGTGGCACTAGTCATCTTTAAATATTTCAGAGTTTTATTATGCTTTCCTTCTCTTGTGAAGTAGTATGATAATCTTGGTTTGTACTAAGTCATGGCTTGCTTTCTTTTTTGTTTTCATCGACATATTGTTGACACGCACAGTTTCATTAGCATCAGTTGTACAGCCTAGTGATTTGATAACTCTATGCTGTGCTCACTGCAAGTGTGGCCACCATCTGTCCCCATGCAACGCTGTCACACTACCATTGCTACATTCCCTGTGCTAGACCTTTCACCCCCACCACTTACTCAGTCGGTAACTAGAAGCCTGTACCTCCCACTCCCCTTCACCCACTTTGCCCATGTCCCCCCCGCCCCCCAGCCCATTCCTCTCCCTTCTGGCAACCATCACTTTGTTTTCTGTATTAAGTCATACAGCTTTCAATCCTGTAGTTTATGACCATATTTTAGTATCTTATATATGAGAAGTGGAGAGAAAGGAACTTATTTTTATAGCATTGGTAACCGTAGCTTCCTTCTTATCCCTAACTACACAGTATTCTCTTCCTTTCAGCCCTTGAAAGTTCACTATTCATCAGCTTTTAAATTATCTGTTCCATGTTTTTATAGCATTACTCCTAAGATATTTATAATTCATAAATCAAGACTAGGGATTACTTGGAGTAGCCGGTATTAGAAACCTGTGGCCCTAAATGACTGTGATTTCTAGCTCACAAGTCCATTCTTAAGAGCACGAAGGGCCACAGACTATTTGAAGGCCAGAATGCCTGGTATCTTGCCTTATCTTTTAAAAATCTTTACATTCCTTCTTCAAAGGTGTTCAAGTTTTCATTAGAATGAATAACTTGCTCTGGGGTTTCATTTCTAGATATCTAGATGATCTCAATGAAGGTGTTTATATTCAGCAAACTTTAGAAACTGTGCTTCTCAATGAAGATGGAAAACAACTTCTAGTAAGTAATAGTAACCATTTAAAATAGAAAGTCAAGAATGTCAAGCTTAGCATCACTTTTTTCCTATAAGTCCCAAAGACATGCAAAGTACCCTTCTTTAAAGAGAAGCAAAATAAACTAACAGTTATCTTCGTCCAGTGGACAGTATCTGAATTCAGAACATAGTAGACTCTGAACAGAATTACAAGTGAAGTAGAAATCGTGTGGAGGTTATGAGCTTCTTCCTCAGTGTAACAATCCTATCTTCTTTATCTTTTGCATCCCAGACATCTAGCCTTAGAAATCAGTACGTAATAATTGTTTAAGAAATGTTAAATAAGTGGGGCACCTGGGTGGCTCAGTCGTTGAGTGTCTGCCTTCGGCCCAGGTCATGATCCCAGGGTCCTGGGATCGAGCCCCGCATCGGGCTCCCTGCTCAGTGGGGAGCCTGTTTCTCCCTCTCCCACTCCCCTGCTTGTGTTCCCTCTCTTGCTGTGTCTCTCCCTGTAAAATAAATAAATAAAATCTTTAAAAAAAGAAAAGAAAGAAATGTTAAATAAGTAAAGGATTTAGAGGGACTCCATTTGGGGTCCCAAGCCAAATATCAAAAATAGGCCACCTGAAAGGTAACCGCTGCAATTTAAATTTATTTCACATACACTTTACAAAGCCCATTCTATACAGAAGGTGAGCACCCTTTGGGGAAACCTGCATTCTCTTTGTAACATAAAGCTTTTAGGAAGAAGGGGAACAAAGTGATTCTTTTTAATTAACCCTCATCAACTTCATTCCAAAAGAACGTATACTCCTGTGAGTTTGACCACCTTCTTCCTCTCTTCATAGTGTGAAGCGCTGTACTTATATGGAGTTATGCTGCTGGTCATCGACCAGAAGATTGAAGGAGAAGTCAGAGAGAGAATGCTGGTCTCTTACTATCGATACAGGTATCCTGGGGCTGGGACTGCACCCTCCGAAAGCACTGCTATTGGTAAAATGCAGTGTAGGTTTCCATACTACTTGTACTGGCAACAGCAGTGATATGATCTAGAATGAAAAGTATGGGATTCTTATGTCTTCTGAACATAGTATAGAAATGTAACGATTACTCTATGTTTTATATCATCACCATAATAATAGACTATATGTAATATAATCTGTATATTATATGCAAAAGAGCCTATATATTATAGATTATTAGAGATAGATCATCATGTCCACAGTGGTACCTCAGTTTTTTTAAAAAAAGGAATCTGAATTTTCTTTACCTTAAAGATAGATAAATTTGGGAATTTTGGAAGCCTAATGAATATTCTTTTTTTATGTTTTTAAGTATTACTCCTGGGCAGATGTAGGGAAACGAATACACTTTCTGTTGTCATTTTTAGATTGATGACTTTGAAAAGGTAATTGCTCCGGGTTAGGTGGGAAGTGAATTCTCACCCGTATGTATATGTGGAAACCAAAACAAACAACAGCGCATATCACGACCATGTGTTTTGTATGTCTGTGTAGAGCTGCGACTTCAAGAAGTAGGGTCTTTAAATCAGAAGCCACCTTAAAGCTCTGTAATTCCAATATCTACCACACAAGTTTGAATTTATTGAATGAATGAGTCAAAATCGGGATACAAGGTCAATGTTAGAAATAGTCGCGATTCAGGGAAAAAACAGATGATAAGCAGGAATCAGGAACATGGGTTAAAAGATGCACAGACTTGAATTAACATTCTTAAACTTAGAAATTAGGGTAAAATAAATAGGGCAAAGGGGCAAATCCTCAACAGAGAGGGATCGCTAGAGACATCATCTCTTCAGCAACAGCTGGGACTGCTGCCTCATCAGCCGTAAATTCACCTCAGGCTACTCAACTAGCCTGTTTCCTTCAGCTTCATGAGTATGTGAGGAGAGTGTTCGCCAGTGTGCATGATTTATTCACAGCAGTTTGGCCACGAGCTGTTTTAATATCCATGTTTTTTACAATGAACTTTGAATGGCCATGGAAAAACAAAAACAGTAAATAACATAAGGAAGAAGTAAAAAAAAAGTTTGTTTATCAAGCCCAGCTTTGACAATCTGGCTTTGTCCCTTTGGGTACAACAGCTAATTCATTAGAATGTGAGAATCCATTACTGCAATGACACTGAACAATTGTAAGGCAGAGTTGTGGGAAAGGAGATTCTTACATCAAATAGGAGGTCATCTTCAAATCTAAGATCCTTTGAGTTTCCCTGAGGGATTACTACTCCACACCACCCTGAAAACCACAGATGTTTTGATGAAATCTCTGTAGAAGGTGCACCTTGCCAAGAAAGAACCAGTTATTACATATCCCACTTTAAGTTGACATGATCTTTTAAAATTATTTTCTAACTTACAAAGTGTCGGTGCTGGTTCATGTTCTTTATCTGCCACTCTGAAATCCAAAGAGCTCTGAAAAAAAATACATGCATATGTACACACACATATACATGCACATAGTAACTCCTTTGGCAGCAAAGCTGATCTAACCTGAAATCATCTGGAGTCAAAACCTGATCAGAGCAGATGCAAGGCTATAGGTAGTCCTTATTTATCTCACTTGCGTGACTATTCATAAATTTTAGTGCAGAAATGTTAATGTGTTGATCATGTAATGCCAATTGAGACCCTATTAGAGTATCATATCGTATATACCATATTAACTTCTTATATTTGGAAAATGCTGTAATCTGAAACAGATCCAGCCCTAAGGATTTTAGAAAAGGGATTGTGGACTTTAACATAGAACTAACTATATATATGTATAAGAACGCATCTTGTAAGTGTACCATAACAGGCTTTTTGAAAATGTAATTGTGACTCTTAGGGATATAAATTGACCAAAAGTCTTATCTGAAACTACACAAAGTCAGGTTATAATGAAATTCTGCTTTTCTTTTTGGCTTTTGAGTTTCTGATATGTGCGGTTTGTCTGGCCCTTTCTTTCCCATTGTGAACATGGCTCAGTGCTGCTCGATCTTCTGCTGATTCAAATATGGATGATATTTGTAAGCTGCTCCGAAGTACAGGTTATTCCAGCCAACCAGGAGCCAAAAGACCACCCAACTATCCTGAGAGTTATTTCCAGAGAGTGCCTATCAATGAAGCCTTCATCAGTATGGTCATTGGTCGACTGAGATCTGATGATATTTACAACCAGGTGGGGATTAAACCTGTCAAGATCTTAGTAGTTTAAAAGATTGATTTCACTTTCCTCCTCAATTACTCCTTCCCTTCCTTCTTCCTCAAAAGAATAAAAGCAGTTAAAAGTCTTCAAATTTGGGGGGCTGTACTATGGGATGGTAGAGGAAAGAGGGACAATAATTTGGGCAGAATTAGAGATTTCAGGGAGAAGATGGCATTTGATCTATATTTGGAAAAAAGATGCATTCTTGGAGTCATTCATTCAAGAAATAGTTATTGAGTGTGTGTTACGAGCTTGCTGCTGGGGTCCATCGCTGATGAAGGCAGGCTGTGGTCCCTGCCCATAACGACCTTGTAGCTTAAGGAAGAAGATGGATAACTAAAGGAATTATAGCAAAGCAAGGTGAGTGTTAGCTTAGGGGAAGCAGAGGGGGCCATACAGCATACAACAGGGGCAGCAAGATTGCCAGGGGGTGGCGGCAGGGTGTGGGGTCTGTCAGCTCTGAGAGGTCATCTGTGATAGACACAGATGTGGACAGCTAGCAGGACACAGGGAGTTAAAACAGTTTCTTTTTCTTTCTTTCTTTTTTTCTTTTTTTGAGGAAAAGACTTCAAATTGCAGCAGAGTCAAGGGCGAGAAGGGAGAGTACTGGGTGGTTAGCAGTAAGAAGGCAGGCCCTGGTTACATTGTATTCCTTACAGTGCCGCCTCTGAGAATTGCTCCCAGGGCCCAGGACCCCCTGTTGGGAGACGGCTACATCCTAGAACCTGATCACTTATCTGGCACGCATATGAATTCAGATGTCACCAACAGCTGTCTCTTTGGGGGGTTGTGTGTGCTTTGTAGGTCTCCGCATACCCTTTGCCCGAGCACCGTAGCACGGCCTTGGCTACTCAAGCTGCCATGCTGTACGTGATCCTCTACTTCGAACCTTCCATTCTTCACACCCACCAAGCAAAAATGAGAGAGATTGTGGACAAATACTTTCCAGATAATTGGGCAAGTATTATTATCAGTCTTTTTTCTCTGTAATAACCTTGTTAGGGAACCGATTTTCTGTTCTTTTGGCCTTTAGCCCAGAGGTCATTATTTTGTAAATAATGAGACATAAAGTCACTTAGATAAAATTACTCTCTGTTGAGAATCTTATAAATTATAACATGAAAGAATAAGTCAGTAGAACTTCCCGAAGAACCCCAAGGGTTTTTTTTTCTTAAATAGATACTGTCAAGGTAAAACCATGTATTAAAATGTATCTTGTTTTAGTTGCTGAGATTGTAACTGTTTCGTAAGTATTTCTTTATTTTCTATTTCATGACTCTAAGCTTACAGAATTAATCTGTTATTTTATGAATAGGAATTTTACTTCAATAATGTTTCATCTACCTTACAGGGCTGTTAAGGTTTATATTACTGCAGGGATGTGTTTATCTTACCCAAAAATATTAATTCTTACAAGAATAAAGCTGACAATGTACTCAATGTAGATGAGATGTTCTCTTTGTACACAGAGGTTTTAATAAAGTACAATGAATTGGATCCTGTTCTCAGGTAGCAGATTCTATTTCACTTCTTACTGGTCATTGAATCGCAGACTGGGATTAGGGAGCTGTAAGAAGAATAACCCGCAGTGAGGAGATGATGCTTCCTATCCATGAACACATCATGCTTATGAGCTAGGAGCTGAGCAACCAGGATGAAAACTCTGATAATCTGGTTTCATTTGCCTAAGCTTAATAAAGAGTTTTGACCGTAGTGCTATAATCAGGAACAGAAACACTTTCAGTGTTAAGGAAGGTCAAAATCCAGTTATATGATGCGTATAAGATACACTCCTAAAAAAACACCCCTGGCACACTAAAAATAAAGGAATTGGGGCACCTGGGTGGCTCAGTCAGTTAAGCGTCTGACTTGGTTTCAGCTCAGGTGATGCTCTCAGGGTTGTGAGATCGAGCCCCACATGGGGCTCCACACTCAGCATGGTGTCTTCCCTCTCTCTCTCTCCCTCTGCCCCTCTCCCTGCTCTCGCTCTCAAATAAATAAATAAAATCGTTTTTTTAAAAAAAGGAACTAGAAAGAGAGCGAGAGATTCCAGGCAAATGCCAGCCAATGAAAAGCCAGTAAGAAAATATTAATATCACACCATAGAGAATTTTAAAGAAAAACACTAATAGGGATAAAGAGGGATCATATATGATTTTAAAAAGAAGAATCTAAGGTTAATTCATAAGTACACACCCAGGGAAATACTCTAAATATATAAAGCAAAAACAAAATAACATGTAAAAATTGATGAAACCATAATCATGATGGGAAATTTTAAGATACCTCTTTCTCTATATAATCCTGCTCTTTCAAAAATCCGTAAAAATGTTCCATGTGTATTTGAAAGGATATGTATGAAAGTTGGGAGACATCAGTTCACAAAGTCAACAAAGTTTAAAAAAACAATGTTAGTCTACAGACTGTATTCTCTTACTATAGCATGATTACATTAGAAGCCAACGCTTAAAAGATATTTTTAAATGTTTGGAAAAAACATACACTCCCAAATAACTTTTGTGTTCAAAAGGAAATCACAATAGGACACCTGGGTGGCTCAGTCGGTGAGGAATCTACCTTCGGCTCGGGTCATGATCCCGAGGCCCTGGGATCGAGCCCCACATCGGGCTCCTTGCTCAGCGGGGAGCCTGCTTCTCCCTCTCCTACTCCCCCACTTGTGCATGCATGCGCACGCGCGCTCTCTCTCTCTCCCTTTGACAAATAAATAAATAAAATCTTTTTTAAAAAAAGAGGAAATCACAATGTAAATGAAGAAATATGGAGAATCACACAACATCAAAATACTATAGAGCAAAGTGCATGGGAATGACTAAAACTGTTCCTCAAGGTAAATTAAGTAAATGAAACCCTAAATATGTTTATTTAAAAAAGAAGAACAGGGGTGCCTGGGTGGCTCAGTCGTTAAGCGTCTGCCTTCGGCTCAGGTCATGATCCCAGGGTCCTGGGATTGAGCCCCGCATTGGGCTTTCTGCTCCGCGGGAAGCCTGCTTCTCCCTCTCCCACTCCCCCTGCTGCTTGTGTTCCCTCTCTCGCTGTCTCTCTCTGTCAAATAAATAAATAAAATCTTTTTTTAAAAAAAAGAACAATTAAAAATAAAGGAATTAAAGGGCTGCCTGGCTGATTTAGTTGGTGCAGCATGCGACTCTTGGTCTTAGGGTTGTGGGTTCAAGCCCTATGTTGGGTGTAGAGATGACTTAAAATCTTAAAAATAAATAAATAAATGAGTTATATATTGAGCTTAAGAAGCTAGAAAAGGTCGAGTGAAAGGAAGTCAATAAGTATATGAGTGGCAATGTATTGAACTGGACAAAAAGGGAACAAGAGAGAAGAACAATACAAAAAGGCTGGCTTTTTGAAGAGTAATAAAATAGATATTTAGTGAGACTGACCAGACAGAGAGAGAAGACAAGTTTAAATATGTTAAGATTGAAAAAGCCAACCTAAGATACAATAAAGAACTTTTAAAGTTATAAGAAAACTTCTGGATGACTTTATGCCAATATATTTGAAAACGGAAGAAATGGAAAATTTTCTCAAAAACATATAAATACCAAATCTGACTCAAGAAGAAAAAGAAAGCATGATGAGCCCAGTGACTGTTAAAGAAATGGAACTGGGGATCCAACCTCCCTGCTTATCCACCTCCCATCAAAAAGAGAGGGTCCCTAGGACTGCAGGATCTCTCAGGCAACTTTTAGCAAAATTTCAAGTGACAAATAATCGCAATTTTATACAGACTGAAGTAGGTGGGTAAAGAACTGCAAAAATAATGCTTTGTTTCCTTTAGTCGAGAGATTCTCATGTGAACTGGGGAACTCGAGGAGTCCCCAGGCTAGTTGCAGGGGTCACTGAGGTAAAACTGTGTTTATGATAACACCAAGGTGCTCTGTGCCTTGTCCTCTCATCCTTTCCCAAGGGCACTTTGCATTTCCAGAGGCCCCGAGACAAACAGTACGCAGTACCTCAGGAGTCTGACTGAGGGAGCCAAGTGTGAGTCTGGCTGTCTTCAGTTAGGCCAGACGTTACAGTGACTCGAGAAAATGGAAAAGCGATGCCATCCTTCTCAACAAAACTTTTTGGGAAACCTTTAGTCTGTTTTTTGTTTTGTTTTGTTTAAAAAAAAAAAGTTTTATGTTAGCATATAGCGGGTTTATCGTTATTTGAAGTGAATTAAATAGTTTTTGAAATGCCTCAGTTGTAATCTGTAATATGATAAATATCAATAGATATAACCCCATTTAAAAAAAAGTCCTTTGGAGTTTCCAGTAAGTTTTAGTTGCATAAAAGCTGAGGTGAAAACATTTGAGAAGACCACTGCTCTAGTTTGCGTTTCTGTCAACCCTGATTTAGTCATTTTCCCATGAATAGCTCTTATCGCCCTTGTTCCAAAATGCCCCTAAGATAGAACACTTACCAATTGTGGCAAATTGTTGGCTTTTCATTGCAGTGGAGTTTGAACTGGAAGGAGTGGGCAGTGTCTTCTGTAACTTTGCCTCCAAGTGAGTAGGTATTTAACATACTGGATGAATGTGTCCTCTTGCAGGTAATTAGTATTTACATGGGGATCACGGTTAATCTAGCAGATGCTTGGGAACCATATAAAGCTGCAAAAACTGCTTTAAACAATACCCTGGACCTTGCGAACGTCAGAGAACAGGTAGGTGCTGGCCAATGCAGAAGGATTCTCATAACAGCTGCAAGCCTGCTTAGGGGGAATAGGAAATGAGGAGAGTTCCCAAGGAATTTGGAAAATGACCACATAGACATTTTAAGTGCGGTGATTAATGAAAGGTGAACTTGCGCATCCTAATAAGGTAGGTAATTATAGATTTTTAACTTGCACGGTATATGTAAGTGGGAGACTTAGGTCCTAAGATTCGACATCCTAAGATGAATCAGTATGTCACATGACCCTAACTGACTTCACTTATTCTTGCTGAAGTCTGTGTCCTTGTGGACAGAATGGCTTTGACTGGTAGCTGGAATTTTAACTTTTCATTAGTAGGATGAATATTGAGGATGGTATGTCCTGTCACTGTAATTTAAATTCGTCCTCTCTGATGTGGGAAAGAAGCAACAAAACTGGAGACATTTCATCTCCTCAAAGTTTAAATGGTTACATTCTGTCTCTTCGATAAGAACACAAGCAGTTATCCTCAGTTTGTTTTCTATGATTAAGTCTCTTAGGATTTGTCTCCCTCTCAGATTTCATCTCGTTTTATTTTTCCTTCCCTTCCCCTATGATCCCGTTTTGTTCCTTCATTTCCACATGAGTGAAATCATAATTGTCTTTCTCGGACTGACTTATTGCACTTAGTATAATACCCTCTTGTTCCATCCACCTCATTGCAGATGGCAAGATTTCATGTTTTTGATGGTTGAGGAGTAGTCCACTGTATATACATACCACATCTTCTTTATCCATTCACCTGTAACTGGGTGATGGACATTAAGGAGGGCATGTGATGTATTGAGCACTGGATGTTATATAAGACTGATGAATCATTGACCTCTACCTCTGAAACTAATGATACATTATATGTTAATTTTAAATAAAAAATAAATTAAAAATTAAATAAAAAACAAGGCAGAAGGAAATTCCTAACTAAATAGAGCAATAAAAATCTTTGTTGGGCAGTATCCTTGACATTTCTAAACAGTTATCTTCCTCAGCTTGGTTGTCTGAGTTTTTGAGTTTTCAGCACAGATAGAACAATATTGACTCAAAGAACTTCAGCATGTTTTATTCAAGTAAATTGAATTCCATCAATAATGCACAAAATAATTTCAATGTTGGCATGTCTCCAAGACACATATTAGAGAAAGCGGTGCTTCCAATACTTACTGGTATCAGAGCATTAATGTTTCATTACTAAAATTACTTTTCCAAAATTACATTTTCTCCTTGGTGCCATTTTAGGAAGATCTTCAGAGTCCTCTGATGAAGCACCTGGTGATAGTTTTAAACTAACCTGACTAGGCTAATGATGTTTAACATATAACTCTTGCTTTGGGGAAAGCAGAATGACCAAATTTCCAAAAGGCTGGTTTGAAAATTCACTTTTGATCTACTGAGGCGTATTTTTGTTGTGCTTTCATCTGCCTGTAGAAGTCTCTTCTCTTCTCCTGGGTATTTCTGCTCTGCCTGCTTTGCCAATAATTATGGGAAGAATAGGCAGTTGAACTTCTGCTTTTATGTTTCTTTTCCATCCAAGTTAAGAACAGAAGGGGCCCTCAGAACCACTTGTTCCCGATTCTCCAGGTGACATTTGCAGAAACCAGGAGGGAGAGGTTAAATCCAAAGTCACGCTATCTAATCTAATCATAGCTGGAGATAGGATTTAGGATTCTCTTGGTTCTGAGTCCAACGTCCTTTTCAAAAATGTCCAATAAGCCACTAGCCTTTGAGCCTTACCAACTGTGGTCCGTATGTTACTCATCTCCTATAGAAATGTTATCATTTGTCCAGGGGTTCATCTGTTTGGGGATTTGTTTTCAAGGACCATCACTGTCTCTTTTTGAAAATGTAAATTCAGTTGTTTTGTTTTTCCTTTTAAAAGTCAAGCAGATACGCTGCTGTCAGTGAAAAAGTGCATGCTCAAGTGCAACAGTTTCTGAAGGAAGGTTATTTAAGGGAGGAGATGGTTCTGGACAATATCCCAAGGCTTCTGAACTGTCTGAGAGACTGCAACGTTGCCATCCGATGGCTGATGCTTCACACAGCCGACTCAGGTAATGTGCAAAAGGCGTGCCATCTTCATGGCCCCATATAAAGGCTTGCAGGATTAAGATATGCTCCATGATGCAGAAATGGTTTAGTCTTTGGAAGAGAATCAAGTTGTTGCCCTTTTTTTTTTTTTAGATTGATTTATTTATTTTAGAGAGAGAGACGGAGAGAGAGCATGTGTGTGCATGAGCGGGGGAAGGGGAGAAGGAGAAGGGGGAGAGAATCTCTAGCGGACTCCCCACTGAGCACAGAGCCTGACACGGGCTTGATCTCGCGACCCATGAGAGCATGACCTGAACTGAAACCAGGAGTTGGACACTCAACCGACTGAGCCACCCAGGCACCCCGAGAATCAAATTGCTTTTTAAGTTAGTCATTTTTGTGTCTACTTAGACAAGTCAGCAGCCCACCTGAATAGTCCCTTTGTCAGGTTAGATTATCTGGGATTATCCCAGTGGGTCCAGGGTAATCACAAGGGTCCCTGAATCGGCAAGAGGGAGGCAGAAGAGTCAGAACCAGAGAGGTGGCATCATGAAAAAGGGTCAGCAGGCCATTGCTGGTTTTAAAGATGGAATGGGGCCACAAGCCAAGGAATACAGGTCGCCTCTAGATGCTGAAAAAGATAAGAAAACAGGATTTCCCCCAGAGCCTCCAGAAGGAGCACAGATCTACCGACTCCTTGATTTTACCCCAGTGAGACCCATTTCAGATTTCTCATCTCTGGAACGATAAGAGAATACATTTGTGTCTTCTTCAGCCATTAAGTTTGTGGTGATTGGTTACAGCAGGAAACTAATACGAGAGCCAATCCAGTAAATAAGAGCCAGATGTGCAAAATGCATCTGGCAGGATGTGAGATTTGAGTCCAGAGCAGGAGAGAAATTTTGCTGGTTGGTGTAGAGGGGTGAAGGTGGTTGGGGAAGGCTCCACACAGGACGCAGGAGGGGACTGGCCCCCCTAGGATTTTGAAGTAAAAAGTTCTAGACTGGAGAAATGATAGAGAAGAAGGTATGATTTGGGAAGTACAGAAAAACATGGACCCACAGAGTTGATGAACAGGCTAAACCAGAGTGCCTAATAAAGGTAGGTTGGGTCTAACCTTTTCTGGTCCACAGTCCTCTTGGAGACGCTATGGGCCATCAAGCCGCTTTACAGATGTAGGAAATGACTCCACAGGGTCCGTGAGCCTGTGACTTAAAACAAAACAAAAAACACCTGGTTTAATAGAAAAATAAGTAGGTTGGACTAACCTGAGCCAGTTCAGAGCTGACACAATTCCTTGTACTTAGTAAAGGCTGGATTGATGTTAATGAACTAACGATTTCACGCATCCGGAGTGCATGCGCTTCCCGCTCACAGGTGTGTCATTCAGCAGCCTGGCCAGCCTCCTGCTTTTTGTTTTTCGCTAACAAACTTTGCTTGAGAGCCACCCTGAGACCGGCACTGCTTTCAGCAGTTGTTCTTTCGGATGAGGCTGTGTCTCTAAAATTACTGCCCACTCCAGATTATTCTGCAGCCTCCCATGGTAACACAGTAGCCCGTAGCCCGACTCTTCCAGGCAAGATGCTCTTTCCTCCAGCTCCCATCTGGTTCCACTTCCTGTGAGTGGGTCAGCAGTGAAGACAGCAGATGGACTTCTTCATCCTCTGTTTCTCTTAAAATATGTGGACTTTCTTCTCAGCCTTCTCTTTTCCCACTAGAAATCTAGCTATGAAATCTTTCTCAAAAGTGCTGCTTTCCAGTTTTGGGGGTTTTTTTTCATTTTGCTTTTTTGCCTACATCCCTCTCTAATTTACAGTTTGCTCATAGCACGAATACCATGGCTGAAGTTTAATCATCTACTGGATCTGGTTTTAGGTAGTCATGTTTCTTTTTTTACATAAACTCCAGTTCTAATTTGAGGATTTTGCTATACTCACTCAGTATTGAATCTTCTTTACCAAAGTCTTAACAGGCTCAAGCATGTAAACAACTCAGACCCTCGCTTTATCCTACCATAAAACCAGCGGTGGGTTTCCCATGACTCAGCCTCATCATTCTTTTCCCCGCAACCATGCCTGACCCTGTGCCCACACTCTGGGAGCCAGGAGTCGTGTCCTGGATTTGCACCCTTGCAGGGACAACAGACAGTGTTCTGTGCATTCATCTTCAGCCACATCTGTTTTCCATTTTTGTGCCTGGCAATTGTCTGACCTGACTGCACAAGGTCATCATTTACCAGAAACAAATGATTTACCTATCTGATTATGAGTCATGTGTGGGAAAAGTAACTGCTTATTTAGCTTTTATGGTGTCTCGGTCATGATCGGCAGGAAGGAATGCGTATTCTTTACATTCCGTCCTGTTGATCTGCTGGAGGCATCTCACCCAGGCTTTGGATGCGTCCCCGGTGTCTTGCAGCCTCTGAAGAAACATGTTCAGAGCCAGCCTTCCCCAGGCAGGGCTGCCCGGCTTCTGAAGTCTGACCTGAGGTTACCATGCTTCTAAGATCTGTTGCCTCAGTTCTCTGAGTCTGCATTCTTGCAGGTCAGATGTCACAGACGGCATCAGGCCCTGAGGATGCTGGAACCATGCCTGCTTTCTACCAAGGAATTAATTATTAATGCAGGGCGATGTTCCCTATCCAAAAATGAAAGCAAGTTCGTCTCAGAAGCTTTCTTGTTAAGTCAGAATTAATACAAAACAAGTGGAACTCTTCGTAAGTTTGGTCTGTTTGATTTTGTTTGTTAGGCAGATACGAAGCTGAAAAAATTGTCTCTGTGTCATCAGTGTTACCAGTTCCAATATAGCTCTTCCTAGATAGTTGTGATGAATGCATAATAAATCCGCCCTGAAGTTTCCCATGAAAACCGAGCCCTTCTCCAGGTTGTCATGAGCCTCCTCCTGATGGAATAGCTTAGAAATCAATGTATAAAATGGCCATCTGCAGGCTTCACCAGAACTGAAACACTAAAAAACACCCCCAACATATATAACACGGTCCTTCTATATACGCTGGACATCCTGGGATACCACTGAGGGGCTAAGAAAGTAAGAAAGCCATGTGACACCAGAGCAACAACCAGGGATCTTGAACCTTACCAGATGTGAACTTTTTGACAGTGTTTGTTGCCTTAAATTTTTTGTCTTGACTATTTATAGTCCAGGTAGCCTTGACCTATTTTCTTACTTTTTCTTAAATAAATAATTGGCCCCAAAACTAATTTCAGCAAATATCAGTAATTTTTTAAGTTCTATATACCTTTCTTTAACATACTGTTTATTTGAAATAGTTTCTCTTAGGAGCAGAGAGGCTGAGCTATTGAATCAGGATATTAGGTATTTTGCCCCTGGGTCCATCCCTGCCTACTTTTGTCACCTTGGCCTAGTTCCTGGAATCTCTCTGGGCCTTGGTAGTAGAGAGTTCAGGAAGCTTTGAGTGCCTGCCATGCCCTCGAGCTTTTACAAGGAACAGAACGCTCCCAGGTCTGGTTCTTCCTGTTTGGAGGTGCCACATCTTTGTGTGGGTAACCCTGCTTGCCTGTGGTGTCAGGGACCCCCAAGACCATCCTAGTTATGATCACTTCCTAGGAAGACACAGTGTGTATTAGTACTTGTGGCTATGATTTATTGCAGCAAAAGGATAGAAAGCAAAATCAGCAAAGGGAAAAGGTGCATGGGGTGAAGTTTGGAGGGAACCAGGCACAAGCTTCTAGGGGTCCTCTCCTGATGGAGTCACACAGGATGTGTTTAATCCCCCCGGCAATGCATTGCAACAGCATGTGTGAAGTGATGCCAATCAGGGAAGCTCCTTGGAAACTCCTTGGGGCTGATCACAGGCAGCCTCTGCCTGGCATGTATCAAAATTCCAGACTCCTAGAAGGAAAGCAGGTGTTCATCATAAACCACATGGTATGAACAGTTAAGGCACAGTGGTTCTCTCTTATTAATTCTTGAAATGGTAGCATCTCCCGAAATCCGAGTCCCCAGATGTGCCAACCTTGCAAACAGGCCTCTCTGAGGCGAGCAGTCTCAGAAACTGAGAGTGTCCACCCTGAATGGCAGAGAGCAATGCCTAAACCAAAAGCAACTCCAAACAGACAGAAAGTAAGGAGGCAGAATGGTGTCAGAAGGCTCCACCCATCCATATCGGACAGTCGGTAATGAACCAGTCCCAGAATGCCTACAGTATTTGGAACACTGTTATGCCGCTTGCTTTTGCTCATTCTACAGTATATCATGAATGACGTTCCTTGCCAGATCCAACTGTCGTATTTAGAAGTTCAGTTGTACTGATTTCATGGTATACATATACTTATTTTTCCATGTGTTGTTGGTATACATTTTGCTTATTTTTAAATGTTTAAAATGAAGGAAAGTTTTTTTAAGAATTCCTCTTCTGTTTCATGTTTTCTACACCTTTAATAAAAATTGGGAACTCTTTTCTTTCCGTTTCTAGCCTGTGATCCAAACAACAAACGTCTTCGTCAGATCAAGGACCAGATTCTAACAGACTCTAGGTACAATCCCAAGATCCTCTTTCAATTGCTGTTGGATACCGCCCAGTTTGAGTTTATACTCAAAGAGGTAAAACCCTTGAATAAATAATCATCAACATCTTAGTGTTTTTATGCTTAAAAATACTTTTAAAGAATTAGGGTTCTGTAACTGTGTCTCTGACTCAGGCTGCAGAGTCTAGCTGTCTGACAGACATAGTTCTTACACGAAAAATGACAGGATTAGACATTTAACAGGCATTTAGTGCCAACTGCCGGGGAGGAGACAGTGACGGGGGAAATTGTACAAGACTGTGGAGGTGGCAGTCTAGTGAGGAATACGAACAGTAATCAGAGAACCACACTAATGAAAATGTAAATACAGGGGCGTCTGGGTGGCTCAGCCGTTAAGCGTCTGCCTTCGGCTCAGGTCAGGGTCCCAGGGTCCTGGGATCGAGCCCCGCATCGGGCTCCCTGCTCCGCGGGAAGCCTGCTTCTCCCTCTCCCTCTCCCTCTCCCCCTGCTTGTGTTCCCTCTCTCGCTGTGTCTCTCTCACTGTCAAATAAATAAAATCTTTAAAAAAAAGAAAGAGACGTGCTCTAAAGGAAAGGAACATAGTTTTCTGAGGACCTATAATCAAAGACGCTATCCCCAACTTCCCTGAGAAGAGAAGCAAGAGCTTCTGAAGGGACCTGAAGAAGGAACCTGTCAGAGTTAGCTAAGACAAAGGTTGGGAGCATTCTGGATACCATGCCAGAGAGAGGGCAGAACATGCCCAAGTCCTCTCGGGTAGGGAACAGCATGACCAGTTCAAGGACCAGAAGGACCAGTTGGCTAGAGGGGAGAGAACGAGAGAAAGTGGCATGATATGAGGTTGAAAGGTGGGCAGGAGCCAACCCAGGCCTGGCCTTGTAGGATTTCAGTTTTCATCTGAAAAGCCATGAGAACCTGTTAGAAAGGGCTTTTTTTTTTTTTTTTTTTTTTTTTAAGGTTCTGTTAATCACCATACATTACATCATTAGTTTTTGACGTAGTGTTCCATGATTCGTTGTTTGCATAATAACACCCAGTGCTAGAAAGGGCTTTTAAGTAGGGTGAAGGATTTGCAATTAAACAAGGTTTTGACTTAAGGATTTTAAGGATTTTGAGTTCCCTGAAGGAAATTTTGAGGTTGGTCAGTCTTAGGGCTAAAAAAGCCTCTGTGGGCGTAATAAAAATGGCAGCTACCCAGGAACGCCTACGTTCTGGAACCAGTAACTTTGGGGGTTTGGAGCAGGTGGGCCCAGGAACTAGCCGTGGATGTTAATGCCCGTTCAGAATTGATCTTCACCTTCCCTCAGTCCAGTCAGTGGTATGCTAGATGTTTCTTTTCTTCTAGGTATGCGAGGACACTGTGTTCCCCCATTAAGTAGCTCAGGAAAAGTACATGCTGCTTATTAACATGCTAATGCATGTGCTGAGTGTCTTCAGTGCCTTGTCTGTGTATCACTTTGTAAGATCAGAGAAACGCTACCCCTTTTTGATCTCTTTAATATGTTAATGTTTTCCCTCTGAATAGCAAATCATCATCGAATACCTGCTCTGTTCCCAGCTAGGTGCTAGGAATTCAAAAATGAACAAGGCATGTCCCTACCATCAAGGAGCTCTCAGTACAGTGGGGAAGAGAGACAGATTAAGCCAACATGAGAAACCAAGAAAGATCCAAGAGCAGGAAACCAGGCATCTTATTTTTTGGTCAAAGCAAACTTCAGAGGCAAGTGAGAGTCGCCCCCGAAGAATCAATGCACTCAGTCCGGTTAGGATCCTGAACCGAGCGCCAGTTCCCCAAGAGTTCTGTAGCTCAGTGTTGTTGCATGGAAATCAGGACAGGTCTGGGTCATCTGCCTAGCCAAGCCTTCATTTCTAATCATTAATCTTTTTCTGGAATCTGTTGGAATAGAACGGGCAGCTTCCTTTAGTCTGTTCCAGTAGAGGGAAAAGAAGACCAACTCGTTAAAGATCTTCAAAAGAGAAAGATCTGGTAGAAAGAAAAAAAAAAAAAAACTACCCAATTCAAATCAAGCAAAACAATGATAATACATTTCAGCTCGGTTTGTTAACTGACCTCCCACCCCAACCCTTTTTCTAGAATCACCTTCTGATTCTCCTATAAACACAGTAATTGGACCTGTGTTTCTTGTAATCTTTATATGAAGTTGCATCTCCTAATTGAAGGACCATCCCCTATTCCAAATTTCCATCTTAACAAGATATGAAACCTGTGAGTTCAACCTGTGAATGAGTGTTTGAAGGGCTTCAAGCCATTCGATCTGTGATGAAGGCCTCCCAGTGTTATTTTTGTCACTGCTGCTTTGTCACCTGGCACTGACTGATCTCAAGCATTCAAAAAGATAGGGCGGACTCTATAAATAATTCTGACTGTTCCTCATGCTATTACTTTTCATTGCTTAATCATCCTGCCTGATCACTAAGATACCTTTTCCTCTGGCCCCACAAAATTCCACCACTCTTGATCCTTTCGTCTGCAATGAAGTCTTCATCTTCTAAAATTCATTTTGATGCTGAGGAATGAAGAATTTCTTAAGAGAAAAATCCATATACTCTCATATTTACCCCTTAGGAGCCCAATAAAATAAATCCCTATACACCTGTGACATACCTGAACTATGTTTCTAAAGTTTGTTTCAAGGAAAAACAAAACCTTGAGATAACACCATTTCCTCCTCTGCCCAACCCTTTATAGGATTTTAATTTTATGAAAAGTGAGTTCATAAACAGACCTACTGTGTGATCAAAAAGAAAGAACTTTTGTGGGTAATTTAGTTCATTCTCCACTCATCAGACTAGATATCCTCAACCTTCCCTAACCTTAGAATAGGTATGACCCCAGAAATTGTTACTTAGAAAGGACCTTAGAGCAGTGGCCACCAAATTTCATGTCATATTAAAAATGCTGGATTCTTGGGTCGACCCAAGACCTTCTGAACCAGAACCTTCAAGGGTGGGGCTTGGGACTCTGAGAAGTAGAAAGCCATCCAGGTGATGCTTATGTGCATCATAAGATGCCTGAGAAACACTGCCTTAGTGATCTAGCTTTGCCCCTCGATTTGTACAAAGTAGGACGACTTAAGAGATGACGTCAGGGTAATGTTACTTTTAGGCATATATTTTTATAATAAATTGGGTTTTGCTCAGGCTTTCTTGGTAAACTGCCTAATCTGGACTTCCTCTTAAGTAATTCTTTCTGTCTCTTTCAACAGATGTTCAAGCAAATGCTTTCAGAAAAGCAAGCCAAATGGGAGCATTACAAAAAGGAGGGTTCAGAGCGGATGACAGAGCTTGCTGATGTCTTTTCAGGAGTGAAACCCCTAACCCGAGTGGAGAAAAATGGTAATTGCTGAAGAGGAAATATTGGTGTGTTTGAAATATACACATAAATGACTGGAAAGCAGCAGAGTAAAAAGTCCTGACGTTGTCATCACTGTATGCTAGGAGGTTGCTAATGAAGATCTGAAGCTCAGTTTTAGCTGCCTCTAGCTTTGTGCTCCCTGGGGCACTCTTCATAGCCTATCTGGACTTGAGGTTTCTTACTTTGGAAGTATGAGATTGGACTAGAGGGGTTGTTGTACTCTGGTTCATAGTCCATAGGGTCATAATTCATCCCCCACCTTCACCATAGTATGCACCACTGGTGTGTCAGCTTATGTGCATTTGGGGGGAGGGAGAAAAGGACCTAACTGTCCTGATCTCAGGACACTTGCCTCAAGAATATTACCAACTACTAACATAGATGGTATGCAAGATTCTCGGCTTCTAATCATGTTTGCTCCTTCCCCCCGCCCCCCGTGCGCCTGCCATCTAGTGGCAGAAGCAGGGACCTGCAGATTTTTTTGAAACAACATTGCTCAAGTCTTACTTTAATGATATTAATTCCGCTTCTTCTAGGAAATTTTATCTGTAGGAAAATTATGGTATCACTTAACATTTTTATATAGATAGAAGCCTTTCAAAATTCCCCCGAATTACCATTCTGAATTTTAAGACGACAAACTATGTTTTTAATGCTTAATGTTTAACTATGAGATTCATTTCTGATAGTTAATTATACAGTAGAATAGTATAGCTTCTTGTTTAAAAAAAAGCTTAATAGTATAGCTTTTAAAAAAACAGTATTTTTAATCAATATGATCTTGTGATTACTGTATTTGGCTTTTGTTCATTTATTTGATGCTCAATGGTTAGCCTAAAATGTATTTCCAAGTTACTTTATTATTCCTAGTGGGAAAAGTTGGCTGTGTTTTTAATCATGTGATATAAATTGGCAACATGTTTTGCAGATCACTACATTGTGTCTAGAAAACAGGGAACCACCTGTAATCTAACCAGATCAGTTTTTGAGAATCAGGCACATTCATCTTTGTTCTAATCACCTTTAGGTTCTTAAAAATCCCAACATCCTTTCAAAGGCCATTCAGAACAAGATCTTCTACTTTATCTGGCTATATAGCGTATTTCAGCTTAGGAAGAACTTCCACATATGTTTCTCATCTGAGATGCTGTGAATCAACATCTGTATTCTTGTTTTACATGTAAAGAAATCAAGCTGCAAAAGGTAGTCACTTGCTGAAGGTAACAAAGGTTCAGAGCCTGGATCGAGCTTGGCACCTCAGACCCTGAACCCTGTGTTCTTTCTGCTACGCCAGAGCTGTCCCTCAGTCTTACCAAAAAAAAAAAAAAAAAAAAAAAAATCTTTAAAATTACAACTAGTGTCCCTCATACCAGTTCTTGAAATAACTTAGGATTATAAGCCCTTAAGTGCTTTTATTAAAGTGAAATCATCCCATTGATAAAACAACAACAACAACAAAAACTTTAGGGAACCAGCTTGGTGAGTTAAAAAGAGCAAAGTCTTTGAATCTGGCCAGACCAGTGAGAAAATCCTGGCTCTGCCATTTAGTAACCGTGTGACCCTGCGTAGGATCCGTAACGTCCCTGGGCATCAGCTGCCTGATCTGAGAATGCCTTCTAATTCCTACCTCCATAAACTGTGAAGATTCAATGAGACAAGCTTCGAGCTTTGCCTGCCATACCGAGGGTCCCCAGAGCATATTGGTGCCCTTCCCTTTCTCTGCGGTGTGAAATTGGTTTGTGGATGCGAACGGCACCCCCCCCCAAGCTGTTCAGATCATCCCTTACACTCCTGACATGTTGCCCCTCATCGCCCTCCAAAATGTGCCATTGTCATTTTTGTCCCAAAGCTGCTGCCCATGTCTGTCCTCTCACCTAGGGACAAACCATCCCTGTGCCTCTCTCTCTACGCATCCTCGCTTTTGCAGAAAACTCTCCCCAGGAACTCTGTGTCCCATCTTTCATTTCCTTCCCAATTCCTCCCTGCTTCTCTGCCCACCGGTGCACACTTGTGTTCACCTGCCAGGTGTTAGACTGAGCCACTGATGTAGAAAGTTCCCTCTCTTGTTCCAGGTCATATGCCCCGAGGCATTTTGGTGGTTATTGTATGGGGAATCCGCGAGGGTGATGTCAGGTACACAGCGAGAGCTCTGTGAACAAGACCTAGATTTGTAAAGCGTTCCTGAATAGATTCAAAGCCACAGCTGCAGGAATCCTGGGGTCTCAGCAGTCTCTCCTTGTTTCTGTGTTCATAGAAAACCTGCAGGCTTGGTTCAGAGAGATCTCAAAACAAATCCTGTCTTTAAATCACGATGATTCCACTGCTGCAGGCAGGAAAACGGTGCAGCTCATACAAGCTTTGGAGGAGGTAAGAAAGCCCTTCTTAAATGGCGGCGCTTGGATCATGAATCATAGTTTCCGACCCGCCCAGCAATCTGGTCCCGGAAATATATCTGAGAGAATATTTCATCAGAAGCAACAAAAAGCATACTCTGCTCCCTGTAAATTATATCCAGTGTCCTAAAATTGGGAAAATAATGAAGTGATCAGCATGAAGAGAATGCCAACAAAAACAATGACATTTCCACTTGCAGAAACATGTAGTCTTGGAAAAATAATGATGAAGACAATATAGAAACATCAGGGAAATTGTGGTTAAAGCAGCAAAAGCTAAAACAACACCGCCCTGTAGGCACCATTTCTAGATCAGGGAAGAGTTTGGGGGCGGGAAACTACAAAGGGATACATAACCATAACCATAGTTATGTAATGATCATATGCTTATAAGTGATGTTTTCTTTTCCGGAAAAAAAGAATTAGTTTGTTTTTTATCTACTCAAACTATCTACTCAAATTCAAAAAAGGATTATTATATTTTCCCACTCTTGAAATTTTAATTGTATGCTTATAACTGGGTTTAAAATAAAAAATAAAAGCATGAGAACAGTAACCGTCAGCTATTTAAAACATCATCCATACTTACTTGGAACCCTGTTCAACTGGTATAAGTATATATCTTTAGAGGGAGAAGTAATACTTTATTTGGCATTTATAGCCTTTTTTTTTTGAGAGATTTGTTGGTTACTGTTAATGGCAACACAGAACAGTTCTCCATTGTTAGTGCGTCAGTTTCCTTAGCCGAAAATTCCCAACTTGTACTGTCCCTATTTTGCTCGTTTCCTGGATCTTTTAGTCTGTAGTACAAATATAAACAACTTTGTAAATGTCAGAGGCTTTTTATCATTTGTGTTATTTATTTTGGCAATGGCCCAGGCACCTTGAATTATATACATTACAACTTTCGGACACTGGGGAATCATTATTTTGTTTTATGGAGTCCAAAAAAAGAACTTAATAATGTCCAAATGCCAACACCCTGGTTGTGATGTGACTTCTACTCTGTTTTTTAGCAAACCTGCAGATCTTCAGAATTAAGAGGATTTTTTTTTTGATTCATTAAAATATTTATTGAGCAGCTGGGGAGATACAAAAGTGATTAAAACATCGTCACAGAGGTGAGGCAGATGCCCACATCACAGAAAGCCAAGCGTAAGGGGTCACTGAATCTCAGCAGTCGAAAGAAAAGTGCTTTAGGAGATCAAGAACGAGATTGCTTCCAGGAGGATTTTCTAATATGTGTTTATTGATGCTAAAATAGAAGATGGAAGTATCCACTCATTCTGTCATATACGTACACAGTAAAAAGAGTAGAACATTTTCTAATCCTAGGAACCTGGGCATTACATTATGACTTGGCTTATACGTTTCTAAAATTATTATTTGAAATAGAAATTTTGCCAAGAAATTCTTAGTAAGTAGCGTGCCTTTCTTAAAGTGTTTTCAGGGACAAATGAACAGAAGCCATTTGGAATTTTCTAATTAAATGTATTTATGTGACACAGGTTCAAGAATTTCATCAGTTGGAATCAAATCTGCAAGTCTGTCAGTTTCTTGCTGATACTCGCAAGTTTCTTCACCAAATGATCCGAACCATTAACATTAAAGAGGAGGTCCTGATCACAATGCAGATCGTTGGGGACCTTTCTTTTGCTTGGCAATTAATTGACAGGTAATGTGGTCAGCCTAACATTTCCCCTATATGAAGGCCACCAGGGATGTCTCCTTACCACTGATCTCTCTTTACAGATTCACATCCATCATGCAAGAGAGCATAAGGGTAAACCCATCCATGGTTACAAAACTCAGAGCTACATTCCTGAAGGTAAGCAGAGAACAGTTAGATCACATTCTCAGTCACTAGGGAGGAATTGGTCTTCGTTACTACCTCATGCATGAAATCAGTCCAAGATTTCATTCTTTTAGAAAGTTAGGTAATTTAAGTCTTTTTATAGACTGAAATTTGTTAGCAGTTTTCCCACGAGAGCACAGTTTCAAAAGATGCCATGCATATTTGAAGTTTCAATTAACATAAGTTGGATGTCTTACAGAAAATAGTTTTTAAGTTAAAAAATACATTTTTTAAGTTCTACCAATATACTAAAAATGTGGGTCCTTTTTTCTGTATATGCGAATTAATTCCTTTTCCTTACTCATTTAAAAAATTCTTATTGAGCCTCTGGTACAAACTAGGATCCCCTCTAAAGATAAAGGAATAGCAGTTAACAATACAAATAGGGCCCTTGCTCTCAAGGTAACTTCAGATCAAGATAAATGAGCAAATAATTGACTCACTGTCTTCTGACAGAGTCACCTTATATATCAATTCTTAGGTGCACTTTCTTTCCTATTTAAACATCTCTGTAATTGGGGATGGGTTTTATCATTGGCAGCATATCAAAGTTCACATGTCAGCATTTTCTTTCTTTCTGAGTGGTACATAAAATAATGGCACTTCGTACGTGCTGTGACGTCTTCGATTGGATTCAGTACAGTGATCCATCCGTCACGGTATCTGATTTCCATCCAAGAGCAGCTGTCTCCTATAGCATAGTAGCTCTCAGACTTGAGGGGCCTCAGAATCACCTAGAAGGCCTGTCACAACACAGATGGCTGGACCTCGCCCCCAGAGTTTCTGATTAAGTAAATCTGGGGTGGGGCTCAAGAGCCGGCATCTCTAACTAGTTCCCCCCTGATGCTGATGCTACTGGTCCAGGGCCTGCAGTTTGAGAACCACTGCCATAGCAGATGACTGTTGTTCTTAAAAAACTGTATCATTGTCCGAAATTGTTAATGAACTTTGATGAAGTTCAGTGGTTGTTGCTTTCTCCTGGGTAGGACCCAAGACTCTTCCTAGAAAGAGAGATTTCTAGGACTTTTTGAGATGGAGAAACAGATAATACTTACTTTTCTTTCAGCTTGCCTCTGCCCTTGATCTTCCCCTTCTTCGAATTAATCAAGCAAATAGTCCTGATCTTCTCAGTGTGTCTCAATATTATTCTGGTGAATTGGTGTCCTATGTGAGAAAGGTAAGAAATGCATCAAGGTGATATTTATTTTATTGGCAAACTAACTTCTATTTGAAGACAAAAAGGGTGCTTGGGGCCCTATAAAAAACATACCTGTGTTCCCTTCCCTTATTCTTAACTTGATTCCAGAAATTTGCAATATCTGAATATAAACTTACTCTTACCGGTACTGTGGATAATGCAGATGTGTTTTACTTCCAAAGAACTTTCACATCTGGTTTTTTTTTTTTCAGTGCTGGTGGTATTAACCCCCACTTTGTAGGTACAGAAACTGAAATAGAGATTATATTGGCTTCCACAAAGTCTCAGAGCTAGCTGGTAAAAGAGCCAGATCTAGATCCAGCATATATATCCTAGTTAGAACTTAGGTTTTCAGAGAAATTTTGATCCTGTTTCAATAACTTACAGTACAGCGTGGAGCCCAGCAGACCTGGGTTTAAAATTTACCCGTGTCACATACTGAGTGCTCTGTAGCCATGTCACTAACACCTCCGATCCTCAGTCTTTGAAGAGTTTGTAATGTGGAAAAGATATATCTTTTTGCTCCCTGTGTATGAGGATTAGCTTTATATCTTGCAAGCAGTTCATGTTTGAAGGAACGTAGCTGTGTGCCTGAGAGCAGATGTTCAAACAGCTCTTGTTAAGTCCTTTATCATCCCTTCCTGTAGCCAAGTGGCTCATTATATGCACTGATACTGTCTCCCTGCCATCCTAGCATTTATCAGCTAAGAAAAACAAAAGAGATGGTCAACTTTTTTTCCTCTTTTCTCTTTCACTGAAGGTTTTGCAGATCATTCCAGAAAGCATGTTTACTTCTCTCCTAAAGATCATAAAGCTTCAGACCCACGATATCATTGAGGTGCCGACCCGCCTGGACAAAGACAAGCTGAGGGACTATGCTCAGCTTGGCCCACGTTACGAGGTGGCGTGTCCCTTTGACTTCTGCCTTTTGATATTTAAAGCCCAAACCATGAAGTATCCCAGGTCTGTGTCGCCTGCCATATCCCTAGGACCTCCAGACCTATTCTCATTTGTTTTTTCCTACTCTCAGTGATAACTGTTAGTGCCAAGTTAGTGCAGCCATACCTGTATTTGTGAGCTGGTCCCGGCGTTACTTAAGGCCTCGCCAGCTTGAGTGTCCTCAGAGGAAGTGGAGTTCAGCTGGTCACTTTTCAGCTGAACGGTCCTGGCGAATCAGCCCTGCTTTTCTTCGGGCTAGATTGCCCAGACTCTTCACAGTCGAGTTCCCGCTTTGTACATCAGATCTGTGGCTCAAAATCATCTGGGCTCCATTAGCCATTTCCTCCAGACAGACTTTAAAGCCCACTCCGTAGTCGAGCAACCTCAGGGGTTGTTCTCTCCAAATACCTCTGCTTTTCTTTCCCCCTGAACTTAAAAGATGTGAAAGAGTGAAATCAAGTGGAAATTGACAACAGGAAGCCCACTGTCACTACATTTCATCCCAGGGTCAGTTTTACATACTCTCTGACACAACTCCAAAAATCACATCAGGAATTTGGATTTTTCAAGCTTTGAATTTATGTGTTTATGCACATTCAAAAAGAGAGCATTGGTCTACCTTATCTATGTCTCCTTGTGTTGCTTGGGGAAAAAAAGTAGAACGCCGGAAAGGGGAGATTACCTCGTTAGGGTCTTGATGAGCCTTTTCTACGTGGAAAGGACCATCCATCTCATGGAATCCTGCCTTTCTTTTATGCATGAGAAACTGAGGCCCAAAGAAGGGGAAATGATTGGTCAGCATTTAAAGAATGATTTCATGTCTGCTGACCCTGTTCCCAGCGTGGCTAACAGTGGTCTCTCGGTTCCATCATGGCGCCTCATTTCTGACCAGGACATGTCATTCCTGCTGTCTTGGTTCATCCAGGACTATCAGCCAATTATTTTCACTTCCCTGTAGAAACGATGGGTCTTTTATCAGAAATACTTAATTAACTTCTTTTTCTTTGTTAAAGGTTGCCAAGCTCACTCATGCTATTTCCATTTTTACTGAAGGCATCTTAATGATGAAGACAACTTTGGTTGGCATCATCAAGGTAACGGCTTTCGTGCTGGTTCATGTGACCTCACAGACTCTTTGTTTGGATTACTGTGGTGGCTCTCCCACGGGGAACAGGGAATGACATTGTCATCTTGTGTCCCCTGCTGTTTCACATTCAGCTCTTGATCTTCACTTTACTCATTTATTGATGGAGGAAGAGAGAGCATTATAATCCTGATTTTTCATCCACACCCAGGAGTTAGTTAAATCTACGAAAAATCCATTTAATTGAATTTTTGTAATAACAAAACAAAATGGTTCGATTCCCTTGGCCAGACAGCTGGCTTGCTCTCTCCTGCCCTTTCCTTTTAGTATTTTTATATTGCATCTCAGGAGCAGAGAGCTGAGGTAATCCTACCCCATTGTCATTGTCTGGCCATTGTCATCACGGATGCATGCAAGCTCCTCTCTTCATTTTTCCTTTCTCATCTGGATGCCCACAGCCATTCCCATCCCCAGTAGCATCCACGCTGTATATTCCATTTCTATCCCCAAAGAGGCTAGTATCTGCATTTTAAGCATGAGGTGTTACTTTATGTGTGCCTATGTTTGATTTATTTATTTATATTACTATGAGTTGGGCAGTTGGTTACTTCTTACTGCTGCATAGAATTTTACATTCCTCTTAACCATTCCCCGAGGCACAGACACCCATATTATCTGTTTTCACTCCAACACTCCCCATTATTACAAGGCTCTCTGAACATGTCTCTGCTATACACCGTGAAAGAATTTCTCCTAAATCTGCCTCCCCAGGGGTTGGGTCACTGGGCCTTAAGGTGTGTTTATACTTAATTTCTCTCAACACCACGAGATTGCCTTCTGAAACGACCGTTCCATGAAATGTCTGCCCCCATTTTCCCAATTCTTGTTAGTTACACAATCTAATTTTTGCTCTCCCAAAGAGTATAAAGTGTTACCTCAATGCTGTTTTCATTTGTAATCCTATGATAACTAGTGATATGCCCATGTACAGGGTTCACGGTGCTTTTTTTTATTTTTCATTTATCTGATATCAGTTAGAATCTACATGTTTCTGATTTTTTTTAAATGTGTATCTGTTGAATTGCCAGATTAACATTTGTGTTACTAAAACCCAAGAAAATAATAGGAAATGAACCTAAATAGGAATGGAACTTTAGTGTGTGGTTTCTGCAAGTATGCTGAAATACTATTGTGCCCCTAATATTTTTTTTAAAGATAGTGATATTTTACTTTTTGTACAGATTTTATTTATTTGAGAGAGAGAGACAGTGAGAGAGAGCATGAGTGGGGGGTGGGGAGAGGGAGAAGCAGGCTCCCCACTGAGCAGGGAACCCGACTCTGGGCTCAATCTCAGGACCCCAGGAACATGACCTGAGCCAAAGGCAGATGCTTAACTGAACGAGCCACCCAGGCGCCCCCCATTGTGCCCCTAGAAAATTAATAGAATCCACTGAACATACTTTAGACCTGGTGCCAGTTTAATTCAGTTGATATGCAGAGAGTAGACTTGCAGGTTATCACTTCTTACTAATCTGTAAAGTGGTAATAAATCCTAGGACCAGATTAAGTGTCTTACATGCAAAATGACCAGTATAGGAAGGATGTAATAAAACCTAATAATTAGCAATAATTATCAAAGGACAACTGCTTAAGAAAAATGCAGATCTTTTGCCACAGTCTTTCAGATGAGAACAGGGGGAATATCATCTTGACCACACTCAACCCAGTAGGCTATCTCTGCCAATCTAACCACTCAGGGCTTTCTGTAAGGGATCCTGTGGCCCTCACTAGTCTTTAACCCTCAAATGTTAAGCATCTATTTCAGACACTTGTAAGGAGTATAAGTTGGGGCACCTGGCTGGCGCAGTCCATAGAGCATGCAACTCTTGAATTCAGGTTGTGAGTTCAAGCCCCACGTTGGACGTGGAGCTTACTTTAAAAAAAAAAGTATAAGTTGACTTTAATCCATCTGACTTAAAACAAGTAAGATATACACAGAGATGTATGTGTAAATGTGCATTGTTACAGATGGCCAAAAAAATTATTTTAAAAAGAATAGAGGGGCGCCTGGGTGGCCCAGTCAGTTAAGCATCCGACTCTTGATCTCAGGGTGGTGAGTTCAAGCCCAGAGTTGGGCTCCATGCTGGGCATGGAGCATACTTAAAAAAGAATAAAAAAGGGGGGTGTCTGCCTTCGGCTCAGGTCATGATCTTAGGATCCTGGGATCAAGCCCTGCCTCAGGCTTTCTGCTCAGCAGGGAGTCTCCCTCTCCCTCTGCCCCATCCCCTCTCATGTTCTCTATCTCTCAAATAAATAAAATCTTAAAATAAATAACAAAAATAATAAGCAAAAATTTAAAAAATAGAAATCATCTAGACATTTATCACTAAGAGAATGGCTGAATATATCATGGTGCGTTTCCAGTGTAGATTGCTGCCACTGAAAAAGCTTTGGCCGCTGGAAGATTTCTAAAACTCTAAAGCTTAAAGTGGAAAAAGCAAGTTACAGAACAATGTGTGTGTGTGTGTGTGTAGTGTGAGTGTGTGTGCGCGCGCGCACGTGTATTATGGTCCCATTTAGATTTTTTAAAATTAAATGTGTATTAAGGACAATACGTAGAGAAATTAGTAGAGAAAGGTCTGGAAGATGCATATGAAAACTGTTAATTAACTGTTGTTAACTTCAGAGGAAGGGATAGAGGCGTGAAGGAAGGGGCTGTGGGAAGGGGGCTTTCTGTAAGCTACAGGCATGCCATACATTGGTGAAAGTCTTGGAAGAATTGGAAGGGCCATTTAAAACCTTTCAATTCATGAAAACATTTAACTCTTTCTCACCAAATCTGTTCTTACAAGGAGTATTTCTTTGGAAACTTCATTTTACTTCTTTGATTTTTTTTCCTCATTGATGATATCTAGTTATAATTTGTTACTGTAAAATAGGGCACAGGTACTGAAAGCTGTAGAAACACTTCTGAAGTTTAATAGATTATTATAACCACCACCCAAGTCAAGAAATATCATTTCCCAGCTCCTACCTCAGGATCCTCCTCACGTGCCCTGACCTAGTCTCAGTCTCTCCATTTAGAGTTTTATTATCCACAAGTAAATCTCTCTGGACACTACATTTAAAAAAAATGTTAGGGGGCGCCTGGGTGGCTCAGTCTGTTAAGCTTCAACTCTTGATTTCAGCTCAGGTCCTGATCACATGGGCTTTGGGATCGAGCCCCAGCCCCATGTCAGGCTCCACACTCAGCAGGGAGTCTGCTTGAGGATTCTCTCCCTCTGCCTCTCCCCTACTGGTGCGCGCATGTGCACGAGCTCTCTCGCGCGCTCTCTCGCTCTCTCTCTCTCTCAAATAAATAAATAAATCTTCTAAAAAAAAATAGAAATAAATAAAAAATGTATGTTGTATCTTTTAAGTCTTTTTTAATCTTCAGGTTTCTCCTCCATTCCTTTCCATTATCTGGTGAGGAACCCATAGCCTTTTTTTATTTTTTAATTTTATTTTATTATGTTATGTTAATCACCATACATTACATCATTAGTTTTTGATGTAGTGTTCCATGATTCATTGTTTGCATATAACACCCAGTGCTCTATTCAATACATGCCCTCTTTAATACCCATCACCAGGCTAACCCATCCCCCCCCCCCCCTCCCCTCTAGAACCCTCAGTTTGTTTCTCAGATTCCCTAGTCTCTCATGGTTTGTCTCCCCCTCCAAATCCCCCCCTTCATTTTTCCCTTCCTACTATCTTCTTTTTTTATTTTAAACATATAATGTATTATTTGTTTCAGAGGTACAGGTCTGTGATTCATCACTCTTAACACAATTCACAGCGCTCACCATAGCACATACCCTCCCCAATGTCTGTCACCATCCACCCCATCCCTCCCACCCCCCACCACTCCAGCAACCCTCAGTTTGTTTCCTGAGATTAAGAATGCTTCATATCAGTGAGGTCATATGATACATGTCTTTCTCTGACTTATTTCGCCTAGCATAATACCCTCTAGTTCCATCCACGTTGTTGCAAATGGCAAGATTTCGGTTTTTGATGGCTGCATAATATTCCATTGTATATATATATACACCACCATCTTCTTTATTCATTCATCTGTTGATGGACGTCTTGGCTCTTTCCATAGTTTGGCTATTGTGGACATTGCTGCTATAAACATTGGGGTGCATGTGCCCCTTCGGATCCCTACATTTGTATCTTTGGGGTAAATACCCACTAGTGCAATTGCTGGGTCGTAGGGTACCTCTGTTTTCAACTTTTTGAGGACCGTCCATACTGTTTTCCAGAGTGGAACCTACAGCCTTTGACCTGTTGTTTTTCCAGTCTGAATTTTGCTGATTACTTGGTCACGATGTAGCTCGACAAGTTTCTCTGGCTTTTGCATTTTGTGCAACTTTCATTGCAATTGTTGTTCTTAAAGTTTAAATGTAATCAAACCCAGATGGAACCCACCCGTTTGTCTTTATGACTTTTTAAAATAATGGTTCATTTTACAAATTAAAAGTACAAGAGACAAGTCTCAGGGAATTCAAAGGATTATGTTCAAACTATTTGATGTTTTATGGATTCGATAGGAGACACTCTTTTAGGGAATAACAAATGCTTTCTCATTACAGAGAAAAGAACCAGTAAAATAAGTTTATAGAGTTCCATGGCAGATTTGCTTTCCCATTTTATCTCCCTAATTACAAACAGCATTCCAAGAATGCTGAAAGAAAAAAGAATTGTTAAAAATGTTTGCAAGCTTCCCTTTGCTCACAAGATTGGAGATGCCCTGAGGTAACATGGGGAAGAAAGGCGTGCATTGAATTCAAGGGCAGGCCCTTCATTCCACCCTTCCTCCTGGTGCAGAGAAAAGACACTTTTTACTTTTAATGAAATGATTAAAAAAATGAGAGGCAATTTAAAACTTTTCAGACCCACCACCATGGGAAGTCATTTTGTAAAATCATGAATTTTACTGCGGTCAACCTAGCTTAAAGAGTTACAGGTTTAATCATTCTGTCCAAGCTGCACAAGATCAGAGGGACAGGAAAGGAGAAAAGTCCCAATCATTGCGAAATGGGGTAGGAAAGGGCTCCCTCACAGATTCTGGAAACCTTGTTTTTCCTTTGGATTTCTTCACGACTGAACTTTTCCTCACTGCCATTCATTGCTTTTTAATTTGCACACAGGTAGATCCAAAACAGTTACTGGAAGATGGAATAAGGAAGGAGCTAGTTAAACGCGTTGCTTTTGCTCTTCATAAGGGACTGATCTTCAACCCCCGAGCCAAGGTACCGGGTGACCAGATGGGTCTGTCCTTTCTCTCTGCCCAGCTTGCAGAATGGACGAGCACACTATTTCTAACTATCAGGAACAAGACCTTTCCTCCTAACACATATCTAAAATATGATGTTCAGTGCAAGTGACCAATGTGCTTTTCAATCCCGTATTGTAATCTCTTTGTACGATAAGAAAATCCTTTCCAAAACCAGTCCTTTCCTGTCACCTGTTGATCCCCAATTTTAAGAATTGAACTGATGTCTCCGATTCAGAGTTACTTCTTAAAGTTAGAAGAATTTGCTAACCCTAAGGCACATAGGAACTATAAAGCCTGTAATTTTTTTATGTTCCTTGATCTGTTAAAGAATATGCTCATTTTTCTCGGAGGAAAAAAAAATTGGGCCTAAAATTTATATCTAGGGTCCTTTTCACCCCAGTAAATTCAAATTAAACTATTTTAAGTATTTTAAGGTTATATACATATTCATCAAATGACGTGAGCGAAATCATCAACTTTCGTTTTTTATATTCTTTTGTATGAGGCTTCCTTCCTAAATGAATGAAACCTCTTTGCTGAATGTCTGACATAAGTTGCCACTCATCCGTGTTGAGGCAGGAAATGAGTATTTCCCAAAGCTGTCTTCAGCTATCGTTGTCTCCCAGTAGGCGTCTCATTTAAAGTCTAACGTAGATATTAGTGGTTGGCCATCTACTCCAGTGTAATAGATTTGTGTTTCCCCTTTTGCACAGTCAAGTGAATTGATGCCCAAGCTGAAAGAATTGGGGGCTACCATGGACGGATTCCATCGCTCTTTTGAGTACATACAGGACTATGTTAACATTTATGGTCTGAAGATTTGGCAGGAAGAAGTTTCTCGTATTATAAATTATAATGTGGAACAAGAGTGTAATAACTTCTTAAGAACAAAGGTATCTAATTAAATTTTGAAAATTCTTGACTACATTTGTTGTTCTGACATTTAAAATACATGCCCCAAGGGGGCGCCTGGGTGGTGCAGTCAGTTAAGCCTCTGACTCTTGGTTTCGGCTCAGGTTGTGAACTCAGGGTTGGGAGATCGAGCCCCGCCGTGGAGTCTCCTTCAAATTCTCGCTCCCTCTGTCCCTCTGCTCTTGCTCTCTCTCACTGTCTCTCTAGAATAAATAAATACATCTTAAAAAAGAAACTTAAATACATGCTCCAAACCTCAGAAATGCCAACAAGAAAGTTTACATTTTAGTTACTAAGAATCAGTAAGCATTAGATAGTCACGAATACCTTCAGAGTACCTTCAGGGAAGTTTGATTTTAGTCAATAGTTGACAAGGAGTAAGTTTTTAATTAGGGAACTCACAAGATTTCATTTGGAATCTTAATAGATTAAGTATCTTCCAGCCTTAGGATATTTTGGAATTTTATTATTACATCGATACATGTTAACTTAAAGCCAGAAAGCCAGAAATGCCTGTGTCTCTTCTCACTTCTCAGGCACTTCGCTTGTCACAAATACTTCTTTTTTTAGAAATGTTACATGTGGCATTTCTGGGAGCTATTAATACAGTTTTAAGTTTCCTCTTCAAAACCAAAGAGCATTTATTGTCACTGTTTATGCAATATTATATTTGTAAAACTACGTGGAAAAAGAATAACTAGGTTATCTTATCAAAGATGTACAGTTGACCCTTGAACAGCATGGGTTTGAACACGCGGGTCCATTTATACACAGATTTTTTCTGATAGACGCACTGTGGTACTGTAGAATATATTTCCTCTTCCTTGTGATTTTCTTAACATTTTTCTCTACCTTATGTTGTTGTATGAACCAGTATATAATACATATACAAAGTATGTGTTAACTATGTTATTGATAAGGCTTTTCTGGTAAACAGTAGGCTGTGAGTTAGTAGTTAAGGTTTTTGTTGTTGTTGTTATTGTTTTTTGTTTTGGGGGGTTTTTTGGGGTTTTTTTTAGTAGTTAAGTTTTAAGGGAATCAAAAGTTGCATGTGGATTTTCAGCTGTGGTGGGGGTCAGTGCCCTGGCCCTCATGTTATTCAAAGGCTAATTGTACTAAATACTTATGGTTTGGTTTGGTTTCTAGATTCAGGATTGGCAGAGTATGTACCAGTCTACTCATATTCCAATACCAAAGTTTACCCCTGTGGACGAGTCCGTAACATTTATCGGTCGACTCTGCAGAGAAATCTTGAGGATCACAGACCCCAAGTAGGTGTATCTGAATTCCACTGGGCCTTGAACACGGTGGACAATAGAAGTCTCTGAACATTCTCCTCAGATCACACCCTTGTTCTTACCACACTTGGATCAATTCTAGTGGGTTTATTAGAGTCACTTTTTCTGAGACAGGGTATTTTCCGCAGCGTGCCTGAGGAGACCCCGGTCCAAGGAAATAAGAGGTTAAGATAAATCTAAGGTCTGTTCAGCCACCTTTTGGTTTTGTGCTCCTCTTGCTTTCCAACTAATGTCCTACCCACTTGGCCCGTGGACCCCCTGGCATATGAAAACATTTTCATTACAGATTGCTCATCTGTGCCTGCGCCCCGTTCCCGTCACTGAGTCTTGCACTTGTCACAGCCTGGCCTTTGAAGATTACCCGCACACCCATGCAGTTTTCTAGCACTACCCTTGTACACACTTCTCAGCCCTTCACACACATCCCTTCCTTTACTCATCACAGCAATCTCTGAGGTATTGTTATTCTTCCCATGTTAAAGAGAAGTAACTGAGGTGCAGAAAAGATAAGTCACTTATCCAAGGTCTGGGTCTAAATGGTAGCCTCTGACCCCGGGGCCCGACTCTTAAACACTATGCCGTTCGAGGGCAGGCTGCACAGCTCTGCATGCAGTGGATCACAGTTCATATACGGTCACACGGGTGAACATCTCATTATAATCAAACCACCCTTAAGAATATTTTAGGTGGGCACCATTGGAGAGACTTGCACACTGCTTCTCTCTTGACATCTAGTTTTCCACCTTCTTCTGTCGAGCTTCTGACGAGGCAGTTGGGACTAAGCCCAGCTGAGGGAAGGGCAGGCTCCTGTTTTCTGTCTCATGTTTAGCCCTGTGCGCATGCTCACTGAGTGGAGTGGTTGGTGTGATTACCCAGGGAAAGTTGACTTCTCTTCTCTCTCGTCCAGCAGTGCATGTGTTGTTGGATTTGTGTAAGTTGAATATCTTTATGACATGGCTCTTCTGTACTGCCTTCAAATTCCAGCTTATTTGGTATCTCAAAAGTTACGCAACTTAACACCCTATATGTAAACTTCTTCCAAAAATTCAAGCACAAATGAGTTTTGTCTATGACTCATGGAAAAAGAGTAAATGACCCAAAATGTTTTATAACTCCTGCTTTCTTGGTACCCAAGGGTGGGTCACTAAAGCCCTTCTAGAAGACTCTCCATGTAGTGCCATGTTAAGACTTGCAGAGAGGACTAAGCATTGGGAGCGGGATTTCCATGTCGTATTACCGACTGATGCATCAACATGGGGAGCCTCTCAAGTGACATTCAGAGTGCCAGCACTGGGTGCCAGGAGCAGGACACTTCGAAGCTTGAAAGTAGAATGCAGTTCTGGACATCTTGTTCTTCCCATTTCCTTCCAAATGTAAGCCTCTCCTCCTGAGCCTCGTTTCAGTAAAGAGATGTCCTGGGTCTTAGAATTGGGAGCATATCATCTGTGGAGCTTACTAGAATTTCAGAGGCTGGGTTTCCACCACACACCTACCCAGTGAAACCCCAGGAATGGGACCTGGGCGTATCTTTTGAACCCACCCAACAGTGATTTAAGGCCCCTGTGCCAGCATTTGAGAGCCAGGAAAATGGTGGTTGAGGATGTGGTGTTGGAATCAGGCCTCACTAAGTTGTCTTATCTGTAAAATGAGGGTCACACAGCTTGAATATCACAGGGCCATGATGAGGAGGAAAAGGAAAAGGTCTTAGCACAGAACCTAACACCTAAGAGGTGCTCGGTAAATATTGTCGGTTGTTATCATTGCTGTCAGCACACTCTTAAGTCTGAAAGGAATCATTGGTTGGTGACCAGAACCGGGAGGAAAGAGGGAATGGCTGTGTTGTCACAGTCACAAATGTTCGATAGGGCAGCAAGATTCGAAGTTCCTTCCTTATCAAAATGGAAATGACACAAGACTCTCATGGCCCGGTCTCTGGGAATCTAAAGACCCTGTGGAGAGAAGACTGGGCTCTTAACGTCGTCCAGCCTGACAACCAAATCCAAGCTCGTCCTCTCTGCTCAGCTCCAGACGACAGCCCGACTCAATGGAAATGCATTAGACAAACCAGTGACCTGCCATAGGGCAGGAAAAGGTGATTTCACCGAATTTTGCCTTCCTGGCAACTGGGCATTCACCGTGAGATACACTGGGTGCCTAGATGCAGAGGTTGTTAAACAGATCACATAACCATCGTTCCTCATATCTGATGCCCAAATCCTGTTGCGTCCCACATCTCCTCAGGATGAACTCATTCTGAGCTGCTTTTGGGTTTTGAGTGTTTGTTTTTCTTTTAGAATGACGTGTCACGTGGACCAGCTGAACACTTGGTACGATATGAAAACTCACCAAGAAGTAACCAGCAGCCGCCTCTTCTCAGAAATCCAGACCACCTTGGGGACTTTTGGTCTGAACGGGTTAGACAGGCTTCTGTGCTTTATGATTGTCAAAGAGCTACAGGTGAGCCTTTCAACTTCTGTGCATGCTTTCTGCTGCCCTGGGAGAGATGAGAGTAGCTCATTTAGCTCTTCTTTCATGTTTTCCTATACCGACGCCGGACACACATATATGCTTCTTGTTAGGTAGATAAGAACTGAGCATAAACTAGAATTTCTTTGGCCAGCACAGCATTTTTATGTGTAGACTGGTTTGGGGAGTTTCATGGGAGGAAGTGGAGACTCTCTCTGAAACCAGCAACTCCTCCAAGCAGGGGGTGTTTCTAACGGGAACTGGAAGTTGCTGCTTCCCTGGTACCCTTTATAGCATTTTGTGACTTAGGCCAGGCTGTGTTCTGTATAGCACTTCAGTTAACTGAAGTATTATTTACTGTATTCATTATATTTATTTATATTTATATTCATTATTATTATTTAGTTCCTTACGTGTCTTCTTGTTTTAGAATTTCCTCAGTATGTTTCAGAAGATTATCCTGAGAGACAGAACTGTACAGGATACTTTGAAAACTCTCATGAATGCTGTCAGCCCCCTAAAAAGCATAGTAGGTGAGTGTTCTGAAAGTAGCCTGAGATGGAGGTAACACTAGCTTTTCAATTTTTACTAAACAGAAAATTGTATTTTAACCTTTCAGCAAATTCGAATAAAATTTATTTTTCCGCCATTGCCAAAACACAGAAGATTTGGACATCTTATCTCGAGGCTATCATGAAGGTATGTTGAGAGAGGGTGATAATCAATACTATATTTTTTTAAATTATTATTTTCTTATAACTTTGTTACCCAGAGAAAGCCATGCTTCTTTCGTCATCAAAGCAAACACACAACACTTCAGTTTATCATTACTTCTAAATTAGTTGTCCTTTATCATCCATTCTGGAACTGTTTCTTGACTGTGTTTTTTCGTTGCTTGGCCTGTCATTCTCCTTTCATCAAAGAGAACCGTTTTTTGGCTTTTTTTTTTAAATGACTTCAGATGAGAAGTGCTTTCACACAAAGAAATGGAAATCTTCCTCCCTCGGTGGTGCTCCATCCTGACGTAACAGGTTTATTTAATGAGCTCCTCTGTCAGTGTACAGCTCTGGTCTGCTCCAAGGAGGTGTGAGAACAGGACATTGTCTCTCTCCCCTCTTGGGTCTGCACAGATGTTAGAAAGCCAAGTTCTCTGGGATGTAAGTTATCCTTACACCATGAATAGAACACTGTTGTCTAAATCTAGAAATGAGTAAGAAAGTGAAATGAAATTAACTTGTTGGATGGAAATCTAAGTTACTTTCGAATTCACTTACCTGCTTTCCTGCCTTCACGCCGTAGTGTCAGCTCCGGGGACCCTCTGTGTCTTCTGTGTGTCTTCCTCTCATCATGTGATGATCCAAGACATTCAACACCGCTTTGTTGAACACTCATGTGCAAAGCATCATCACTTGCTGTGAGACACAGCGTTAAAGGAAATACTCGCTGCCTCCTCAGAAAGCCCACTTACAGAGCAGTAGGAAAGAGTAGGTGTCCTGGTGGAAAACCATTTCACGGTTAAAAGTCGCACCTACCGGGGCGCCTGGGTGGCTCAGTCGTTAAGCATCTGCCTTCGGCTCAGGTCATGATCCTGGGGTCCTGGGATCGAGTCCCACATTGGGCTCCCTATTCCGCAGGAAGCCTGCTTCTCCCTCTCCCACTCCCCCTGCTTGTGTTCCCTCTCTCGCTGTCTCTTTCTCTGTCAAATAAATAAATAAAATCTTAAAAAAAAAGTCTCACCAACCACAAGAAAAGTCTAGGCTGCTGTGGGAATTTGGGGGAGTTCCATTCTCTTGTTCCCAATTATATTAGTTGTTCATTGAGAGAGTACTGATGGTGCCTTAGCCAAATTCACAATATATTTCCCATAATTGCAGTGAGTTTTTTTTTAATTTGGAAACTTAGACTGGGTAACACACAGAGCCTTTGACTCTGCTGGGTGTCCTCTTGTTACAGATGTCTAACACTCCCTTAGCCACATGATTTCCAGATCCTGAGAGCTTCTCAGGCTAAGTTTCTAATTGCTGGGAAGCCCTTTAGGAGGAGTAGAGAATTGCCTGAGGTTGGACAGGCCTGAGTCTCAGCTCTGTGGGAGGCTGAGGGAGATTACAGAGATGCTTCAAAGAGGTTCCCCAGGGGCTAGTACAGACCTCCGTGAGTTGTAATTGGTGGTAATTCAGGAATAACCAAGTATTTGTCTAAGTCCGTGATCTTTACATAAAGCCCTCAAGGACAGATTTGTCCATTTGTCTTTGGCTCATCTGGAAGAGCGATGGAAATATTCTGCGCTGTCTGATGGTAGCCACTAGTCTCATGTAGTTAGTGAGCATTTAAGATGTGGCTTGTGGGAATGAGGAACTCGATTTTAACTTTTATTCATTTGCATCAGTTTAAGTTTAAAGAGCCACGTGCAGCTGTGACTGTTGTATGGGGCAGCGCTTCCCAGAAAGCTGGAGAAAAGACAGACAGTCCGAAGATCTCTCCAGCTAGACAGCAAATAGGTAGATCGAGTGCATCAGCTCCCAGGCTGCTCAGCCTCCAGAACCTTCGTAACAGCTTGTAGTAAGTGAGCACCAAAGAGAAAACGTTGGTCACGGAGACTGCATATGCTTTAGAGAAGAGCAAGTTAGGTTAAACTGCCCGTATCTCTGCTTCCTTTCCTAGACTGGGATTTTCGAGGGAATCCTGGACATAGAGTATCGAGAATTAAGCAAGGAGTCCATGGGCCAGAAAAAAGGTTGGAAGGACATTATTGAGTGGCCTGAGGGAACCCACTATTTTCTTGGCCTTGCCCTATTCCAGTTTTTCAATAATATTTTTCTATTAATAAAAGGTTTCCTATGAGAACATTTTTTACATTTTATTTTCTTCACGTAAGTACAATAATAATCTAGTAAGAATAGTGGTCAAAAGTAACACATCCGAGGTCATTTAAAACACTTTTAACTGTTACAGGTTCCATTTATCTAAAGATCTTTTCTTTGCTCTTAGAGAAGGCCACTCTTTTTTTCTTAACTTTTCTCTGCTCCCAACCACTGTGTCCATTTCTCCCTCACTGTTACTAGCATCATAAAACAGTCTTCCCTCCGGTTCCTCCTCTTCCTCTTGCTAATCTTTTGGGGACAGCTTTCCTAGACTAGGAATGAAGAAATTCACGGGCACAAAAAGAATTTACTTTTGACTTTATGATGCCAACAAATTGAACTTGTTGGAACAATCTGAACTCTGTCCCAGACCTGACCCAGAGGTAGTTTCCTATCACTGGACAGGGGTTATAGACACCTCCAGATACCATTTATGCTCATCACTACTCAGAAATGCTTAATCTGCCATGCTGACATGACTTTAATCTGCCATGCTGACATAACTCTGTATCGCAGATCTCGTCTTTTAATGGTCTGAGAATTACACTTTGTCACAACTGGCTTCCGTTGTTATCCTATATGTTTTATTGTGCACATTTATTTTATTTTAAAGACTTTATCTTTAAGTAATCTCTACACCCAACGTGGAGCTCGAATTTACAACCCCAAGGTCAAGAGTCACATGCTCTACTGAGCCAGCCAGGCGCCCCTATTTTGCACATTGAAAAGAATTATTCTAAGACAGTGTCAGTAGGCTTCACCAGATTCCCAAAGAGGTCCAAGGTACCAGAACAAGGTTAGGAACCCTTGGATGAGAGGTTATCATTGTTAGAAGGGCCTTTTTGGGAGTTTATAACCCAGGTTGTTATACGATCTGTAATTCTGGGCGATGTGGCTAGGCTTATAGTCACCAAATTTTAGAAAAACAGAGTGAAATGGCATCGTTGGGACTCAAGAAAGTTCAGCTTAGGACAAATGAAGGAAGTAGGGCTTCTCGTTAGCAGCCACTAAGCTTGGAGAACTTATTTCAAAAGATCATAAATAAGAGCTTCAAAACAGACACCTTTATTATGTGAACAACTGACCATTAATGTCACTTCGTATCATTTTAGACTTCAGGGGTATTTGAGGTTGGCATACAGGAGCCTATCCAGACATTCCCTGTGCTCCATCGGGGAAGACACTGGTCTTAGCCACGGAGCCAGTCCAGGAAATCCTTAGATTTTCCTGTAGAACATAGTGATCCTTCCAGTAAAAAACGGTCATCTTCATGTTTGCCTCCTCGCTGTCACCTGGAAGCACTGTGTGTTCTACCTCTTCTTCCTCTTGCTTGTTCCCAGGTGGGGCAGATGCAGATTCTGAGACAACAGATTGCCAATGAACTCAATTATTCTTGTCGGTTTGACTCCAAACATCTGGCAGCCGCTCTGGAGAATCTCAATAAGTAAGTGCCGGTATTCGAAACAGCCACCCAGGGGCCTGGATTATTCATTATCCATTAGCACCCCAATTTCTTCGGTATTTACCCTTTTACAACCTTTTCAGGTAAGAAGGCTCTCTGAATTTAGAGCCTTCCTTCCAAGGGATAACCAAATCTGTCTGTATAAGCCCCCTTCCTCAGTCTTGCCCCTTGGTCTTCTCGCTCTCTCTCTCTCTCTCTCACTCACTCATTACTGATGGGTTCATTTATTCAGTCAACATCTACAGATCACTTAGGACCCATCAGACATTGTGCTAAGGACTTGCACAGATTGAGAAAGCAACTGTTAACCAAAATCCACACCTGGATTTCCGGAGGACTGAGTCACTGACCATCCGAAGAGCTGTTCGAAGTGTGCTAATTACCAGGAGTCGCTGTGGGCGCACGTCCACGAAGTACGGTCATATATCCTCCATCTCCCCAGCGACTCGCTCTCATTCCCAGCCTCTACTTAAAAATAAGTAATCTTTTCTTGCCAGTCAGTAGTTCAGCGCTTTTGACAAAGCAGTTACTGAAAACAGTTCAGCCAGTTCATAAAAATTGGAACGGCAAAAGCATTCGATTTAACTCCAAAAGATAAAATATTCTACGTCACATTTTCCACTTAACAACCAATCACAGGTATGGAAACAGAATTAGGAGGATCAAGCCCTCATTTTACAGATGAAACCGAGGCCCAGAAAGATCACATCGTAGCCTGTGTTAACTGTTGTAGGAACGGTGTTCATCTCTAACGTTTATCCCTGTTCTGTTTTGTCTTTCCTCGCGGAGGGCTCTCCTGGCAGATATTGAAGCCCACTATCAGGACCCTTCGCTTCCTTACCCCAAAGAAGACAACACGCTCTTGTATGAGATCACAGCCTACCTGGAGGCGGCTGGCATCCACAACCCGCTGAATAAGGTCAATGATTCGAGTATGGAGTGGAATGGCAGGAGATGGATGGTCCCCGCGGAGATCTGGCCCAGATAGCAGATCACCTGCTAAAATATTGGGAGAGCCTGGGTTCTAATCCCAGAATCTCCATTCTCTTAAGCTCCCTCCCTTCCTGAGTTCCAGTTTCCCACGAGTGATAGGGTGATCACACCTTCCCTGCCTGATTCAGGCCACGGGAATCAGGTGATACCGTGTTTGCCACAGTTCCTTAAAAAGTGAGATACTCTTATCTGTAGGAGATCAGTTTTAGGTTTATCTGGGGTTTTGTATTTGAACTGCTGCTAAGTGATGGCATTGATCCTTGGGACCCAAAGATGCTTCCCTCGTGGCTGACAGTAATCACAACCATAATCTGGGGCCACAGACTGTCTTCTGCAATTCTGACTTCCAAAAACCTCTGCGAGCTGAAAGGTTTTTCTCCAGGTTGGTGCCAAATCTCATTTGGTGGCAAAACTCGTCCCAAACTGACATAAGGCTGTTTGTACTTCAGTGAATATTCATGTTTTGATGCAGAAATACTGATGACTTTGATGATAGGCTGTAAGCCTAGACCCTCTATGACCTTTCTAAAATCTGTAAAATAGCAAAGCTATACGCTCCCCTGGGTTTTGGACAAAAGCTAAGAAACTAAGTGGCAGCTAACATTTTATGAGCACTCCCCTCGTGCCAAGCCCTGTCAGCCCCGGCTATGGGTGACGTCCCATCATCCTAGCAGCACCATGAACCATGCCATCGTCGGGTGAGGAACTCGAGGCCTCTGGAGGCCCAGAGGCTGATGACTTCCCCGGGGCTCCACGCGGGCGAGCGCGGGAGACAGGCAGTCTGACCAGAGCCAGGGCTCCCAGCCAGAGCGCTGCCTTGCTCCCTGGGGAGTTGAGGGAGGGAGGGCGATGGCCGGGTATCCCCGACTGTACCGTGTGCGCTACAGCTAGCAAGGAGACCGCTCTGCGACATGTCCCATCCTTTCCCCTCTCCCTTTGTGAATGACATGAAGAGGATTCGAGGGGAAAGTAACTGCTCATCTCCAAGCAAAACTGTTCCCTTCCCAAAAGGGCTCGTTTTTATATAGGTTTTTATGTTTGCAGGGGTTGGTGGTATTACATTTAACTCTGCAGGCAGCAAATTAATGCTGAACCCTCCCTGTTTTCGGTAGCCTGAAGAGCAAACTGAAAGAAAACGGAAGCTTTCCATTTGAACATGTGTTCCGCAGTCTTGTGCCTTGGGAAGAAGCCATCGATTTTTCTTACCTTTCTCTTTCCAGATATACATCACAACAAAGCGCTTACCCTACTTCCCAGTTGTCAACTTCCTATTTTTGATCGCGCAGTTGCCAAAACTTCAGTACAACAAAAACCTAGGTACTGTATGACATTCCTTGCAAGAAGTCACAGTAACACGGTAACAGTGGATTAATACCTCACCAAAAGCTCTTTTGTAGGGAGAGTGCTGTGTCACCGACGAGATCTTTCCTTAGTCAGAAGTGTGTGGAGAAAATGCACGTCTTTGGGCCTGTGAAGTACAGTGTCCCTTCATGAGGTGTAGACAGTGGATTTACCATTAACCAAATATAGTCCACCCTTGATTTCCAAAGATTAGCCAACTTGTAAAATGTGTGGGATCTTCGCTTCTCTCCTTTCTTTAATGTTTAGGCAGCTGATCGTGGTGTGAGAGAAACTTCCTTTGGTTACCATTCCAATCTCATAGGTGGCATGTGCCTCCCGAGTATCAGGAGCCGCTGTGTGAAAAGTAACAGCCATAACCAGTTACTTTACAATGTCTACACATGTGATGACGTGTGAAAATATTCGGTACAAACGAGCTATCAAAGCCTTTCAGTATGTTTGTCCTGGCCAGGCACATCGCCCTATTTTTTTTTCTTGCCATTGATCACTTTATCTTACTATTTTTATGAACACTTTTCTAATAGCTTCCCAGGTCCTTCCTCTGCCTCTAAACTTTATATCAAAGTTGAGCTTTGTCAAATCCGCTATAGAGGTTTATTTACTTTAAAAATATTATAGGAGCTTTCCTGTAAATGTGCTGTTTCTTAGCCAGCAATTCCAAAATGATTTCTTCCTTGAGCTATTTCCCCTTCTTATTTCATAAGCTCTTTAAGGATAAAGATGTGGAATCTCTGTAAGGTTTTTATCCTCTCATTCAGAAATACTCCTCGATTCCAGACACAGCTCCCATAACAGTACGTGTCCCTGCCACAGAATGCAGAGCGTGGTGGCTCCCGTCAGTACCACTGCAGGACTGACGGACGGACGTGAGTCCGGATTCTGGCTCGACCAGCATTCACCTGTGTGACTGTGGCCAAGTTACGTAACCTCTCAGGCCAACCCGATTTTCTGAACAACCTAATACAGTTCCTGGCACGGAGCAAGCGTTGCCCTGACGCTAAGTCCTTTTCTGTATATTGGTCAAAATCAACGTAAAGAACCGTCCCAGGGTCGACTTAGGAGTTCATTTCAAGACTCATTTGTTCCTCTGTTGTCTCTGTGTTAGAACTAAACAAGAATACGTGACCCTCTGTAATGATGGATTGTCAGTGCATGAAGATGACCCTGTCTTCATAAAGACTATTTGTTCACTGGTCTCATTCTTAGGTAGTATTTCTTTCATTATATAGCTGCTCATAGGAAGCATTTCACTATTCCGTCGAATTCCAGATCTTTAAACAAAACAAACTTTTTAGTGTCCTAGAGATGCATCTATACCTGACTACAGTTCTTTTCATGAATTAGAGTGATGTGTTAATCTGGGAAGCAAAATTATGATAAGTAGGACTAGGAAGGGACATCAGGGTGTTTGGAGACCCAGAAAACACGTATTTAACCCTGCTGAGGATTGCTCTCAGGACTGACCTAAGAAACACCTGCCTGCCTTGGTCTGTCTTTAAGGCAGAATCTCCGTGGGGCCACATTCAGAGAGGAAGCTTTTGCTGTAAGCGTCACTGCTATTCTCCACCTGGAAAAGGTCATCTCTCCCTGTTCTGATGACCATCGTTGTCTCGTCCAGTGGGCATTGAGTAAATTCAGAGTTGCCGAGGCCCAGGTTAGGGAAATGAGGATAACTTGTTTGGGCATCTTCTGGTTTAAGTAAGGGATGGCCCAGCCTTCACAGGAACCCAGATGCGGGATCTGAAGGCCTGTCTAATGCCTTTCTCCAAAGTGGTGTCCATTTTACATCCCACCAGCTTTTGGCAATGTTAGTCTTTTTTAATTTTAACTGTTCTAATGGGGGTGTGTGTGGTATCTCGTAGTTTTCATTTGCCTTCCCCTAATGATTCATGATGTTGAGCGCTTTTTGGCCATTCTTTCTATCTTTCTTTGTTAAGTGTTCAAGTCCTTTGCCTGTTTTTAAATTAGGTTGATAGCCTTTTTTTTTTTTAATCACTGAGTGGCAGGAGTTATTTATATATCATGGATACAAGTTCTTTGTTAGATAGTGTGAGTTTTTTCTCACAGACTCTGGTTTCCCTCTTCATTTTCTTACTGGTGACTTTAATGAGCAGAAATGTTCAATATTGATAAGGTCCAATTATCTATTCTTCTTTTATAATTGTCCTTTCTATATCTTGAGAAATCTTTGACTAACCCTAAGGTCATAAAGATATTCTTCTATGGTTTTTTTTCTAGAAGCTTTGTGGTTTTAGCTCTTACACTGAGGTCTGTGGTCCATTTAAAATTACTTTCTATGTACAGCATAAGGATATCCAGTTTCAGCACCATTTATTGAAAAGGTCTCTCATTCTCCATTAAATCATTTGGATATTCGTGGAAATTCAATTGTTCCTATAAGGGTGGGACTATTTCTGGTTTTTCTCTTCTCTTCCATTGATCTCTTTATCCTCATGCCAATACTGCCTTGATTACTATAACTCATTATAATAAGTCTTGAAATCAGGTGATGTAAGTCCTCCAACCTGGTCCTTTTTCAGCATTGTGTTTCCCCTCAAAGACCCTAAGCTCTAGCTCCTGTTCCCCCTGCAGCCATCTGGGCAGAAGGCCGCGGTGTCCAGATTGGGGCAGAAATCGTTAGTGCAAAAGCCAGCTTTGGCGCTCACTCACTCCCCACATTTCCTTCTTCCACTGTCTAGGCTTCTGCAGATTCTTTTACTGTATAACGTTCAACATTGTGTTTAAAGATACTTCTTAAATATGTTATCTGGGGTTTAAACCGCTTTCATTTAAGAGAGTGGTTCAGCGCACCTAACGCTACTGTGCGGCCACTAACAGAAGTTGCTTATAGGTAATGTTCACCTTCTCATTTACCTTCATTTGTATCTTTCAGCTTTCCTACAATGGCACGTGTTACTGTATTAACCAAAAGAGACAGTGGTGGTGATTATAAAAATCAGCCACCATTTTATGATGTTGAGTCAGACCACTCTGACCCCAGGCCTAATTCAAACTGGAGTCCAGAGTTGTCATTCCCTCCAGATAGTCATCTGCCGGCGGTGGCGCGGTCCCCAGACATTTTGACATTCACAGACATGCCCACTGGATGAACACCACCAAAGGAAAGCACTTCGCTGGGTGGCCTAATTCCTCCTTTGTCGCTCCTTGCAGGAATGGTCTGCCGGAAGCCTGCCGACCCTGTGGACTGGCCGCCACTCGTCCTGGGACTGCTCACCCTGCTGAAGCAGTTTCACTCTCGGTACACCGAACAGTTCCTGGCACTGATCGGCCAGTTTATCCGCTCCACAGTGGAGCAGTGCACAAGGTACTGAAGGAATTGACGTTACAGAGGGGGCTAGGAACCTTGCATTCCAAATTCCTCTTATTATCTCCCTAGTGCAGATGGGAATTGGCAGCTTTACCCTGCTGTGCAAAGCAGCTTTGTTTGCAGCAACTAAAGGTGCACCCGTCCTTCGTCACCCTGCTGGGGGAGCCCCCTCGGTGCACTCCACAGTGATTTGGCAAGAATGAGCGAGTCGTGACCAGGATTAGTGACCCCCACGGGGAAGAGAGTGCAGGTCTGTTCCTCTGCTGTTCTGGGCGCTGTGCTCAGAGCTCAGGGAGCCTGGGCCATCCGGTTGGGCCACTGGCCTGGGATGGCCCCATACCCTTCAGCGGGAGTCAGGGAGTATGTCCGAGTCAGAGCCTGGGCACAGCCTGGAGTCGCGGCGTAGGACGAAACAGAAATCACACAGAAGTTCCTATTGGATACAAGGCTCGTAGGCCTTTTTCCTACCCACCCCCCCCCCGCCGCCGCCATGTGGCTTTTCTGGGATAGAAAAAAAAGTTATTTGCATGAGATGCCAGGTCCCGAGCCTCCTCTGTTACTCTAAAGGGTCCGGCCCCTAAATAAATTTCTCTGGCATGTTGTACATCCAAAGTCTGGAAGATTACCACTTGGTCACTTTGGTCAACGTAACTTAAAGACTAATGGGAATGACCTTCCAGAACAGTCCTCACCAGACATGATTTCAGAGGCCATTTAACCTTCCACCCAGGGCGTGAATCAGTGCTGAGGCATCCCTGGCAGGAGTCCTCCTGGGATCCGGCCATCAGTGAGGCACCATCATCTCCCACGGCAAGGCCGGATGCTGGTGGCGATGTGCCCAGCCCTGGAAAGTCGCTCATTGTGACGTGTGAAGAATTTCATCCTGTCTCTGAAATTTCACTCGTTGTGCCTTCCTCTACGCTCTGTAATTGGAATGAATGCAGTCTCCTACCTTTCCCTCACCCCACATTGTGAACGTCAGGCTGCTGCCTTAGGTCTTCTTTTTCTTTAGATAAGCTGCTTCTACCCCTTCCTGTTCACTGCGCTGTGGCTACTCACCATGTCCGACCTCTTCTGGGGGTTCCACTTGGCTGTTGACCCTCTTCTCTACATTTTCTCTGTGGTTTCCCAAGCTTGTACTGAGATTCCAAAAACAGCCGACCCCTTTGAGAGGACCGCCGGGCCCCCACTGGAGTGTACCGGTGGAGTGCAGGGCAGCTAAAATTGCAGCTTCTTGACACCCGTTGGCTCACAGTGACCTTGCGTTCTTAACTCCTGACATCTCTTCCCCAAGAGCCTCAGTCAGTAGAGTTCTTCCCCACCTTAGTTATGGACTGAACAACAAACACACACTGGGTGTTTTTCTAGGACATCCGGTGAGACTCACTTCAAACAGCACACTTCTTAACAACTGAAAATCAGAAGGTAGCCCAGAAGGGTAGGGAAGTCTCAGAGATGAAACTGTAGCGATCACAGAATGAGGTTGGTTGCAAAGGAATGCAGGGGGCACCTAGAAACCTAGTGCATCTGGGCTCCGGACTGTGGAGAGGGAGCCAAGGACCACAGTTCAGGCCGGTGTACAGGGAGATTGGGAAGAAACCTCCACACCCACCACCCCAGCTGTAGCTCCCCATCTGTCAGGAATTGGCAAGTCCTTCGTCCTGGTTCTTCTTCACTGACGACTACCAAGTGTGGCTGTGGCGCAGCATGTTTCTGGGGACCCTGAGAGAGTCCATCAGGAGGCTGGTGTCACTGCAGCTCTGGGTTTCTGATCCGGCTAAGGGAAGTGACATAAGGAACCTGGGATGCATGGAGGCTCTTTCCCTGCCCTCGCTGGGAGCAGAGCAAATAGAAACACAGCCCTGGCCACACACTGAAAGATCCAGAGCAATGGCAACTTTTCCAGTTGTAATCACTCTTCAACCTTCTTTTCAAGAGCAAGATATCATCAGGGAAATAAATCAGTAATCCAGTTGCATGAAATCCTTTGTTAATCAGAAAATGCCAGTCTGTACCTAAATTGGAAATAATTTTAAGAGTGAAAAGTTCCTTTTTGATGTGAAGAATGTGAGCTCCATAAGAAGACTGTCACCTACTTTGCTGCATTCCCAGCCCTAGAACAGTGCTCGGCAACACAGCAGTTGTCTGAATGAAGGAGGGGGATCCCATACAGAAGGTTATTACGCGCTGTGTGTATTTGACACCTGTGTGCAGGTACAATCACAGATGCTGGAAACAGATAAAGGCATGACCCAGGCCCTCAAAGAAACCAGCATACAAACAACTGAAAATTTAAGAGTCCTGGGGGCAGATACTAAGTATGATGAAAGCACAAGAAAAGGCCACCTGCCCAGAGGAGTCAGGTTAGACTCCCAAAGGAGGCCGAACCCACGCTGGAACTGGAAGGATGCCTAGAAGTTTACTTTCAAGTCCACGGGCGGAGCAAAATGTAGCCGCGAAGACCCGTGGGATGGGGAGGTGTGGCCTGTTCGGGGATGTGCCGGCCGATGAGATGATCGCGAAGCGCTGAGCAGGTGAGGGAGGGAGGGTAGGGGGGCCGGCCGGCGGCCGCCGCGTGCAGGAGGCCCACGGGAAGCGTTCGGCGCACACTTGATCCTCTATCTAGGTCGCGTTCTGAAGATCTGCGGGCAGGACGATGATAGGAATCAAGAGGATGTTCCAGAGATTTGCTTCTCCTTTGGCTTCGCTTAGTACTCTGTCGTGGGAATTCAGAGGATACAGCTGTAACCGAGGGTTAAGGCTTTGCCGATTTGGGAGTCGGGGTTTGTGCTCACAGTATTTTCTGTTAAAAGTCAGAACAGAGACTTCAGGGGAAAACCCCAGGCTGACAGGACGGGCTCTTGTCTTAATTATTAACTTCTATTTGCCCCTAGCCCTTAGGCCCTATAATTGAGGAAGTTGTACACAGGAGAACCCTCATCTCATTAACAAGGGCTTCAGTGTTGAAAAAGCAAGTGAAGAAGTGAGTGGACTTACCCTGTCTGCCGTGCGCAAAGCAGGGGCTTGATCCAGACTGTTCTCCGTTGCAGCCAGAAGATACCCGAAATGCCTGCGGATGTTGTGGGCGCCCTTCTGTTTCTGGAGGATTATGTTCGGTACACAAAGCTCCCTAGGAGGGTAAGCACCAGATACTACGACTAAAGCCCTTTCTGTAGAAAGATGGCATTCCGGGTGGCCCTGCGCCCGTTGGGAGCGCGCCCCACTAGCTCATCGGGCGGCTGCGCGAGCGCCTGCTCCGACCCGCAGCTGGGAGGGCGCCGCCCTCCTCTGTGCGGTGGGCGCCTCGCCACCTCCCCGCCGCCCTCACTACGGCGCCCTCGTCCTGCGAGCGGCGCACCCGCTCCCGGGCCGCTCCCGGCGCGGGGGCCGTGCAGGAGGGTGCAGCCGGACGGGAGTCCGTCGGGGGCCGGGGCAGGGGACTAATTGTGTGGTTGGTGTTTTCTTAAAGAATGGTTCCCACAGCAGGTTGGTTGCACAGCAGGTTTGGTTAAGTTCGCAACTAAAGTACTTGGCCAGGGTTCCCAAAAATGGCTTCGTTTTACCCTCTAAGATATTCTTTCCTTTTCCTGTCTCACTAGTAGTTCCCCCTTGTAAGTTTTCGCTCAAAATGCAGAGCTTGGTACTAAAATATTAAAGACTATGTCGATAGGTTCTGAAAAGCCATTCTGATTTTTAAAAATTAGTAGGTTAGGGATCAAAGATACTTTTTTAAATAACAAAAGCCAAAGACGATGTTTTAAAAACTAACTAGCAACATCATACTTGGTGAAACCAGCAGCATTGCCATTGAAGTCCGCGCCGTAACCGTAATACGGCCCTGCTGACTCCCGCTGCTGCTTGTGTCGCTCAGGTTCAAGGCAGTAAAACAAGAAGTGACAATTTAAAAATGCATAAAAAGAAAACAAATTTTATTATTTATTGAGGATGTAGTTGTCTTCCTTGAATCCCCATTAGAATCATGTGGAGAACTATTAAAATAATAAGCGTCCGAAAAACCTGATTAGACAACGTACAATGTAAATACACTAATAACCAATTCAAAAATAGGAAAAAGATCCCATTTGTAGAATTAACAAATAAATAGTCAGGAATTATAACCTCTATAAGAAAGACAGTTTAAAAAAAATAACAATTTAGAAAAACCATAAACATTTTTTAATTTTTCCATCTCTCTGAATGAGGAAACTCAAATAGTATTTATTAGTTTAGAGGTTTAGTGCAGCTATGATCAAAATCCAGATAATTTTTTTACCTGGGAGGGGTGAGAAATTTTTTAAAAATTTTACAGAACTCAGGCCAAAAGAATTGTTTTAAAAAGAAGATATTAAAACTACCAAATATTTAAAAATATTGTAAAACTACAAAAATCAATAGTGCGGTACTGGTATGAAACCCAATAGATGGATCAATAGACCAGAATATGTAGTCTGTAAACAAATCCAAGCGCATACAGTAGCACCTGAGGAAAAGTAGCCTCTCAAATGAGGGGAGAAAGGAAATATTTTAGTCAACATTGCTGGCACAGTTCATTATGTGGTTAAAAATTAGCCAGTTAGTCTCTTCATACCTTCCATGTATCAAAATAAATTACAGATCATGTGGAAAATGGAACCAACAAATGCAGACATTTTACACAAGTATGTATCAGCTCTCAGAAATTTCTAGATAAACACCAAAGGAGGAAACCATAAAGAAAATTTAGAGATCTGATCTCTTAGGAATGCTGAATGTAATGAAACCATTCTGTCAAATGTCTCAATTAAAAAAAAAAAATTGGGGAAAATATTAACAAAGGACCAGTTTTCTTGATTTATAGCGCGTTCTTCTAGATGAACAAGAAAAAGATAACCAATCCAGTAGAAAACAAAAACAAAACAGGCAAGAGATAGTAACAGGCAGTTTTCAGGACAAGAAATACAAATAGCAAATAAACATTTGTAAGAATGTTTGACCTTAATTCAAGAGTCACACATTACTGTTTCCACCAACCCAGTTTTTTACTCCAATTGGTAAAAAGTTAAATGTTGGACTCCCACTGCATGGAAGGGTTTGGAGAAATAGGACTTCTCAGTACTGTCGATGGCAGTGTAAACTGTTTATCCTATGGGAGGGCAATTTGGCTTTATTAAAAACAAACAAACTTGTCATATACTCAGCTGGTCCCAGCAATTCAACTGCCTGGAATTTATCTGCTGGGTATATGTGCAGAAGTTCACAAAGATAGGTGTGCAAGGATGTTCGTAAGATTTAGCAAAGGTCAAGGACACAAGATTATGTGATCCTAGCTTTGAGTGTGTGTGCGCCCACACGTGTGTCTGTGTAAATTAGAGGGATTCATTATAGAATAATTATCAGGGTTAGTTTTCTCTAGGGGATTAAGATGAGTGATTACTTCTTTTTACATTCCTCTGCATTTGCTAAACTTCCTCTAAAGTAGCAGCTGATACACCTTTATAATCAGAAAAAACAAACACTGCTTTTTTCAGTAAAAGTAGTATTGCCGGTACCTTAGTGCCAGTACATTATTTAAAAATACCCATTTCTAGCAGTTGGAGGTCACCTGGCTCTACATTCTACTCTTTCACCCTCCCCCCACCCCCCTCAGGGCTTCCTCTAAGAACAGTTCAGGAATGCATGCTTTCCAGGCCCTTCTTTCCTCCTCTTTCCCCACTCTGGCCTGTCACTTGCGACATGCTCTTCTTCCCCGAGTGGGTCATCAGTCCCTTGTGAGGTGACCTCAGATGACCTCTTCCTACTTCCCGGAGGCCTGCGCATTCCTAGCAGATCCAAGTGCCTGTGAGAGCCGAGGATGAGGCAGGGAGCGCTGGACAGCATTCCCTCAGATGTCAGCAGGGCCGAGAAGTTAGACCCCAGGGTGAGGAACAGCAGAAACAGAAGCTAGCAGTTTCAAGAGCCGCCCAGCTCTGTGAATCCAGCGCTCCCGTGATTCACCTTGCTTCAAAGCATATTTTCATTTAACTTTCGTGTGGAAAATTCTGAACTTGTTCTAACACTATGAATAACTTAACTCTCCTGTTTCATTGTTTCAGGTTGCTGAAGCTCACGTGCCTAATTTCATTTTTGATGAATTCAGAACAGTCCTGTAAATTTTTTTTGACATCTCCTTCTTTGATGAAAGTATCGTCCTTAAATCTTCCCGTTAGTAAAATGAATTTAGAAGCGAAGAAACTCAGCTGCTCATAGAATTGCATTTTTTTTCCCTTAATTGTGGGAAACATCAGATATTCTGAGTAAGATGTATCTCACGGCACTACTTGATATAATTAATATTGTTTAAATCATGGTATTATATGCAATTTGTATCATGTAGAAGCAGAACACATTTTTGTACTGCCTCTTATAAATGCTGAATGTAATGGTTACGTATAAATCCATTTAGTTTTATGTTCTAAAGAACTATTTGTGCAATTCCAGATTTTCAGTAAAATAGTATTGCAAGTGCCCAAAGTTCTCCTTCTGCCTGTAACTACAAAGTTGGGTATTCATCCTGTAAAAAAAAAAAACACCTTTTCTGGAAGGGAAGACACGTGTCAGGCCGGTCCCGTGGATACACCCACGCCAGGCTGGCAGGCGCGTGGTGATAGCACACACTGAGACCACACAATCTGTGGACCATGTACCATGGGAATTTCTTGGTGTCTGAGGCTCACTGTCCTCGTCCAATCACAGAGACCCTGGGGGGTTCTCAGCATTCCTTCTGTAGGTCTCCCCAACTTCAGCTGCTCCTTCCATCCTTCCCTCCTTCCCTCAGTAACCTAAGCCCCACCCCGGCAGTCCGGCCTCGTTGAGGCTGAGCACAGGATCTTATAAAAGTGAATTGTTGCCCAGCACGTAAGGAGTTTGGAAGTGTCGCCCACCAGGAGGCTGTTGCGGTGCATGAGAACTTGCCAGCCATGGCCGTCCTACAGCCACATCTCAAAAATAGCTTGCTGTTTTCCATTCGTAATCCCATAACTGCATGAAGTGAGATCTTTGGTCCTCTGTGAAAATGGCTCTCAAAGAAAGCCAGCTGCTGTTAAATAGTCCAGATCTAAGAAAGTGAGATTTTTAACCAGAAGAGTGTGGGATAAACTAGAGGGGACTTTCACAGAACCAAGCCCACCATATGCTGCTAAAACGAGGCAAATAGGTACGTGACTGACGCCACGAGGGATTTGGCTAGTGACCAGTCTTCAACGGAGATAACTGGCAAGGTGAAAAAGAGAAATTTTTGTTATAAAAGCTTTTTAAGTTCTTTCAGCCCTTATCATCATAATCTGAAGTAGTTACGTAACATTCCAGGGTATCTGTTACTGCTCTTTCGGGGGGAGCAACTTTAGTGATATTCAGGGATTTACTGAAATTTCATAATACCTCTCTGATGTCCACAGTCTCTTCACATATACTAAAACTCAGTGAATTCTGATTTCTAAGCATTATGCCAGATACTACGAGTGCTTCTTTGTTCATTCACTGTCCCTTTAAGTAATCCTAGCCTGGCTAAGTCATGTTATGTAATGGAACTTATGAAGCCCTAATTATGTTCCTGAACGAAGGTATTATTTCCAAAGAACCCAGAGGAGAACCTTAAAGTTGCCTCGTAGGATACATGAGGAAAATAAAGTCCAGACAACTTCCCCGACATCAGTTTTTAAGGCAACTTTTTAAAGGCAACTTCCCCGACATCAGTTATTTCACAGAACAGGCTTCCCTCTGCGTTTTCCATCCCGCTTTGGTTTTCCTTCCCATGAACACGAAGCTACCTCAAGGCCACGACAGAGACAAAAAGACGATGCAGTTCGTTCTTCACTTTATTTGCATGTCCCACAATGACTCCTCCCAGCTACTGAATTCAAAAAAAAAACTGCAGTTCCTCAGTGTTAGCACTAATTTAAGATAACAATCATTTCTTTTAAATGTCTGTTTTACCCTTCATTTTAAATTGCAAAGTATGTATTTACATGTTTATATACAAATAACTTCAAAAATGAATTAACCCCAATCTTGGTCCAAGAGTTTCCACTTTAGAAGTGGGATAGTTCTATGCTATGTACGGCCTCTTCCAAAAGTCTCTTAGGACTCGGTGAGTTCCAAATAATCGTTCACAAATGGCTCCCCTGTAAGTTTAATGGACCAGGTACTTAATTTCCGAGTAAATCAGAGGAAATATTACAGAACATGCTTTGTACAATACAGCACCACTACTGAAAATGGCTCGGGGTTTTGTAATCCAAGGTTCCGATTTAAAGCAGAAATATGTGGCATAGATGGCCACAGCAAAGAAGTGTCCAATTAAAATGAAAGGGTTAGGAGACAGGCTGTAATAGAAAAAAAATATATGTATTAGTAAGACCCAGCAGTTAAAATTTACCCATAGAAAAAGGTTCTAATTACATATCATCTATAAAGCTAAACACACATTCTACATTCTAGAGGACTCTAGAAGCTTCTGTCGCCTATGCTCTGATAGCAGGGATAAATGTTCTTACAAGAAACTCCTCAGAATATACCCCTGTCTGTCAGAGAAGCCAGGAACTCTTCGTAGTCTGCTTGACATAAACTGTATGTATGGTGCTGTTTTCGTTCACTAATCTTGAGATCTCCGCCTGAAGTGACTGGATGGCCTGACCTGTGGGAGTCTTAGGTTTTCCAAAAGGTAAGAGTATTGACATTCAGATTATAAATGAATGAGAACAGACTTAAAGAATTTTACTGTGCAGACTTTTCAAGAATAATTCTACGTATGTCTGTACTGTCAAAACCATTAGTGAGTTTTGCAAGTCCCTGCACCTTAATCGAAGTAAATTTTAAATACAAATTCCTCTATTATCCATGGCTCCCACCGATCAGATCATGTGGTCAAACCCACCAGCAAAAAAGCTATTTTAATCAGGGCTTTAGCCTCATCTACCACCAGCTTCTGTTCAAAACTGTTTTCCCAGAAGTAAAACACAGGGCTAAATTTCTTTTTTCATTTCTCTGAGCTACCTTCTGACTGGGATTCTAATGGACAAAATATAGAAAGAAGAAAGACTTGCAGTAATTCACAAACTGAGCAGTCCAAAGAAAATCTGAACGATCTGGTTCCTCTGTGTCATCAAAACAACTTACACAGAAAGCAGCCGAACAGGACCAGCAACACATTCTCCACCAAGTTTGAAATAAAGAAAACAGGCTTTTCTTAGTTGATGTAGGGAATCTAAAATAAAATTTGGAAGTCCAAGTTGTTTAAAAAGTTGTTTAAAAGTTATTTCCTTGACTGTGTTGTAAATTCATTAAGTGATGCAAATATTCTGGAAATTCTTTTTTTATCAAAAAACACAATTCTAGAAACCAAATTCCCTGGCTCTAAGATAGCCAACCTATATTTCTGAGCAGTAAACTTTCAAGTAAAAGGATAGCTGTGAATAGTAAACATTAACAATGCCTTAGATGTGTATGGTTTTTCATAATTTCCAAAGTGACTCATTAAACCCTAGCAATATAGTATTAACCAACAATTTTTTTACTTGGAATAGACGTAATAGGTAAACTTACTCCAATAAAACTCTTTCTTCCTCTAATCTCTCAGAAAGAAAGTCAAGAGCTTAGGAAAGCTTAAAAGAAGCACTTAGAAAAACTCAAGACTTACTTCTTTTCTTTTTAGTTGCCCACCCAGCCATTTTAGCTTCCATGCCAATTAGAAAGAGAGGTTTGACCGGCAAATCACAATCAATGAGTTGTTTTGTTTTTTCTTTCTTTTAGCAAGAATAATGCATAATAGATAGGCTACAGAAGGTACTTGTACTATATTATCTTTTGCACTCAAGTCACCAAAGCATAGATTGCTGGGACCCTGGCCAGTTCACAGAAGAAGCTTTGTTGTAAATATCTGAAGTAATAGGACTGGAGTTATATTTATTCCTGAACAAACCTAAACGTCCAGTTTCGTTAACCTACCATTAACTAATCTGTACACTGCTAGGCTTGGGAGGTGGCACGGCTGCCTCTTCCTCCATTTCTCATACAGCTTCTGTTAAGTCAGGTTTTCCTTAATATACAGACTGACCATCACCACTTTACAAAATAGAAACAAAAACAAAAGCATGGGAATATTTCAAGTGAGTAAAAGGTAGATGCATTCTTCTACTTGTGCATTGTAATAGGAGACAAAAATCTAAACTTGTTATGAAGCTCGTATTCATTTTGTAAAATACTACTTTGAACAGAAATTGAAACAAGTGTTCAGGAAGAAAAAGATTAACAACTATATTACATTTAAATGCACCGGCAGAAAGATCCTGCGCATCACAACTTTATGCATTTATGGATATGTATAACCTGATCTGGACCAGAGGAATGAATAAAGATATATTACTGAAGTGGTGCTGGGAAGGTTGTCCTAAGCCTTCCACACAAAGTGGTGGATACATGATGATTAGAGGCGCAAAATCTTGTGCAAGGATGGAGTTACAAAGGGCCGCCACTTGGGAGTCAGCAGACTTGGGAAATATGGCTATTTCTGGCCTAATCACTAACTTGTTTATAATTAAGTTCCCTTCCTGTGCTAAAAATCTGCAGTTCAGTAATTTTCATTAAAAAGTATCTATACTTACCATCTGTGGCAGAAAATAACTCATAAAGAGTCTGAGCGAGGATATTCACAACAAAGGAGTGAGATGTTTTTCTCGCCCAATAGAATGATTTTTTGGCCTAAAAAAGAAAAAGATCACTCACTATATGGTAAAGGTGAGGGGGAAGCACAAATTAATGTTTATAATCCCCTCAAACTGATGTTTATCCTGAGGATCATCTATCAGTAATTACGCCTTATATTTATCATTTACATACACACACAAAACATCTCTGGAGGAATGAGTTCCAGAACTCTGAAGCGAAATACCCGATCACTATGAGCAAAGTGGTCCGTGCAAACCAATGTGACATAATATTCAAACACAGAAATTCAGAAATTCTGTGAGATTTGTGGGTTGCACAGGCTCACAGGTTCTCTATGCCCGAACAAGACTGCCTAAGAACCAGGACTTAGGATCAGGTTCCTAGGTACAGATCTCCCCAGTAAGGTCCCATTCGTCTTAGACCCAGAAAGAAATCCACTGAGACATTTTTGTCAAAGAATAATTTAATATCCTACCTGGAAAACAGCTGCATCATCATAAAGGTCAGGGATACCCTTTAGCAACTTTCTCCATAGTTTTAGATCTTTAAAAACAACAGTCATTCCTCCTCCAGTAAGAGGATGCCTCATATTATATGCATCTCCCAAAAGAAGAACACCTGTAATGAGAGAATTTAGATTACGATATCATCCTGGATGCATCCCTTAAGACAAAGAAAAAAAAAAAAACTGTTAATTAATAAACATTGTGAATGTGAACCAGAAAATGAGAATGTGAAAATACAAGGGAACAAATCATGACTAAAATCTGTTGAAACAAAAATTCAATTAGTCTTTACTGGGTACTTAATAGGTACCAGATACTAGGGACCCAGGGGGAACAAGAACATGGTCCCCACCCTCATGAAAGTCACATGGGAATCCAAGGTGAAGTCAAACAATGCCAAAATATTTATAAGGCCTCTTTCATGAAAAAACAAAAAACTGGCATAAAAAGCAAGTCTCCTCACAAGGGAAACAATGAAGAGGTCTGACATTTCACAGCCATATTTGCTGCCAGCGCACTAGAGAGAAATGTCTATACAGTTCTAAGGGAAAGAAAGTAGGCCCCAGGAAGATGATACCCAGCCACACTGTCGTTGGAATTAAAAAGCAATTATAAGCAGATATTCCAAACCTATCCGAAGTTAATTTAGAGGAATAAGCCTTGACTGCATCTCATCTGAAAATTAGCCCCTTGATGCAGAACTGCAGAAGCAGAAATGCAGCCCTCTAGGTGCACCTCCTGAGCTGCCTAAGATTCCGGGGCCACTGTCAGCCTGATTAATGACCTAACACTCACAGTGACATTTCAACAAAGCAGTTATTTAATTTAATCCAAGAGAGAAATAAACAACCATAATAATGTTAAAGGGACAAAATTATGGATAATTCTTTTCTGCAACGTCACAATATGCTACATTTATAACTTATAAAATACATATAATAAACATGAACTTATAAAAAGGAAAACTTCTAAATATTAATTCAAATTTATGTAGGACTCTCATATCTTCACTAAAAAACCACAAGCCACAAATAGCTTTTATTCCTTCCTCTCCATGGAACATTTCTAATTCCACCAATTACTGCTAGCATGTTGTTTATATCAATTTGGCATTAGTGTCTTCATTCTGCTTTGCATTAGTTTATTTATAGGATGAGTAGTTTATTATGCCTGTTCTTCCACAGCAAATTCAATCTGTTTATGTTCAGGAACCATAGTATATCGACAGCTCCCATTCGGACCTCTCTTTGGAGCTCCACATTCACATTTTCAATGATGTTCCACACGTCTCCACTCAAATGCCTCACCGGCACCTCACACCCAATATGTCCAAAAGTGAACTCAGCACCTCTTCCCACACTTCCCTAAACTTACATTCCTTTTCCCATATCTCCAATGTCAGCAAATAGCTGGCAAAGTTATCTAAACCTGAAACCTGGAATCCATCAAGAGGCCTCACTGTCCCATACTACAATAGCCAACGAGTCACCAAGTTGCATGCATTCTACATCCTAGAGAGTACACAATTCCATTCCCTACTTTCCACTTCTACGGCCACAACCCTAGTTCGAACCTTTCATCACCACTGACATGGAACAATTACATAGCCTCACTATAAGCTTTAGCCTGACCTGTCCTCCAAACCATGCTCCACAATATATCAGAGTAGTATCCCTAAAATAAAAATCTAATCATGCCACTATCTTATTTAAAACTTTTCAATGAACTATTAGAAACTAATACATGAGTTCAGCAAGGTTTCAAGACACAACATAAATATGCAAAAATCAACTGTATTTATATACACTAGCAATGAAGAATCTTAAAATGAAATTAAGAAAACAAGTCTATTTACAATAGCATGAAAAGGAATAAAATACTTGGAAATAAGTTTAACAAAAGAAATGTAAAACACTCTGAAACTATAAAATATTGTGGAAAGAAAAAAACTCTTACTACATTTACAGTAAAATTAATTTTGACAACAGTGCCAAGACACTTCAATGGGGAAAGAATGGTCTTTTCAACAAATGGTACTGGGACAACTGGATATCCACATACAAATGAAGTTGAACCCCTTCCTCACACCATACACAAAATTTAACTCAAAATGGATCAAATACCTAAATATAGTAGCTAAAACTACAAAACTCTTAGAAGGAAATACAGGAGTAAATCTTTATGACCTTGGCTTGGGCAAAGACTTTTTAGATATGACATCAAAAGCACAATTGACAAAAAACAAAAACAGATAAACTGGACTTCATGAAAATTAAAAACTTCAACCATCACCATGGAATGAGAGAAGTTCTTGCAGATCATTTATCTGATAAGGGATTTATATCTAGAATATCTAAAGAACTCTTACAGCTCAACAATAAGTTTTTTTCATTTGACCAATTAAGAAATGTGCAATCTGAATGGACATTTCTCCAAAGAAGAAATACAAATAAATATCCAATACGCACAGGAAAATATTTTCAGCATCATTATCCATCAGAGAAATGCAAATCAAAACCACAATGAGGTTATCACTTCACACCTACGGGAATGAGTATGGCCAAAAAGACAGAGAATAACAAATGTTGGTGAGGATGTGGAGAAATTGGAACCCTCATACATTGTTAATGAGAATGCAAAATGGGGCAGCCCCTCTGGAAAATAGTTTGTCAGTTCCTCAAAGAGTTAAACAGAGTTACCATACCCAAGAAAAGTGAAAATTAACTCCACGCAAAAACTCATATACACATGTGCACAGCAGCATTGTTCATAACAACTAAAAGTGGAAACAACCCAAATGTCTATCAACTGATGAATGGATAGTTAAAAGGTAGTATATCCACACACGGAATACTATTTGGCCACAAAAACAAGCGAAGGACATGCTGCAACATGGATGAACCTCAAAGAAGCCAGTTACAAAGAATCCACTGATTGTATTTATAGGAAATGTCCAGAATAGGCAAATCTATAGAGTCAAAAAGCAGATCAGTGGATGCCTGGTGCTGGGAGTTGGGAGAAAATGAGCAGTGACTGCTGACTGGTATAGGGTTTCTTTTTGGGGTGATTAAAAAGGTTCTCAAATTGACTGTCATGATGGTTGCACATATCTATGAATATGCTAAAAACTAATAAACTATAAACTTTAATGGGTGAACTATAGGATTTGTGAATTACATCTCAATAAAGCTATTAAAAACAAACTTCTCAATGACTTTCCATTGTCTACAGGATTAAAACTAAACTTTAAATAAACACCTTACCTTTCTACCACTCTGACACCTACCGTGCACTCGCTCCAGCCGTAGGAAACTGCTGGACTTCACTGAAAGTGCCATCATCTCTCAGCCCTCCTGGCCTTTGCAGATATTGTTCCAACTACTTAGAAGTCCCTCTTTCACTGTCCACCTAATGAACTCCCACTAATCCTTCATGCCCCAACTTGTCTTATTTCCTGAGACACGTCTTCCCCAATCACCCTTCATGGTTCACAAGCTCCCCCCTGCCCTGCGCACCCCTTCACTATGAACCTTGTGGTACCACGAGTGGGCTTTTACTACAGCATTTATCAACAGTGTCCTGAAATTACCAGTTCATACCCCTCACTAGAAAACTGCCTTCTCTAGATTTAGGACTATACTTAACTGTGGTAGCCTCAATAACAAGGATAATGACGTATACACTCATTATGAAATAACCAAGACATCATAAAACTAATTTTGGTGTAATGTGTTCAGGCACAGTAACCAATTCTCTGTCCCACATAGGATTCCCGTATTACATAGCAGAAATCCCCTCCCATATTATGTTTGGAATATTTGGAATATTAAATTTGACTATTTAGAATACCCTTTATAGAATCACTCCAATAAAATAATACCTCGCTTGTTTACTGGTGAGGAGGGAAGAAAGCTTGCCGGCATAGATCTCAAACGGGAATTCTGAGTGGCTTCCAGGAACGGGTCTTTGAGGTGGTCTGCAATAAATCCCACCCCCACCAAATAAATGGTTTATAAAATTTCAATTTCTAATTAGCACATGTTCTTCTCAAGTTTAAACAAATACCTTCTAGTATATGTTACATATAATAATATATGCACTATATATGTTACATATATCTTGTGATAAGTCAAGAACTAATTATTTTATTAATACCATTGTTCATTAAGAACCTAGTTTCTATCAAAAACTAATGATGCAATGTATGGTGATTAACATGACATAATAAAAAAAAGGGAAGAAAAAGGCACAAGACAGTAATAGAAAAAAAAAAAGAACCTAGTTACTCATGCTAAGGAATGACTAAGGGATCTAAGAGAAATTTAATGTAAATAGATACACATACAGCTGAATGAACAAAAAAGCTAAGAAAAGTGAAGCAAATTCAGAGATGAGACAGGGCCCCACCTTTCTCCCAAATGTTAACTGCCAGGTATCATATTTAACACTTAATTTACTGTCACCGCCATATTCACATACTAGCAATCCACAGACAGAAGGAGGGTATGTACGGCAGAAAAACAGTAAGTTGTGGAGAGCTCTACTTTTCTGAGCTCCAGTTTCTTCATCTATAACATGAAATGCTTGGAAGAGCTCATCTCTGAGACACTCCCCAAAGTTTTGTGCTCCTATTTGTATAGAAACTGAACTGTCTTTTCATACAGTTCCCATTGTAATCGGGGAATACGGGAGCAGAATGCCTAAGCTGAAATTGTTCCGTTCCGACAAGGAGAATATCAATAACCTAACAAATATTAATATAAACCTATAAATGGTTTCCCACCATGATCTCAGGGCAGTCTGTTCTAAACCTCTGGATTGAAGAGGCAATCTACGATAAAAGAAAAAAATGCTAAAACTATCACATTATTGACTATCTTTTTCTTAAATGTGAATAATTCATTTTTCCTCTGAAAGCTTCAAAAATGGCTTATAGTCTAAGTGCAAATGTATGGAAATGTTGAAAATGTCATTATTAAAAACTCTAAGTTTGGGGCGCCTCGGTGGCGCAGTCGGTTGAGCATCCAACCCTTGGTTTTGGCGCAGGTTGTGATCTTAGGGTGGTGAGATGGAGCCCTGTGTTGCCCAGCACAGAGTCTGCTTAAGACTCTCTCTCCCTCCCCCTTTGCCCCTCCCTACCTTGTTCACAGGATCTCTCTCAATCTGTCTCTACATAAATAAAATCTTTAAAAAAAAATCTAAGTTACTCCATTATACATTCATATCTGTTAATATTCTGTTATTAAACACAGTGCTTTCACTTAAGATTAAAAAATAACTTGAAAAAGAAACAGAATTTTTAAACAAAATATACACCTACCAAAGATAGTTTCCTATTATTATAATCATATCATAATTGGCAAGCAGGGTTTCCCTTCAATTTTATCAATATTCTGAATATTTTAATTAATATCTTAAATGTTTATTTACTTTTACTTACATCTTTCCATTCTCAAAAAAAAATGCCAGAAAGTAATTTTTTAGGAGTGTTTTACAAATATGTCCGAAATCTCATGAAGCCTTTCTGTATTCAACTCCAAACTAAAAAATGACCTTGAAGATCGCTTACAGCTCTCATGTTCTGAGGATGGGATGTATGAGCCAGACACACCTAGCCTCAACCTTGACTCCACCACTTACTAACAGTTTATCCTTGGAGGAGCTTACTGACTCCTAGTTCCCTCACCAATAAAACGGGGATAATGGTAATGCCCTACCTCAGAGGGTGACTGCGGAGATAAATGAAATCAAGTTTGTAAAGCACCTTATAGTAGATATTCAATAAATGGTAGCCACCATTTCTACAAAAACCAAGCGCTAAAGTAAGGAAGTAGGAGAGATATTTCAGAATTCAGAGATCTTACATCGCTATCCAGACTACCTAAAAACATACCATTTTCCCCAATACTAGTAATTATTCTAAAACAATGATTTAATTATTAATATGAAAAAATGTATTTAAACTATTTTCTTTTAATTTGGAGATTTTCGTATGTGCTTGTTAAACAGCTCAGCTCCAGTGTATCTGACTGGGTGCATTTTTACCTGCCATCCTTATCTCTGGCCTAGTTAAGACCCAGCTTTAGTGAGAACTGGAGATGGACAGCCTTTTGCGGTATTTACGTTCAGACCACAGATTACAATGTGAACTAAATCCTATTTCTTACCAGGTAATTGTGGGTAAATTTTTTCAGCCATGTATTCTCTTAGGTTTCTGGGCATTTCTCCTCGGATGTCAACAAGTACTCGAGTTTCATCAGATGAAATCTGGTAGATAAGAACTGGACTTGGATTAGCCAAAATAAGTTCAGCATGATTTGCTTTAAACTGTGGTGCATTCTAGAATAAAACAAAACAAAACAAAATATTCTAATAATTTTCAAATTCCAAGTTGCTTTTATTTTTCTACAATTACATTCCTACAGTACCTTCATAAGAAAGCCAACAAAATGAGATGAAACAGAAACTTTATTAGAGATCAGGTTTTTCCTGAACTTGGAAAAAAGTCCATCTGCAACAACAGTCAATGGAGCATGGAGTTCCTACAACAAAGATAAACAGTGCTCAGCTAAATGATTAGAAATACACAGTACAATGACCATTCTCTTAAAATGTGCATTATTGTAAAATATTTACATGTTTTATTGGACAACGTTATAGAGGGTAATAAGGATTGCCTGCCTTCAAAGCACTACCATCCACACCATCTGGGATTAAAGCTACACTTTGATCAACAACAGGGGAAACAACTACAAAGCAAGTGTGGACCACAGAATACTAAATCTCATCACAAAGTCCAAGGATGACTCCACTGTTTATTCTAGAATTTTCTAACTTCATATACTGCTTTCAATCAGTGGCTAGGGCTTAGAAGAATTTTTGTATGCATAGATGTAGGTCTCCATATTATCTTGCAATTACCACCATCAGAGTATAGTTTCTAGGTGGTGACCCCAGAGGTCGGCCCAGAAACGCCAACAGATTAGCCTTTCACTTTCTCTTCTCTTACTAAATCAGCATGAGCAGGTACTGGAAACTATTTTACTCTGCTATTTCCACAGAGATTCTCTTATTTTCCCTTTCGGATTAAAACAATTGTTTCATTTATCCTAATCATTTCTTTTTGTTGTTGTTGTTCCAATTTGTCTTTTTATTATAACATGAGCTAAATTTAAGAAATTAGTCTTTGGACTTTATTTCCCAGAGTTGTTAGAAGATCTAAATGACAATATAACTCATTATGAAAATACACTGGAAAGTACAAGAGCTGAGGTAAAAGGGTAAATGAAGATTCCAGGTATCAGGGGATTAGAGTAAGTGAAGAATGAAACCAGTCATTTCTTTTATGTTGAATCCTTCCTTTTTTCACCTTCCAGGTCCCCTCTGCTTCTCTGCACATGTGTATTTCTCGTTTCGGTTTAATACTGCTGATCTAGTGGTGCGTGTCTACAAAGCTGTCTGTGTAGAGTTCTAAGATGCTCTAAAGAGTAATGTGTTGCAGTCTGAAATTCACCCTGCAGCAGAGGGCTTAGAGAGAACTCAGTCTATTAGATGAGTAAATTGGTGGACTTACTTTTCAAAGGAGTAGGGGAAAAAGGAGGAGAAACATGTCTTAGGAAAAGCTAAGATTTGCTATCTCTCACCTTGATGTCCCCAGTTTCTTTATCCCTGTACTGAACTCCTATTACACCATCATCTTCTTCTAGTAACTGTAGCACGATGCCTTCAATAAACTTTGTACTAAAGGACAAACAGAAATAAATTATACAGTAGCACACTTGGACAATTTAAATAAGGAATGACGAATTCCTTATTCCTTATCTCCAGTTACAAACGGGACTCACACGTGTGCACACGTACATAGGAAAGGTGTGGAATGACAAAACGCAAAAACATTAATGGACTTTAGAAGTAAGCGTGGCTTTTATTTTCTAATTTCTTGAAACTGAATACATATACACTAATGTAATGATATTTAAAAGTATTTTTAAAAGCAACATGAGATTTTTACTTCAATTCATAAAAAAAAAAATACATGCAGAGAAACTTTACACACCACACAAATTCATACAGAGATGGGAAAATATTGAATTGGGAGTTTATCCACAAAATTATCCAAAGTAGTTACTTCTAGTCAGAAGAATCATGGATAAGGTTTACAATCTTTATATTTTTGTGCATTTTCCCATGTTTCCACAATGAACATATTCTACTTCCATGGACAGCAACTCTCAGTCCTAAGGATAAGTCCACTCACTTCTTCACTTGCTTTCGCAATACTTAAGCCCTTGTTAATGAGATGAGGGTTCTCATGTGTAAAACTTCCTCAGTTATAGGGCCTAAGGGCTAGGGGCAAATAGAAGTTAATAATTAAGACAAGAGCCCGTCCTGTCAGCCTGGGATTTTCCCCTGCAATCTCTGTTCTGACTTTTAACAGAAAATAGCATGAGCACAAACTCCAACTCCCAAATAGGCAAAGCCTTAACCCTCGGTTACAACAGTATCCTCTAAATTCCAACAACATAAAAAAAAACACACACACAGTGTATTTAGTCAAAGGAAAAATCTCAATAGTTCTGTCATTCAAACGGAAATGCTCTACATGACATTGTCAACAAAGGCACTGAAGATCCAACATTCTTCTAACTTACAGTTTACTTTAGAATAGCTATATGCTCCAACCCATACCCAACACTTAAGACAAAGGTGATGAAATAGTATTTGTGCAAAGGCCAAGTTTAAATGTGTTTCTGAGTAGTCTTACTTCGGCTCTGCCATAGCTGCTTTCCGCAGACCCATGATGAATCGTCCATGATGGAAAGCTCTTCCACTCCGCACTTGACTGTTTTCGGACAGAGGGTAAGGAATTTGAACCTCTGATTTGCTTTCCTGATCATGAATTATGTAGCCATCTACCACCTGAGCATCAATACCTTCCACTGCATCTACAAAACAATTCAGTTCAAAAAAATCAATTTTGTTAACACGCCCAGAGTTATATGATGCACCAAAGGATAAGGAGGCATCAAAAATGAGTCTCTATCTTCATGATGCGATGAAACCATTTCGACAACTGGACATTAATATAACTTTCAGAAATCTTAATGTGTCTGGAAGACAACCGTTTAGCAAATCTGTAAAACCACAAAAGATTAATATTTATGTATAAAATTTATTCATTAAATTTCATAGGAAAAATATTAAGGGCCTAGTAATAATGGGTGAAAAGTTCATGGGTATTCACATTAAGCAATACGGAAATATTGAACATAGCAGGGAAGGGAAATGTTCAAAACATTGATTTTTTTAAAAAATCAATGAAATAAATTAAAACAGTGAAATACCAAATCTATCAAAATTGCTGGTGAGATTATAATAAAACTGATAAATTTACTGGTTCTAATATAAACTAAAAACATTTTAGAAAGTAACTGTAGCACTAATTATCAAGAACCAAGAAATTAGCATCCTTTGATGTAATAATCTTAAGTCTTATAAATTCATCTATCATTCATCCTAAAGATATAATTTTTTAATTTTTAATAGTTTTTAAGGTTATATGCAAGAGTAAGTTCACTACTACAGTGTTATCTCTAATCAAGAATAACTGAAAACAACCTAAATATTCATCTAAGTTAGTTAGAAAGAGCACATTATGAAATGTTAATTAAGAATATACCATACATAGGCCTAAAATCATAATGGTTAGTATATTAAGGTGAAGTACATTAGAATAATGAAATGGATGAAAGAAAATCTTCATAAACAATTCTATCACACATCTGGGCTAAGATCGAAATAAATTAGTTTTCTGATATTCTTTTTAATGCCACTTAGAGTGCAGGCAGGCTCAAGCTGGATGAATATTGTCACACATCTGACCCAGAATCAAAACTAATTAGTTTTTCAGTATGGTTCTTAAATTATTACAGTTAAAATTCAGTCAGAGATTCAGTACACAGATATCCGAAAAGCTGCCAATTTGCAGTGTATTCAATTTGGATCTCAGCAAACTGCCAATCATTTCCGATCTAAATACTTGAAACCCATCTGGTATCTCTATAATGCATTGTCCAGCTACTGAGACAGTTTGTTTTTCTTAACCCATAACTGTATTACAGAAGTACTTGAAATGTTTAAACTGGCCAATTTTAGAACACACCAGAAAATGTAAAAAGTATAGTAGCACAGCAAAATTTTCCCTTGGGTAAACTATCTTAAGGTAAATTAAGGTCTAATTTAAGATTTCTTAACATCTATCTGTCTCTATCTCACCTTTATTGATGAAATCATATATGGCAGACTTTGAACACTTTTACTTTCTTAAGCAGGCAAGAAGACAGTACCCTACACTTCAATGAAATTCATGCTTCATGAATACTAGATGTTAATAACTCTGAAGCCAGTGACATAACTTAGAGCTATCACTATCTATTAATCATAAAGCTCCATACTTAAGATATTAAGACTACTGGTCAACATATCAGATAAAATGACATGGAAAATATTCCTCTGCAGAACTGCTTGCTATAAAAAGGCAAGTTAAAAAATAAAACTAACAAGGAAAAAACAAAAAACAAAAAACCGCCTATGCTAAAAACGTCAAAGTCAAACCAGTGAGCAAGTTTTAAAGGCAACAGTATAAAGGAATCAGAACCACAGCCTAAACAACTGGAGTTTTAAGGGCCACTTCAGAATAGGAGGTAGGGGCCCCCATGGCCAGGGACAAGGAAACTTAGCACCATTCATAAATTTCTTGTCAATAAAATAGAAGCCATAAAAACTCAATTCAACACCCTGAGATAAGGTATGGAAGTAAGCCATTCACCATAGGCTATGGGTGAAGTCATCCATAAGAAATCCAAACATACGTTGTGCCATGACCTGGTATAAAGTCTGAACCTCAAACTAAATATACAGTGCATAATAAAATAGGTATCATTTATGAAAGCCCAAATATAAACCAGAGTCAAGGAATAAATATAGCAAAAGACATACGAGATTTATAAAATATTATTTAAATGCATTAAAGACCTAACTGAATGGAAAGCATACCACATTCATGGATAGGAAGTCCAAGTCAATTATTCAAAAATTGAGCTATAGATTCAGTGCTACTTCAGTCATAATCTTAACAGTTTTGTTTTTTTTTTACATCTAATTCTAAATTATATACAGAAAACAAAAACACCAAGAAAAGCCAAAAATAATCCCAAAGAAAACAACATGGGAAGGAGGTTCCCCACTAGATACTGACTTAATATAAAAATATAACATTTAAATTATAATGTATTAATTTTAAGAATTCTAGATATTTAGCTTAAGCCATAGGGCCATCAATTATTAAAAACCCATACTCAGGGGGCACCTGGGTAGCTCAGTTGGTTAAGCATCCAACTCTTGATTTCAGCTCACATATGATCTCAGGGTCCTGAGATCGAACCCCGCATCAGATTCCACGCTCAGTGTGGAGTCTGCTTGGAATTCTCTCTTCCCTTTCCCTCTGCCCCTCCCCCTGCTCATGCTATAAATAAATAAATAAATAAAATCTTTTTGAAAATTTAAAAATAAATAAAAACTCATATTCAGGAAGAATGAGTCCATATTATACTAAAAAATCATACTCCAGGGGTGCCTGGGTGGCTCAGTCATTAAGTGTCTGCCTTCAGCTCAGGTCATGATCTCAGAGTCCTGGGATCAAGCCCCACATCGGGCTCCCTGCTCGGCGGGAAGCCTGCTTCTCCCTCTCCCACTCCCCCTGCTTGTGTTCCCTCTCTCGCTGTGTCTCTATCAAATAAATAAATAAAATCTTAAAAAAAAAAAAATCATACTCCAAAAAGTAACTATTCCAAGTGTTTCTATTATCCACATCTCATCATACCTCAGGAGAAATTAATAGCATAATAAATGTTAAGAAGGACTCTCATTTTTTATATTAAAGGTATTCATGGTATTTGGACTGGCTAAAACACTTTAGAGGCTCTCCTTACTCTTGCATAAACTACATATAAAAATCCACTAAGGCTTGTTACCACAACCTTGGTGATGTCCCCTGAAGTTAGATTTCTAAATGATTCTACGTACAGTCATTAGTTGGAGAGTATTATTTCTGGTTGCCTGATGTTCAACGATAAAAGTAACAAAGTCCTGTCTCAGGATATTGCCACATCTGCCTCAAGTGAATCTCTCACGTAAGGTGGTAATTAAGAAACCTAAAAGGTCACAGATGGAACTTCCTTTCTTCATAAACACTCTCTCCACTTGGGTCCTAGATCCTGTGGGCTTTGGCTTTTCCTCCACACTTCCTCAATCCCATCTTTTTGACTCCCACTCACCTCACTGATCTCTATACATCAGAGTACCCCAGGGTTCAGTCCTGGACCTCTCCTGGTAATGTCTTCTAGTCTTGTTTAAATACCATGACTCCTCTTTTTCTCTCATACCTAACACCTGATTCATCAGCAAGTCCTACTGACTCTTCCTTCAAAAGGCGTTTCCAGAATGTGACCACTTCCCACCTCTCTACTACTATGACCCTGTTCCAAGCCATCAACTCTCACTGATTCTGCAATAGCCTCCGATCAGGTTCCCCTGCTTCTGTCTTGGCCACTTTATGATCTACTCTTCTTTCCTACAGAATAACATGAATACTTCTAAATAATATTTTTAATCACACTTCTAAAAAGTGAGATTGAATAACTCTTCTTCTTAAAATTCTCCAATGGCTTCCCTTTGAACATAAGCCAAATCCACGTAGCAGGCTACAAGATGCTACGGATTCAGCCCCCATAATCTGACCATTATTTACCTCTTCTCCCCTTCACTCACACTACTCCAGTCAACACTATTCTCCCTCCTTACTCTTCAAAGAATTTGTGTCTGCCCGACCCTGAGATCATGACCTGAGCCAAAATCAAGAGTCAAACCAATCAATTAACCAACTGAGCCACCCAGACACCCTCAAAATACACCTTCTTTATCCTTACATCTACATCTCATTACTGCCCTATTTCTGTTTTCTGTTACAGAAAAACTCAAGGGTCCTTTTCTAGTCTCAAATTTTTTTTAACTCCACTCACTTCAGTCTAGGTTCTATCCCCACAACTCTGCTGAAACATCTTGTCAATGTCACAAGCAACCTCCAAATTGCCAAATCCCATGGTCATTTTTCTATACTCATCTGACCTGAGCCTTCATTAACAAAGCATGACATAGCTGTCCTTCCCTTTCTTGACATATACCCATCCCTTCCTACTAGAAACATTCTCTCATGGATTAAGTGGCACCCAACCCTCCAGCTTTCTTCTGCCATTTTGCCAGCTCCCTCTTGAACTCTTTTTCAGGCTTCTCTTCTTCTGCCTGATCTTTATTTATTTATTTTTTAAAGATTTTATTTATTTGAGAGAGAGAGAATGAGAGAGAGCACGAGAGGGAAGAGGGTCAGAGAGAGAGAAGCAGACTCCCTGCCAAGCAGGGAGCCCGACGTGGGACTCGATCCCGGGACTCCAGGATCATGACCTGAGCCGAAGGCAGTCGCCCAACCAACTGAGCCACCCAGGCGCCCTCTGCCTGATCTTTAAATATCAGTTTCCCATGACTTGGTTTATTCTGTCTTCTCTTTTCTCCCTACATGCTCTCAGTCACTGCTGTGGCTTTTAAATACTATAAATATGCTGACACCTCTGAAATTTCTAACTCCAGCCAGCCCAAACCACTCCTCTGCACTCGAGATTCATATATTCAACTTAACTTCTCCACGTGGATATCTCAACATATCCCGCAAATTACCCCCAATGCCTGTTCCTCTCTAGGTCTCCTTATCAGCAAATGATACCAACATCTTAACAGAATATATGTTAAGAAGGACTCTTATTTTTTATATTAAAGGTACTCATGGTATGTGGACTAGCTAAAATACTTATCTTTTTTTTTTATTTTACTTATGTGACAGAGACATAGCAAGAGAGAGAGTACAAGCAGGGGGAGGGGGAGAGGGAGAGGGAGAAGCAGGCTTCCCGTGGAGCAGGGAGCCCGACGAGGGGCTCGATCCCAGGACCCTGGGATCATGACCTGAGCAGAAGGCAGGCGCTTAATGACTGAGCCACCCAAGCGCCCCCTAAAATACTTTAGAGGCTCTCCTTACTCTTGCATAAACTGTCCAAACCAAAACCTAGGACTCATTTTTAATACCTCCTTCTCCCTCGTATCTCACACTAATCCTATAGTAAATCATGCCATTTCTGTCTCTTAATTTTAACATCAATCTGTCCACTTCTCTTTATATCGTCTGCTACCATGCTAGCCCAAACCACCATCATCTGTCATTTGCACTTGGCAATGAGTTCCCACTAGACTCTTTGCACTGACTCTTGCTACCCCACTACCACAATCTTACAGTTTATTCACCACATTTTATCCACATTTTCTTTTAAAACAGCATTCTACAAACGGCAGGGCGTGACTCAATGGTAAATTATGAAATGAATTTCAACTTGTGAATTGTGTACTGGGGTAGAATCATGACAAGTATTTAAAAAGTAAAATGAAACAAATTTCAGTCAAATATATGTATGTATGTGCTGGATCAGGATGTAAAATGTGTTTGTTATTGTGAGCAGATGTCAAAGGTTTGAAGCCACTTTATGCAGGCATAAAGCAGATCACACCACACTCCTGCACCACCGACCACAGAGCCCCTCATGATGTAGCTGCCACCTCTCTCTCCAGCCTTAATCGCAAGCCATTCTCCCTTCCGCATCACCCGGTACTTCCTAGCTACACTGCTCTCCTTTTAGGCTCCTTGAATAAAACAGCAAATACTTACATAGTGCCGACTAGATACCAGACACTGTTCTGAATGCTTTGTGTATATGAATTCGTTTCATCCTCATAATAACCTCTGAGGCAAGGACTCATGTAAAATGGCCATTTTACAGATGAAGAAACTGGCACATAATAGGTTGAATAACTCGGCCAAGGTCATACAGCTTTTTAAGTGCCTGAGCTGTTGAATACAATTATTCAACCCCAGGCAATCTAGTTCCAGGATCAACGCTCATAATTCCTACACCATCCTGCCTACCACATGAGCCAAGCAAGCTCTTCCTCAACCCAGAACCCAGGCATATTTTGTACTCTGAGAGGAGCCAGTGAATCTGTCTTGTTCGCCAGTACATCCTTGGTACCAAGTCCAACACCTTACCCAGAGTAGACAGTGAAGAAGTATTGCTGAAATGAGTAGTCTGTGTTTAAAAATCATTGGTTTAACAGATGATACTTAAATAAAAGATTCTATAAGAGGCACATAATATGTACTTCACCAATGAAAGTTCCCTTCACTTTTCACTAAATTTCATGCCCTCATTCAAGTTTTCCAATCTTTAATTTTGACCGTTTCTGGTTTTTAGCCACTTTACTATATCTCCTCATACACTAAATGCTCATTTTCTTCTTTGCTCTCATTTTCATGCAGATTTGTTGGTAAATAGTAACTAATATCTTTTCACCAGTTATAGGACAGTCTAAAGCAAAGAGTGCTTGCTTCCACCACATAACTCCTAAAAATTAATACGAACCTACCTTCAAGACCAAGGTCTTTAAGGACATGATAACCACCCGGCTGCAGAAATTCTCCAACTATCCTGTCGGGCTCTTTTAAATCTCTCTCAATTACTGTCACCTTTCTTCCATCTCTGGAAAGCATGGCTGCCAAAGCAGAGCCAACTACACCAGATCCCACAATGATAACTTCTGGATCATTTTGAAAAGATACTGAAGAGGCAGCTGCTCCTATTAAGGTTGATTCTGAATCATTGGTTCCTTTTCTGTGCTGTTAAAAAAAAAAAAAAAGAGTTAATTATATGTCCACATTTGCTATCCTACTACTATATACTCTGGACTTTCCCATCTTGGGCAAAACCTACATCACAAACATTATCAAACCAAATGCACTGCTATGTTTTTAAATCCAAATCATATATAAAAACCAAGGATATCAAAATATTCAGTTAACTAGAAATGTACAATAATATCCTAATAAAATTAAACATATATTCCATTTTCCAAATATATTTAGAAAATGCTATTATACAGACATATTTAGAAATACACGAGGCTAAATATAATGTTTACAAGGGGCTCCAAAGACTTATTATAGGGAAAATTCTATCATTAATTACTCAATTCCTCAAATACATTCTAAGCATCTACCAGATGTAGATCCCATGCAGCTTCTATTTCGACTTCATGTTGCCAACTATTCAGCACCTTTTACATGTTTCCACTATTTATTTTTATTTTCTCCTTCTGGATTTTCATCTGAAAAATCTATCTTACCCTAAAAATCCCTTTTATATAACAAAAAGACTGTCAAATCCTGGCTATTAATCTACTAATTGAGAATTATTTAACTCAAGGAAATTCTGAAAGGACAAAATAACTCATCCTGTCCCTTGGGATTCGACCCGTTCACATTTAAGTCCTTAACATGTAAGAACATACTTAATTTGCCCCATCTTGACACTCTAAGAGAGCCTAGCCATACAGTTGGTCCATTATAGGAATAAACATCAAATATATCACTAGTCGGGCTGATGATAAAAACTTTATTCATAAGATGATGAAAAAGACCTGTTTTGAGAGATTTATGCCCACTGAGAATAAAAGTGCCTGTTGGGTTTTTTTAACATGAATAATTCAGGGTTAAAATAAGTATTTTTTCCCTTGGTATGTGGATTGACAAATATAAATACATTTCAGATACAGAATTGCAAGGAACAATCTTCTTTGAGTTCTCTGGCCGTAATGATTAAGACAAGCCCAAATGCCATTTTGAAGGGATTTTAATAAAAGACTTAGGCAAAAAGGAAGGAAATAAAACCTAAAATCTTTTAGAACTTTCTCTGTGATTTTAATATGCACCCAGTCTTCCTTCAACTCTATAGGGACTGGGGCCTTGTCCATTCCATTTTTTATAATTTCTCTTAGAGAAATTACTTTTTTGTCCTTTACCAAGAGAAGACAAGAGTCTCTCTTCCCATAAGTATCTCTTGATGGCCAGAATAACTAACTATATTTAAATTACTCTTCTGAAAGCAAGATAAAAGGCCTCTTTGCCATCTTAGCCACTTTTTATTAGTTTTTCTTCCTAAGTTTCTCCTGTTAAACACACACACACACACACACACACACACACACAATCCTGAAAGGGGGACTTGAGTTAGTTAAGTCATCCAGAGAATGGTCAGTAAAAGCACTGATGGGAACTTAGGACTCAAGGAAGAGTCTACCAACTCCCTGATGTTTAGGAATAAGCAGAAAGCCTGAAGCATTCACAAAATGGAACCAATCATTGACTGCTGGCAATCCAATTTTCTCTTCCCCAAAATGTCTCAACATCACATGATGTAATCGCACTCCATGCACCTACACTAGTGCTCAATTTCCTTGGCAAAAGTTACCTCAGATAACACCAAAGATTTCAAACTGAGATGAAGATTCCCTCTCCCTCCTTTCCTGCTGCTCCAAGCACTAGTCAAAAGGTTCCTAACATGTGTACTAGATGTTACTAGATGTACACTACCTTTAGACTAATAATAGATACTATTTACTAGTCGGTTACTGACCACATTAAATCACTTAATTCCTTAACTAACAGCAAGACTGGTGCCATCCCCATCTAATAGAAGAGGTAACTGATTCTTACAGAAACGAAGGTCTTGCCAAAGGTCTCACAGCCAGAGTGACGGAGCAAAAATTCTAACTCAAGTCCTCCCTTCTATAAACCTTGCTAATCTGTACTGTGGCTACAGTAAAATAATGTAGATCTAGAACCCTCAAGGAGTAAACTTCTTGGCTTCCTACTGTAGCCTCTCACCTGAGAGCCCTGCTCCCATTCTCATGCCCCTGCAATCCACTCTCCTCCCACCAACTGGAAATGCTTTCTAAAAAGTTAAAATCAAGTATTGTTACCCCCTTGCTGACAATCCTCCAGGGCTCTTGGGAAAAAGTCCAAACACCCATGGCCAACAGGCCCTAAATGTTCTGGCTTTGAAGGCAGACCTCTTCTCCCTCACCTACCATTGTCGTACGCTTGCTGTCTTTGCAGACAGAACTTCAAAGGTGACTGAAGACTAGCCTCAGAATTAGGAACATGACTGAACTGTGGACCTTACTCAATTATCCACGTGATTCAGGACATCACCGCACTGATTTACTCAAGGCCCCACAGACATGAGGAGAGAAGGGGATTTTGCCCAAGACTTTAAAATGCTGAACTAATTTTTACTCCACCAGCCTTTTGAATTGTTCTTTCTGTTACTTGCCCCAGCCAGCTGTCATTTATAAGCACTCGACTTAACCTGCAGCCCCTCTCTTTCTCCTCAGGTACAAATGCCATCCTTACCCAAAGATTTCAGTAAAACATTTTTTTCCCCCAATCGCAGAAAGTGATTCTGTCCTCCTTCAAAATGAAATTCTAACATTTCATTTCCCCTTTCATAATCAAATCGATTTCATATAGCATTGGCTCAACCAACACTAAAGGAAACAAATCTTTTCAATCGCTCCTCACAGTGGCAAGGATGTAGCCAAGGAACAGTCAAGAGCTTAAAAAAACAAACAACATAACACAATTAAATGAGAATTTATCATACCAGAGTATCTAAATTGCTGCCTTTTAGCCTGTAGGGAAGACGAAAATTTACATTTGAGTGATCCCAATTCTAATTTTAAAAGAACATGCTCACTCGTTTGCTCACTTAAAATTCCACCTACCCTCCTAGACCCAAGCTGCTCTTTATTTTCTGATCCCGGGGGCGACTTGGCCCAGAAGAAGCCAATGAAAGGCAAGGCCGACAGAATATCCGAGAAGAGCGCGAACTGGGAGCCGCTCTGCTGGCGCCCCAGGAGGGCCCCGCTCCGGTAGCGACAGCGGTAGGAGAGCACCAGGCCCAGGGACAGGAACACCAGCACGCACAGCAACAGCTCCTTGTTGGCAAAAGAGACGAAGTCTCCGCATTTCTTGTAAAAATACGTGAAAGTGGCAATGCCCAAGAAAGTCCACATGGTTCAAAGGCTCCTCCGGTGTCCCCGGGTCAAAGCTGAGGTCCTCTTTTTCTCTGCAGGGTTTTGGTGACTCGAGGTTCTCCCCAAAATGTGTCCCCAAAAGGAGCACGAGGAACCGGCCAAACTCCAGCAAACACCGTCACAGGATTACAATTCAAATCAGAGGAATCTACAAAATCCTACCAAGTTGGTACAAAAGTATGGAAAGAGGGGAAAGGTGTCCAGACTTAGAAAGCAGTATGAAAAATTCGCCAGCTCCAACAGCTCCCGACCAGACTCTCCTCTCTCCAGCACTCCATTTATTTCTTCTGGACGGGATTCTCCTGGGTTGCTGCTGGTGGCGTCTCTAAGAGTGATGTGGGCTCGCCGTGCAGTAAAACTGTCCTCGCTCACCTGCACCAGGTGCCCTTTCAGAAGCGGATGGGGAGATGAAAGAAACGTCTGGGCGCGGGCTGGCCAGGAGCGGAGCGCGGAGAGATGCCGCCCCGCACCGGGACTGCCTCTTCCCACCGAGGATGGCCTCGGACTCGAGACTGCGGCCCCCGTGCACACAAGCGCGGCCGCTCCGCCGAAGCGCCGAGTCACCAGCCCCCGAACTTCCAGTCCGTGCCTCCGTTTCCCAGAGGGTGAACGGCGGTCTCCAGGGAGCTTCCTCGGAGGGCGGCGGCCCCTGACGGCCTCCTCGCTGGAAGCCGCTGCCCTCCCCGACCCGGCACTTCCGCAGTAACCAGAGTAACCACCACGCTCCCTTTGCTCGCCTCGCGCCCAGGGCGCTCCGACGGCCGAGGGGCTCCGCCCCGGCGAGGACCAGAAGGCGGGGCGCAAGGGCGCGATCCCGCTCCGCCCTGCGCGCCCAGGGCGCCCGCCCCGCCCACCGCCGCCGCCGGCCAATCAGGGCGCGCACCGCGCGGTAGGCCGAGATGGCGCTATGCCGCGTTTGGCCAATCGCGGGCGGCGCGGCCCGCGCGGCGTCGCCGGGTGAGGCGCTAGGGCGATGTTGCGTGGTGTGGGGTGGGGGTGTGGGGTGGGGGCGTGGGGTGGGGGCCTGTCGCCGGGTGGGCGGATGGGAAGGCGCTAGCTGGCTGCGAGGGGCGGAGGGGGCGGAGGGGGCGGAGGGGGCGGAGGGGGCGGAGGGGG
>NW_027397067.1:67102266-67338947 GCF_003265705.2 Callorhinus ursinus | reverse complement strand
GGCGGAGGGGGCGGAGGGGGCGGAGGGGGCGGAGGGGGCGGAGGGGGTCGTGCCCGGGGTCCCGTGGTCAGATTACCGCCGAAGCCCTGGCCGCGGGGGTCCTACCCGGGAAGAGGTGGAGCTCGTTCCGAGGAAACCGCTGCCGGGAGTCACGCCGCCTAATGTCGGAACGGGGCCAATCATCCCGTGAACATTTACCGAGCGCCTACTACGAGGCCCGGGGGTCCTAGAGATGAATCAGACACAGCCGTTCGGCCCCGAGGCTAGTGTGTGTAGACAGCAGTGGAGACCGGTGCGTGGGGAACGTGACACGTTCAAGCCGAACGTCTGGAAGAACGGGTTAGGCCGACTTGTGCCCGAAGAAGGCGGGAGAGGGTATGCGGGGTGTCCCCTTCCTCCAGAATTGTCTGGCGCCACGCACTTGTCACAGTGCTCAGCCTAAAGATACACTCGTGTTCGTAGCCCTATTCTCTCAGGATCAAGCAGAAGGGGGCGGTCCGCGGGCGAAGAAGTAGAGAGGTGTGTCGAAAGTTCCCTGAGTGGGCGAACAGGAAACCCTCCCTCCCTCCCCGCCTCGCCCTGAGGGAGTCAGGCAAGAGCTCCGGGGAGGTTACCAGAATTGTATCCAGGACAGGCATTCTAGGGGAAACAAAAACGTGTGCAAGAGTTGCAAGGTGAGAGGTGGCCCTTGTTACAAAATGGTGAGACCTCCCTCGAATTCATTGAGGACCGAGACCAGTGTCTTAGGTCACCCTGTTGCTTAACCCTGGACTGCCTAAACTAAACCCTGCAGTGTAAGCAACAATCCTTTCTGCCGCTTGGAGCACAGCTGCGTTGTCACCTGTTCCATAAATTGGTTCGTACTTTATTGACCCAATCTCTGACTCTACACGTATGGCTGAGTCTTATCCCGCTAGTTCCTGTTCCTTGAGGGAAGGAGCTCTGTCTGATAAATCAGAGTCACCTGCAGCCCCCAGCACACTCTCCCTAAAAATGTATTTAGTGAAGGAACGAATGATGAGCGATAATGGGGTAGTAGGAAGACCAACTGACTAGAAAGTGGATACCTAGGCTCTGGCTGTCACTAACCAGCTTTGTGACCTTGGGCAAGTCAAAAGTCGGTGGACCTCTAGGGAGAGAGAGCAGTATCTTCACGAAATCGAATCCTTACAATCCTGTAACACTTTGCTGAGTTTAGTTTAAGAAAGTATGGCATCAGGGCTGGCTTTAGTAATATATTAAGCATCTGCCTAGTGGCTTATACTTAGTGGGTTAAGAATCTGTCGCTTAGTGGGTTAAGCATCTGCCTTGCGCTCAGGTCATGATCTCAGGGTCCTGGGATGGAGCCCCGTGTTGGGCTCCCAGCTCAGCTCCCTCTCCCTTTTCCCCTCCCCCTGATCGTGTTCTCTCTCAAAAAACTAAGTAAAATCTTAAAAAAAAAAAAAAGGATGGCATCTGTCATCATTTTTCACCCCAAATATATGTCTTATCTGCTAATAAAAATAATTATGTGTCAAAATACTTTCACAGGCATCGTTTAACCCTCAAATAACAAAAATGAAACTTAAAGAGGTGAAGTGGGTTGGCCAGATCAGAGCTGATACCTGATGAAACTGAGTTAAGCTCCTGGTCTCCAAATCTTGTCCTCAATACTCCTTCCTAATTATCAATTACTGCTTTAACATTCCCCCATTATAAAATCAAACCTTTCTTTCCCTGACAACAATCCTCACTGGTATCAACAAATTTGGCTGCTTGAAATATACATCAAATTTAAAAGGACTCAAGAAATTCAATTTAATGTGTGGGAAATAGTTTTCCTAAATATAAATTCCTCAATAAACTTGTTGGTTCCTACATTGCTTAAAATGATGGAAGTCTTGAGCAGCTGACTCTTACAGATGAGAATACAGTATCACCAGGATGTTACTTGATTACCCCGTCCCTGAAATTGGCATAAGACAATTTTTTTCTGAAGTAGGTAACCATCACTTAAGTATGTTTGAATCTTGGCATGGCTCCGCTATTCAAAAACAAAAATCCTGTCACTCAGACCTGAAGCAAAGGCAATGAAATATGACACAAAATCAGCCACTTACTGGCAGAAGGTAACAAACTATAGAGTAAGTCCATGAAAAATACTTTGTAATCAGGCCCAGGCAGTGTTGAGACCTTGGAGACCAGGGTAACTCCAAAGAAAGAGGAAGCATGGTGGACCTGTCTGGGGGGAGCAGGAAGCATGCTGGAGACATGGCTGCCACCAGAGAAGCTGTAGGAGGCCAAGAGGAAGTGGGAGAAGTACTGTGTCTTCTCTTCCCTGGGGGGCCCAATCTCCGACTAGTGTTCTCTCAGCTGTTGGCTGGACACCAGTTGAAAAGGAAGTTTGGGAACCACAGCCTGCAGGGATTGGCCCACCTGTGATTCAGAGCAAAGCATGAGGTATTTCAGGAGTCCACAGGTCGGCCTGGGATTGGCTCACTTTCTAAAATTTATGCCTCTTGATTCTTTTTCTCATTTTGTTGTGTTGATGAGGACCTGAAGCACAATACTGAAGAGTGCTGGGGATATCAGGTTTCCATGCTTATTCTTGATTTTAGTAGGATTATTTCTAATGTTTCAATCCTGAATAGGATGCTTATAGTTGCTTATAATGTATTAAATTTTTTAAAATCAAATCTTTTAAAGCATATATGGATATATATAAATTTAATGTATTTAAAATATATTTAATATAACACAATTTAATGTATTAATATATATTTGATATATTAATATGTTAATATATTATAATTAATATATAAATTTATATATATAAATTCTATTCATGTAGTGAATTTAGTGTAGTGAAATCTTACACTAACAGATTTGATAATAGTGAATCAGCCTTCCATTGTTTGACAAAACTTTACTTCATCATGGTGTATCATTTTTAATAAAGTGCCATGTCAGATTTGTTTCTTTAAAAAGATTATTTGAGAGCGAGAGTAGAGTGAGCAAGAGAGAATACAAGTGGGGGGAGGGGCAGAGGGAGAGGGAGAAGCAGGGTCCCTGCTGAGCGGGGAACCCAATGGGATGCAGGGGCTTGATCCCAGGACCCCAGGATCATGACCTGAGCTGAAGACAGACGGTTAACCCACTGAGCCACCAAGGCATCCCTTAGATTTGTTTTGAAAAAAATACTTTGTGGGCGCCTGGGTGGCTCAGTTGGTTAAGCCACTGCCTTCGGCTCAGGTCATGATCCTGGAGTCCCGGGATCGAGTCCCACATCGGGCTCCCTCCTCGGCGGGGAGTCTGCTTCTCCCTCTGACCCTCTTCCCTCTCGTGCTCTCTATCTCTCATTCTCTCTCTCTCAAATAAATAAATAAAATCTTTAAAAAAAAAAGAAAAAATACTTTGTAATCCTGACAAGAGCTAATACTTACAGTATAGTCAGCATTCCAAATGTTTTTCATACATTAGTTCATCTTGTCCTCACAATCACACTATGAGGAAGGTAGTGTTTTTAACCCCATTCTACAGATAAGGAAACTGATGTACAGAAAAATGATCACACAGCTGGTAAGTAGCAGAGCCTGAATCCAAGCCCAGAAAATCTGGGTCAGGGGGTGCTCAGGTGGCGCTGTTTTAAGCCTCTGACTCTTGGTTTCTGCTCTGATCCTGATCTCATGGTTGTGAGATGGAGCCCTGCATTGGGCTCTGCGCTTGACATGGAGTCGGCTTGGGATTCTCTCTCCCTCTGCCCCTCCCGCTAGTGCTCACGTGCACTCTCTCTCTCTCTGAAATAAATAAATCTTTTTAAAAAAGAAAATCTGGTTCAGGAATCTGGGATTGTTTGACTAGAACGCATTTTTTTCCTCCTCATACAAAGATCTAATTACCTTAAAACAAACAAAGAGCACATTTGATCTTCCAGTGATGTCTCTACTCTCCCTGTTGGCCTAATTTGGCATGTCAGGACTGGACTTTTGCCTTTTCAAGTACCATTCTCGATTCAGGGGAAAGCCTTGCCCTCCTTTCTTCAATTATCCATTCTTTCAGATCCAGATTAATCATCTCTTTTTGTAACTCCACTGCTTGGCCATAGCTGTCACCGATTTATAATTGCCAACTTTCCTTTGTTCATTTTATACCTGTTTTTTTTTTTTTTTTTTGGCCCAAACTGAGCACTTCCTCTTTCATTAATGTTTTTGTTTGTAACACTTTAGATCAAAATCCTCAAGAGTTACTTGCTCACCATTCCACCAGTCCATAGACTTTTAATGCCAGTCATTTAACTGTTCTGCACCCCCTCAGTGCTTATGTAATCTTTTGCGAATTCTAGTTGGAATTTGGAACTGGGTTTTCATTTTCTTTTTCTTCTTGGATACTGCTTATAAAGCCCTAGAGTACAGACACCAATGCAATTCAATGTAATAAATGTGTATCAAGTGTCTACTTTGTGTCAGGCGCTGTGCTTGGTGTTGGGAGTAAAGCACTGAACAGAGCAGACACAGTGCCTGTCACTTGGGGGTTCAGAGTTTAATGGAGAAGACAGCAGCATACAGGTAATTAAGGACATGTTGCACTGGAGGCTAAGAAGATCTAAATGAACCTAGGGGTCAAGGAAGGCCTCCCAGAGAAAGTTACATTTAAGCTGAGGTTGGAAAAATTAATAACCTCTGGTAATGGCAATGACCACACCTTACACCTCTTTCCCCCCCTCCCACAGTGTGGTTGTTTTCCCCTTAGTATAACATCGATCCCTGCAGCTGACAATGCAAGTTTCCCACTGAATTGTTGATGGCAGTCGGATGGGAAAGATGAAGATTCTAGTCTTCTGAGAACTGTCATTTGGTATCTTCATAAGCCTCCAGTGTGCTTTTTCCACAACATCAATTTTACAAACAAAAATTTTACATACTCATCCACTTGCCAAACCTGAATTTACCTTCGTCTTCTAGATTTGGGATGCACTTCGTTCTCTGAATCAGGTGACAGGAGGTATTGAACTAAGTAGCCAGCGCTTTCCCAACCATTTTTCCTTAGTACTTACTTCCAGGCTTGGGCATCATGATCACTTCCCTAGATCTTAGAGCAGCTTCTAGCGCCATCTACTGGAATTGTGCCTGGAGCGCCTTAAGATGACGTAACCCTGATCCTAACCCAAGAGAGGGAAAGAAGGGTTAAAAAAAGGGGGGGGGGGATGAGCAAGCTGCCTTAAAAGAGGTTTCCATCATTTAGATGTACCGACTCCAAATTACAAGTTTACCTCCCCCAACCCCTCCAAAAGATGTTTTCGCTGGGGTAATTGATAAACAGTTCTGGAAAGAGATTAAGTAACAAGCCTTTAAAAAGTTTTATGTCCTCAGACTCAATAATCTCACTGCTAGGAATTCATTCTAAGGAAAAGAGATGTACACTAAAATATGTGTACCAACAAAAAACAATTGATCGATCACAACCACAATATCAAAACAGAACACAAACCACCAAAAAGCCTTGTTGACAATAGCATTCTTTTTAATAGCAAACAACTAGAAACAATATCAACATCTACCATCAGAACAACTGAGTTGTTATGGTACATCATTCGGTATATTATTATGAAGCCATTAAAAACCTCAATCATTTAAAACAAGTAAACTGGCAATGACATAAGATTAGAGAAAAAAAATCAAGACAATATACAGACATATACAAACACTCTGTATAACCCAATTTTTAAAAATATTTATTCAGATATATGCTTAGAAAAAGGGCTATTGGGAAAGATCCCAAACTTTCATGGTGAGTTATCTCTGGAAAAAATGATCACAGTCCATTTTTATTTTGGTCTTCATACTTTTACATATTTCCTACTTTATACTTCTCTGTATATTTTACAATTAGCAATAAGTATTACTTTAATGTTTAGAAAGTAAGCTATTATTTTAAGGCGGAAAATCTTTCACCTGTGTTCATCCAGTCCAATCAACTAGTATTTAATCTATTTATCCATATGATGTAAGATGGCTCAAAATTAATCATGATCCTTTTTCAACCAAAGCATCCACTTCATCCCTCACTGTGTCAAGTCCTAGAACATCTACTGATTTTACCAGTCATGCAATGTTCGATCACAAACCTCGCTGTCTTAGCACTACCTTATAAGCTACCTCTGCTTATAAGTGGCAACATGCCCTTGACGTCATGACTCCCAAGCATCATGTTTCCATCTGGACCTTTATAACCAAGTGTTTGGACCATCCTAAGCCTTGACTTCATTCCTACTTCACTGGGAGGGGAAGGAGGGAGAGGGAAGAAAAGGGGGCAAAATAAAGGGTAGAAAAAGCCTAAGTTTGGGTTAGAATATGGATGGACAAGGCAGAAAAGGTTAGGGCCAAAGAGAGGTAAAAGACAACAAAAATGAAATAAAAGAGATGGGGAATTAAAGGAAAGGTCCTTTTTAAACAGAAAAGGCAGCAGTTGCCTAAACATCTGCCATAAAATAATAATGATGTGCTACATTATTAGCCTACACACTCAGCTTGCTACCTCCTCCTAGTCATACTCCTTCATGTTCACGGGAAAACAATAACAACAGGATTGCACCATTTTGGTGGACCCAGGGGACACCCAAGTCTCTGGGGCTACCTTCAAAGATGATCCAAAGACCCATGGTTGTCGAGAGGCATTTTATAATGGTCTATCAGCTAACACTGAGTGATTACTAGGTACTAGCAATGCTAAGCACATTACATGTATTCTCTCACTGATTCTCACAACAAACCTATGAGCTAAAGGTTATTAATGTCTTTATTTTAGGAACTTAGAAATAATCAATCTAAGAAATGATTAAACATTTCTATGCATAGAGTCTATCCTTGGCAAAATTATGAGCAGATGAGGGCGGAGAGGGAAGGAAAATACTGTTTTCTTAACACCTATAATATGCCAGACACCTCACCTCATTCACTGCTAACTAAATCTTACAAGGTAACTACAGAGTACAAAGTGATTGAAACATGAATTTGAAATATATTTTGAACCTGTCCTGGACAGTCTGAACCAAAAGCCCAGGGTCTTACCTCCAGAGGATTCTGAACAATTGGGACATTTAAGGGTCCTCTAGGGGTCAGTGTGAGGATAGACCCAGCCTCCTAGAGGAAGTCACTTTCACTTCCAAGCTAGCCCAGCCTCTATGGACTGGATGATATTGGTGTTAAAGGGACCGGGGGGGACGCTGAGACTGGACAGCTTATTCCAGTAAACTTCACCATTGGCAAATGCCCTTCATCCAAAAGCAATAAACACTTCACATGCCAGGCTTTGTGTCAGACAGTAGAATTACAAAAATGAAATCCGTTGTCTACACACAAGGAGTTGTCTAACAGGAAGGCATATCCTGGAAAAGCATACTCTTGGGCATTAGCATAAAACATATAAGCATATGACACCCACTCAGTCACTACTGAGCACCACTAAGTGCGAAGCACTGTGTAAACTTCACCAAGCTTGTGTTTTCACGGAGCAAACCTAACCCATTTGAATATATAGTTATTTCTAGCTCCTTGGATTATCAAATTATTAGATTTGAAGATGGAGGGTTCAGCATAAGTTATATAGCTCAAGAGTGGGCAAGGAGAAGGTAGTCATCCGAAAAGCTGAACATTTTCCTACTAGTTATCCTTACATTCGCCCCTCCCAAGGTCATTTGAACTTCTGCTAACCACGTATTAGGCATCCGGTAAATTTCTGTTGAATGAATGACCATACTGCTTGAAAGGAATTACATAAACTCAAATACAGAATCAAGAAGCAATGACGGTTTTGTCACTACCATGATTTCAGAAAGTGAGACTGGCCAAGATGAACACACCGAATTAATGTATGAGAGGCAGAAGTCACAAACCATATTCCACTACCTCTCACCATCAATGAGGAAGTTTGTACAGCGCTAGGGAGAAGGCTCATTTGGAGATCCAACTTGGATGACCCAGAATGATGGGAGCAAACCTTCACCTCGGGTACTATGATAAGAGACTTACTGTCTGCCCGCTTTCTGGCAGATCATACAGCAGCTAGGGAGTGAATTCCCCCACCACATTTGTGAGTATAAGCATTAACATGGATTTCCTCATTCCACTGTAAGGAAAAAAATATAAGCCCCTCCTTTGAGTAGGAAAAAATGAGTAAGAGTCTTCCCTTTAGTTAAAATGAAACTATGAAACAAATCACTAAATAAGAATGTTTTACTGGGGTGCCTCGGTGGCTCAGTTGGTTAAGCAGCTGCCTTCGGCTCAGGTCATGATCCCAGGGGTCTGGGATGGAGCCTCACAGCAGCCTCCCTGCTCAGCGGGAGTCTGCTTCTCCCTCTGCCCCTCCCCCAGCTCGTGCTCCCTCTCCCTTTCTCTCTCTCTCTCTCTCAAATAAATAAATAAAGGCCGAGAAATTCAGTTGCAAGGCAGGAGCTGTTGGGGTGGTGCACCATCATCAATCACATTATGTGTGGCAAGTAAAAAAAAAAAAATGCTTTATATACTCTTTGTGCTGGCAAGAAAAATAAAGAATACAGAATATTTACTTCTTGGGGAGCTAAATAAAAAATACCTATACTTGCCGATTAATGAAATTGAGGCAAAAGCATCAAATATGATTAGATTTACCATTATGTTCTCCTAAGTGACACATCTCTCTTCTGTTTTCCTAGTTTTCAGTCTAAAGAGACGATTCTTGCTAAATTGTTTTACTCGTGGAGTCCATCTTAGCCCATCTAAAATGTGATCATCTATGATTCTATAGACATCGAGGTTTGTGAAACAGGTTTTATGTAATCGTGGGCAGTCATAAAACAGAGTAGGTGATGCTGATAGGACATAAACTGTACCTGCTGTTAATCTCTTCAGATGGGAATTAGTTGAAATTGAACTTGCGGTTTTGTTCTTTCCAGACTTAAACTGAATCCCTTTGTTTCAAGAACAAAAAAATTCAGGGCGCCTGGGTGGCTCAGTTGGTTAAGTGACTGCCTTCGGCTCAGGTCATGATCCTGGAGTCCCAGGATCGAGTCCCGCATCGGGCTCCCTGCTCGGCAGGGAGTCTGCTTCTCCCTCGGACCCTCCCCCCTCTCATGCTCTCTCTCTCTATCTCATTCTCTCTCTCAAATAAATAAATAAAATCTTAAAAAAAAAGAACAAAAAAAATTGAATAAGCCAAATCAAAAGGATTTTCACTTGAAACATGATATATAGTCTTGTGCTTTTACAAAACCTTATTCCTCAGGGTTCCCGAGGTTGGTCATAAAGAATTCACATGTAGGAGAAGTTGGGGTTGCACTGCTTCTTCTGCAAATGTGGGGAGGACAGTTTTCAATTTATTTCAATCAATAATAACCCATTACCATGTATTTAGACCTTGTTATATTTTAAGCACTAGCTGCTAGCTGCTTTGCAAACATTTATTTAATCCTTACAGAAACCCCGTGAGGCAGGAAGTCTCTCAGCTTTACAGATGAGGAAGCAGGTTCAGCGTGGTTACCTGCGACATATAATGTGATTGATGATGGTGCACCACCCCAACATCTCCTGCCTTGCAACTGAATTTCGGCCTCGATAGCAAATGCCCAAATTTAATTATCAAACATTAATCAAACTCTTAGTTGTCTGTGGTAAAAAATACCGCCAACACTTGTCCCCAGATATTACAGTCGAAAACAATTTGGACGATCCTACCTAACATACAAAGGTGAAAAAATGCTTAGGTGAGGGTCACGTAAAAGCCAATGATACCCAATTATGTTCTCCCCTTTTCTTAAAAAAGCAGTAAATCACCCCAAATGCTTCGTAAGTGTTTTGTAAACTTTTGGTTAAATTTTGAATCCTGCAACAATACGAAACAGCTTAATTGCCTAACCAGTATCAGGCATAGTACGATCATGAAAGAAGAAATAGTCACCATGCAATTCAGTGACCTACCAGCTACGGCCCTTTGCAGCAGCTCTAATTGGCCCTTTCTGAATCCACATTCCTAATTTGTATCTCTACATGGTCTTCATAAAGTATATTTCGAATCCAAAAATGAGACAAGAAATTCTGAGCAATTCAGGAGTCTTGACCTTCCTACACATCTACTCCTTGCACTGGCAGGAAAAAATAGGGGGTAGGAGCACAGAAATAACTTAATACTTTACAAAGCATCATTCCCATTGGACAGACAAACAAGGAGGATCCACACACCCCGTAAGTCAGGAGGCAAAAGAAAACTGTCAAGACTGGAACTAGGGAGTCTTGGTCTCCAATGGCAAACCATCCCTACACATTGGCTCAGACTCAAGGGTTTAATCATTAGAAAAAGAACCCCGCATCTGATCTGACCAAGATTTGTGTAATGAGAAAACCGAGGGGAAAAAACTATTGGTCAAAAATTTTTAAACAATTTAAGAATTTTACCTCTTAATCTGGCTTTGGCCAAGACAATGGGATCATATCACTAAATTACCAAGATGGCTGAACAGAAGACATACAAGCATTAGAATGGCCAATCTCTAGATTGAAAGCCTCTATCCCATTTCTACTCTATGGTACAATTCTTCTTGGAGAGCCGACACCTCATAGCCCATTTCCTACAGTCTTATAGGAAATCTTTATGAGTCTGTCAAGAATAATCATCCTGAAAGAAAGAACTTTATATGCTATCCCATACAGCAGTCACCAGTCACGTGTGGCTATTGAGTGCTTGGCAAGTGGTTAAAGCAACTGAGGAACCAGATTTTAAATTTCATTTCATCTCAATATAAATTTACTTAAATAGCTACATGTGGCTAGTGTCTATTGTATTAGACAATATAGTTCTAAACACTACAAAAGTTAATTTTCAGCAAATAAAAATGCATTTCAAAAAGTGAGTCTTTTCTTTCTTAGGAGCCACCAAAACAGCCAGGAAATCACATTATTTATTCAAAAAGAATCTTTCTCTGGATAAATCCCTGAGGCCAGTAATGAATTACTGCCACCCAATCAGGCAAGAGGAAATAGGGAAATCCAATGGCTAGCTCAGCTTCAAGCCCTCAGATGTCCTTATTCCCAGGATTTCTCCTTATGTTTGCCTTTGAAGCTATTCCAATCTTACCTTAATCAAAAAAACATTTCTTCTCCATCATTGGCAGCCTCTCTCACTGGGCAGATGTAATGAGCTGGGGATCGGGGCCTTCCCATTCTCTAACCTGGGAGGTTGACTTCTTCCAGACATTATGGCAAACACATCAAAAAAACTTTGTAGCAACACCTTCATTGTGATGGCCCAGTAAGAAAAGGAAAATAAATAAATAAATAAATAAATAAATAAATAAATAAATAAACAAATAAACAGGCTTTGGGATTCAAGAAGAAGATGGATTTGGGACCGAAAAAGAAGAGATGAGGGCCATTTCCCCCGGACAGTTTTCCCAAGTCCACCCATGAGGAAAATCTTCAACTTCGGGAGACTCAAAAGACTTTTCTGTGTGAATTTTCCGATGCTGATTGAGATAGGCACTTCTGCTGAAGCATTTCTCACAGTCCGTGCATTTGAAAGGTTTTTCTCCCATATGAGTCCGCCGGTGCCTGATAAGATTAAAGCTCTGACTAAAGCACTCGCCGCAGTCAGGACACTTATAAGGTCTCTCTCCTGTGTGCGTCCTTTGGTGAATCACCAGGGTGGAACTCTGGCTGAAAGTTTTCCAACACTCCGAACACCGGTAAGGTTTTTCTCCTGTGTGTGTTCTCTGATGTCTAATGAGATGGGAGCTGAGACCAAAACGCTTTCCACATTCACATTTGTATGGTTTCTCCCCTGGCTGGAGTCTGCATTCTTCTATCACACTGCAGTTCTGACTCAAGCTTTCCTCATATTCGGAACTTTCATAGGGCTTTTCTCCTGTGTGGGTTTTCCGGTGCGTAATTAGGTTTGAACTTCGACTGAAACTCTTCCCACATTCTGTACACTGATAGGGTTTCTCTCCCGTATGAATTCTCTGATGCTTTATTAGGGTCGAATTACAACCAAAGCTTTTTCCACACTCAAGACATTTGTAGGGCTTCTCACCTGTGTGGGTCCGCTGGTGGCGAATCAGGCTAGAACTTTGACTAAAACTCTTTCCACAGTCAGGGCACTTATAAGGTTTTTCTCCAGTGTGAATCCTCTGATGTTCTATTAGGACGTAACTGTGGCTGAAGCATTTCCCACAAATAGGACATTCATATGGTTTTTCACCGGTATGTGATCTGTGGTGCTGAATCAGGTGGGAGCTGCTACTAAAGCTCTTCCCACACTCAGGACATTTATAGGGTTTCTCTCCCGTGTGAGTCCTCTCATGGATAATGAGATGGGAGGTATTGCTGAAGCTTTTCCCACATTCACCACACTGGTAGGGCTTCTCTCCTGTGTGTGTTCTCAGATGTTGAATCAGGTGAGAGCTGTTACTGAAGCATTTCCCACACTCAGAACATTTATAAGGTTTTTCTCCTGAGTGGGTCCTCTGGTGAATACGCAAATGAGAACTGTTATTGAAGCTTTTCCAACATTCAGAACATTTGTAGGGTTTGTCTCTGAAGATCGAATTCTGCTGGACAGAGGCACTGCAGTGCTCCCCTGGGTCCCAACTCTGGTGACTGGGTTTTTCATCTTTTCCTGTAGAATTTCCCTGATTCTCTGACTTGCCATCATTCTCACAGGAATCATTACACCAGATCTCATCTCCTTGGGACCATGTCAATGGAATTTCTTTTGTACCCTCATGCTTACATTTTGGGGGGCCATCTCTTTTAGACCATTTTGAGGCTCTCTCTTTCTCTGCCTTGGAATTATTGTGTTGAACAGTTTCCAAATTATTCTTACTTTCATCTCCTGTAAGAATAAACAAATATTCTAAACATATTCCCTAATCTCTACCAGGGGAAGGAAAGTCTGAATTGCAGGGGAAGGGAGAGAATAACAAAGTAAAACCTCATAAATTCTTTTAAAGTGTTTAAAGCAGGTTTTAGTTTTTCTACTCTAAGTGTTCATGAGAAGCAGATGAATTTTTTTGTTCGTAGTAACAACACTAATGAGGTATTTGAACAGCCGTCAGCAATTACCAAGGGGGGGGCTTACTGATCTAAAAACTTCATTAAACTTTATTCTAGAAGACTTAAAAGAAAAAAGGCGATCTGAGTAGGGGAGAAACTGAGTAAGACACATTCTAAGGTGAAAACTTGATGATACTTTGGTTAAAATCTGAGAAAATACAGAAATAATGATACCTACTACTTATAAAGAACAATAGCTTGGCATATAGTATCTCGTTAATCCTAAAAAATATGAGACAGATACTCATTTTTCCTAAAGATGAGAAAACTGAGGTTGTAAAAGTTAACATAGCTTGTAAGCAACAAAGCAACAGAGCAGGAATCAAATTAGTTTGTCCCATTCAAACGCCCTGTTCTTTCTACACAGTCTATAGCACTCCATGGCACATCTTACATTGAATTTCCAATCGATCCAGATCATCTTCTTGATCCCTCACCTGTAAAAGGGCTTTTCAAACTCTCCCTCTCCTTGAAGCCACTAGAATCTGAGACCAACAGTTTTTGCTCTTGCTCCATCAGTGGTCACAGCCAGGGTAGGGATCAGAAACCCTGTGGAAGGAAACAGGTTATGCTTGCAGGCATCAGCTAAAATGTATTATTTTTCCTTCCTTCCTAACCATTGCAACAAAACAACTGTAGGCACAGAATGTTCTGCACACCAGACTGAAAAAAAGAAATATGGTCTTTAGAAGTCTTTTTGGAAAAAAAAAAAAAATCTTATCTTAGATGCAAGTGTTTTGAATTAAGGTTAACCCAATTTACTTTTTCTAAGGAAATGCCAATAAAAAAATTAAGTCTTCACATTAAAATCTGAGGATCAAGCTTCAAAAACAGAATGAATACTAGTACTCATTGTCCACTCAGAGTTTAAAAACACTTTTAATTGAAAACATGAAGGTTTTTTTGGAAAAGGCAACAATAACAAGACTTCAAAAAATGGATATGCAGGTATAAGAAGCAGCTAAAGAGAAAGCACCCTGTTCAGAAAGAATATGCTGGCCCTTGAGAGAAGGATGAAACTTTCGAAGTTCAAGTTCAAAATAAAGTTAGAATTTATATAATCAGGAAAAAAGAAAAAGAAAAAAATAGGACAAAGCAGGGCTAGAATAATTATAGCCAATAACCCCTAAAGATAAAAAGGAAGCTAATGAGGGGATACTTCCTTGCCTCTTACTTTCTCAATCTATCATAATCACAATATTCCTTTTAGCCTAAACTATATCTTCTGGAGTCAACTATGATTCTTGACCTACTTTAAGGGACTGATCACTGGAAGGCAGGTATATATGGATTTGCAATCCATTTCAGGATATAAAGAACATTATTCGGGAAAAACAAGAGCCTAAAATAAGGATGCACTAAGGCACACATGGAAAACTGCTTTTGGAGGAGTATAAAAAAGGTTTAGTGATTTTCACCTTATACTGCCTATTACGTGCCAGGAAGTGAGCTAAATACTTTATACATATTTCTCATTTAATTTTCACGATAGCCCTTGGAGATCTAGAAATAATTACCAGCATGTTATTATAGATGAACAAAAAAGACAGTAAGAAACTTTCCCCGGGTCACAAAACCAGAAAGCTGTAGAGCAGAATTCATTCCCAAGCCCGTTTGGATACTGACTTTCACACTCTTATCTATTACAGTAACCCAGAGCAGGAGGCAGAGCTGGGCATAACACCAAACTGCAAATGAATCTCAAAGAGGACCTTTATTTTGTAAAATATTAGCTGGATTTAAAAAAAAAATTTTATATCTATAGATGGGATACCAAACGAAGCTGGCATTCCCGAAGCACCCTCAGCAACTAGGGATTTGTTACAGATAAAGGTGAAACTAGTCTAAATTACAAACAGCCCTAACGTTTGAGTGCGGGGGGGGGGGGGAACCCACACACCTAAAAGGGTCAAAAGGGAAAACTGTTCATATGGAGTAATATGTTTTGCTGAGTTATCTATTTCCATCAAGGTCTTTACAAACGAAGTAAAAGTCCGGGTAACAGAGACCCGTGCAGCACTTTCCCTGCTAAGAAACTATTAATTTTGATGGTAGGGGGTCTCAGGAACACTGGCTCAGCAAAACGGTAGCAACCTCAGGCCATAAATGGGATTACAAGGCTGTCCCTTAGATGTCACTCCAGAGATGGGCTGTTTTCGCTGTCCTAGAGCAGAGGTGCTTAGGATGGGGCCGTGCTTTGGATTAGAAAGTCTTCCAAAGAAAAGGCACTGCCTGAAGCTTAGCCTTAAGAACCGTTGGCAGGGGGCAGAGGCCGGGTGCGCTGCGGGGTGAAGTTCCAGGAGGCCAGATCGTCTCCAGCCGACAAGTCCTTTAAGAGACCCACCAGGCGAGGGAGGGGAGGGCAGCGCGATGGTCGGGGCGGCGGGAGACCCTGGGCCTCGGCCCCTCGCAGCCGCGGGATCCCTCTCCGGGCACACACGGCAGCCTGGGTGGTGCAGTGGCCACTCCTCCAGCCCGTAGCCCTTGGCTCCCTTCCCCCCGAGAAGGAACTCACTGTTCCGGGGGCCACACACGAGGCGCCCAGCACCCCCGCAGACCCAGCTGTCCCGGAGCAAGGAGCCCCCAGCTCCTTCCGACCCCACCAACCCAAAGTCCTAAACTCTCCAGCCCGGAAGGCAGAAACAGGAAGTCACCCTAGCCCCCCTGCAGGTTTTGCCGGAGCCTCTCTAGGAAGCAGGGATGGCCAGGTCTCGTTGGTCTTAACCCTTAGGGTCCCGGACCAGAAGGGGCGTGCTGGTGGATTTCCTTCCCTCGCGCTGTCTGTGGTCTGTCCACTTGATTCTCACTCCTCACACTTGTCAGGCGCCTTATAATAGGGGCCCGACTGGAGCGAATACTTTCCCTTGCCATCAAGGCATCCTCGGCTTTATCATCATCAGTACAAGAAAAAGGAACCGAGCATTTACTAAGCTCCTGTTGTTTCCGTTGCCACCGCTGTGAACAGGGATGTATATTTAGCTATCTCTGAAACAGTTGAACAGCTGAGGCATCCACCCACGCACAAAACAATTCGTTAACAAGGCGCCGTTATTAATAAGACCCGGAGAAGCACTGAAACTCTGGTCTTTCGTTACAGAGAAAATGGAAGGCAATCCCTTCGTCTCCCCCATATCAAGCCTACAAATCTACTTATGTCTCTCTCTTCCCTCCTGTTACAACGGAGGATTGGTCCACATTTAAAAGGAGCCCATTACTGGTACTCACTTTCCTTCCCACCTTCTTGGAATCCTTACACTAATGACTAACCTCTCAATTCTACCACTTCCGTCCCAAAATAGTTCTTTGGCTTTATTTATTATTATTTTTTCCCTCTCACAATGTTTCCATTTTATGGCTTCCCGCTGACGTTTTAACGCGTTTCTTCTTCAGCAAAAGCGGTAAATTGCTAAGATCGCGGTTGACCTCTGTGTTGGTGTATTTCAGTCCTAAGGCCTCTTTCAGGAGTTTTGAGACTGCTGAGAATTCCTCTTCTAGACACACGTTCATTTTAACAGAGCCTTGTTGATCTTTAGTTATCTTTTGCCCTAGATTATATTCTTATCATTAAAATAAATGAGGACTTTCAGAAAACAACATGAATAAGACATCAGTGTAATTTTTTAAAGATTTATTTTATTTATTTGAGAGAGAGTGCACATGAACAAGGGGTAGAGGGGCAGAGGAAGAGGGAGAGAAGCAGACTCCCCGTTGAGTAGGGAGCCCAACTTGGGGCTCATTCCCAGGAGCCTGAGATCATGACCTCAGCCAAAATCAAGAGTTCACAGGTCAACCAACTGAGCCACCCAAGCGCCCCAAGATATTGGTGTATCGTGTATAAGCTGATGATAGAAACACTCTTGTAGACACCACATTTTCCCCATTGTCCTCCGACATCTTCAGCAGTCCTGATAGTCTCTTTTGCAAGCCCAGTCTTCTCTAAATGTTGATATTCCTTAATGCCATCCCAGGACCTCTCTCTTATCCTGAAATGTCCTCTGTCTGCACAACCTCATTCACTTCCACATTTTAAAATACCACCTGTGCAGACAACTCACGGATTTTATATCTCCAGCCCAGGCTACATTTCTGAGCTCTTCACTCTTATCACCAATGGTCTACTTGACATCTCATCTTAGAGGTCTCAGTAACACCTCAAAACCAAAATGTCAAAAGTGAAAATCTGTTTCTCACTTTCTTCTCCCATATAGACATATAAACACAAACTAAATCTGTTCCTCTTCCAATATTCTCTCCCAACCATGCATTCAGTTCTGCAGAGGCCCGGAAGTCCTTTTTGTCACCTCCCTCTCCCCTCACCTCCTATATACAATCCATAAGCCTCACCTGCTGTGTACTTCACACAGAATTCTCAAATCCAGATGCCTCTCCCAACCACCTGGGCCACCCTAAGTTCAGACAACTATCACCCTCACCTGAAGGATTTCAGGAGCACACTAACAATCCTACAGATGACCATCATTGCCCCTTCTCATCCAATCTCCTCAGTGAGTCCAGAGTGATCTCTTCCATAGATAAATTTGAATCTGTCACCTTTCTTCACCTAGTCAAAGCCTATTCATCTGTTAGATTTCAGCTCATACATCACTTCCTCACAAAAGCTTTCCACACCCTTCCTGACAGGGTCAAATCCCTGTTATGTGCCCTTCTAGCACCACGTTTCTCTCCACAGAAGTAGCCTAACTTATGACTGCAACTTTATTTTTATTTGCATGATTGTTATTTTATTTTGCCTCCCCAAACAAATGTCAAGCTCCATGAAGGCAGAGTTCATCCCCGTTTTTGCTCACCACTCTATTTTAGAACCTAGCACAGTGTCTGACTCTAACAAATATTTGTTGAGAACCTCTTATGTGGCCGTTACTGTATATTCTTAGGAACTGAGGATGTAACAGTACACAAAATAGTGTAGGGGAGACCATCAGTGAGCAACACAACCACATCTATTTATCTATATATCTGTATTTCTGTCTCTCTCTCTCTCTCATGCTGAGGAAGGTCTACTATTTTGGTTAAGATGGTGATAAATGTTCTCTCAGATAAGGAGATATTTCAGTGGAAATCTGAAGGAAGAGAAAGTAAGAACCATCCAGTTATCTAAGGGAGGAACAATTAAGACAGAGGAACAATAAGGGAAAAGACCTTGAGATTCTTGACATGTTCAAGAAACAGTAAGTGGTAAAATGAATGAGATGAACAATGGTAGGAAATAGGGCAGAGAAGTCAGGCCCCATAGTCCATGACTGATGGACACAGACCTGTGTCATTCAGATTCCCTTTTAAGAAAAGACTTGTTGGGGTGCCTAGGTGGCTCAGTCAGTTAAGCGTCAGACTCTTGATTTCAGCTCAGGTCATGATCTCAAGGTCATGAGATTGAGCCCAGCGTGGGGCTTGCTTAAGATTCTCTCTTTCCCTCTCCCTCTGCCTTATCTCTCTCTCCGCCCCCCCAAAATAAATAGAGAAGGCTGGTTGCCCCAACTTCTGGGAGTGCTATGAGCAGAGAGCTCTCAGCTGTCAGCCCCCCTCAGGGATTGCCTCAGTTGCAGAAAACAGCCTCTCCCAAAGTCACACTCTTCCTGGGCAGCCCACAATAATGACTGATCAAGGCAGAAGCATAAATGCCTGGATCTTTGCACCCAAAGCAGATAACTCTTATGAACAATTTCAGCTCCTAAGTTCTCGGTGGGGTGGGTAGGAGAAGCTGTGGTCAGCCCCCCCCCAGTCCTAGGCAAACCTCTCCTTCTGCTCAGGCTTGAGTTCTTGCCCTCCCTTCCACATCTGAGTCTGGATTCAAGAATGAATAAATGAATGAACTTGCCCAACAGATCGTCTTATATTGTAGTAGGCTGTGTAGATATCTGACCCCCAGGGTAGCAGGTGAGCTGAGCACAGAGTTCTGTCTCATTCTTACATCCCAAGCACATAGGACGTAGTAGGAGTCGATGGATATTGAATGCTTAATAAACTCCTAGCTGCAAGTTCTGGAAGGCAATGGGGGTATATCCTATTGTGAAGCTGGAAAAATTCATTAAGTCCTTTCATTCCTCCTTCCATTTCCCTTGTTTCTTTTGTTCTTTCATGCATTTATTCAACTCATATTTATGTCACCTGCTGTTGACTTCCTGAGGGGCCCCCCTGCATAGGAGTTGGGATAGCTTTGCCCTCGCCCCTGGCTGGCTGTTTCCAGACATCGGTGTCACTGAGAATAACAGTTGCAGCTGTCTTTGTATGGGTTCTATGGGAGTGTTTTCAGCCTCACATTACAGATTACCTTACTTACAGTTGTTTAAACCATAAGGACTTTATTATTCACTTAAGAAATATCTAAAGTGGGCAGTACTGGGATAGATTGAGCCACCCAAAAATTCTCCCGTGTCTCAGAGAGGGAGGGGCTTGGTACTTGCTGTAAACTGAATTACATCCCTTCAAAATTCATATGTCGAAGCCCTAACCTTCATTGTGACGGTATTTGGCCTTTAGGAGGCAATTAGAGGTTTAGAGGTGGTCATGAGAGTGGGACACTCATCATGGGGTTATTAGTACCCTTATAAGAGTAGACAACAAAGATCTTGCTCTGTCTCTCCACCTGTGAGGACACAGTGGGAAGGTGGCCGTCCACAAGCCAAGGAGAGAGCTCTCGCTGGAAGCGCACCATGCCGGAGCCCTGATTTGACTTCTAGGCTCCAGACCTATTAGAAAATGTCTGTCGTTTAAGCCACCCCAGCCTGTGGCGTTTTGTGATGGCATTCTGTTACTTGAGTGGACCGATACAGTACTGAGCTGACGATGTGACCATAACAGCTTGCACAAAATTGTCAGTTGTCTGGTTTTATTCTTTGCAGGGATATTTGCATTTGAAAAGAGAAGGGGGTTAGAATGGTGGCATCCCTAATTGGTGGGTGGGGCAGAGCCATGTGGTGAGCAGCCCTGTGACGTCCTAATCAGCACATTCTTTGCCTCAAGTACAAGATTTATGACCCTTTACAAAGAAATTTGGATTTCTCCAAGCTTCAGGTGATACCCACCTTCCCCAGAGTTCTGAGGGTTATTTTGGTGACTTTCAGTGGTGGGCTTTCTGGTGCTTTCAGCAGATCTCTGGCTCCTTCTCTTCGTCATCCCCCCCCCCCCCACCATTTCCAATTCTCCCTCTATTACTTGGGCAGGGGGGACATACAGAGAATTGCTACTGCAACAATCATTAATTCACGGAACTTTGTGACTGATTCAACACCTCCAGGGTGCAGTCCAACAGAACAGAGACTTGGCTGAGCGAGGAAAATATGGACTGGCACAGAGCCCCAAAGGTATCAGGAGTCCAGGAGCCATCCATCCCCAATGCAGAGGATTGCCTGGGTTGAAACTGATACCGAGGAGATCCTAACATCTTTTTTGAAGGTGGGTGAGTGGCTGGGTGTGGAGGTTGGGAGGGGAAAGAAATGTCCAGGATGATTGGATTCTGGTGCTACAGCAAGGCAAGGAGATCAACAGAGCAGAGCCTAGATGGTGCCTCTCTCATAATAGCATGGGAGTGCTCTTTCCTTAGTCCTAGAGAATGCTCACGATTCTAAACTGTGTCAGCAGGTGGCCCCAGAAGCAGCTGTTTGGAGGGATTGTCACAAAATATAAGTGACTGCCGAGTGATTGAATCCTGTATAATCTTGGAGTCTTGACGCAAACACAAAGTAATATTTCTACCAATTAGGTTTAACCAGAACAAACCTGGGTGTGATGGAGGATTATGAGGATTATGGATTCTCTCTAATGTGAACCATTTGGAATTAATTAGTACAAAGGAAGAGAGACTATTGTCCCAAGTGCCAAATACCACTCTCCAGGATTTTAGGGGTCACTTCTCCTCCTTGGCCACAGATTTTCTCTAAGGTTAGTTGTCTTCAAATGTCCTCGTCTTGGCTTCCACTCTGCTGTAAGCCAATCTTCCTCCAGAAAGGAAAAATCAAGGCGAGGCAGAACTCATTCCTGGCTAGAGAGAAGAATTCTAGTTCTTGGGGCCAGGTCTAGTTCTTGGAGTCACAGCGCCTGCAAAACCTACAAAACTGGCCTCAAATTATACAGGAACTTTGGAAATTTGAGGTTTGGTAGGGGTGTTGAGGAAGAATGAAGAGCTGCAGAAATATCTATAAATTTAAATTGCCTTTCAACAATATTAAGTCAAATGATAGCATGTATGGAAGGTTCATATTACTATGCTTGGCCCTGTAACTGCTCAGTATTTGGGGCTAGTGTTAGTATGGAAATCACATGCAAAAAGACTTCCTGGTTAATGTGTTTCATATCATAGCTGCAGCTTGGCAGGGGGGTCATGCTCTATTTTTGTCTTTTCTTTCAAATATTTTATTTATTTGAGGGGGTGAGGGGCAGTGGGAGAGGGAGAGAGAGAATCCCAAGCAGACTCTGCAGTGAGCGTGGAGCCTGATGCAGGGCTCGATCTCACGAACCCGAGATCATGACCTGAACTGAAATCAAGAGTCAGATGCTTAACTGACGGAGCCACCCAGGTGCTCCTGTATTTTCTTTTATCTAAAATTCATCTTTCAGTTCCCTTGAGTCTCTCCTTCCCTCTAAATTTCCCATTAAATCCTTCTTACATTAGATCTCAGAATAGAATGTGACTGATTTTTATGATATTCATTTGTGAAAAATGTATTCCATCTAGGCAGGCAATATATAAATAACAACTTTGAGTCGATCTGCCAGTCCCTGGTCGCATATTGCTTTGGGCTAGCATGCTCTGAAAGAGAGATGGTATTATCAGCTTTACTTAATGATACAACAAATGCACTGGAGTCAGTTCAGAAATCAGTTTTCTCAGAGAACCATCTTAGCTGTCATCAAAAAATGATAGCCAAAATTGACAGACAAACGGGCTTTTGTAAGTATTTAAAGTAAATATGGAAATTCTCACGGTTGTAGAACATTAGAACAGGAAGTCGTCTTGGAGTTCTAGGATACATTTGAGAATATGTGGGGACTTTTTGATTATCTTTGGGTCCCTTTGGTTAATGCTACCAGTAGTTAGTGGGCAAGTACTATGTACTGAATGTATCCCCCTCAGATTTCATGTATGAAGTCCTAACCCCACAATTTGACTGTATTTGGAGACAATACAATAGGAAGGAACTTTAAGGGCCTTTAAGGAAGTAATTCAGGTTACATGAGGTCATATGAATGAGGCCCTAAGTCCAATAGGACCGATCTCCTTGTAAGAAGAGGAAGAGATACTAGGGATGCACAGGCTCTGAGAAAAGGCAGAAAGACAACCATCTACAAGCCAAAGAGGGAGGCCTCAGGAGAAACCAAACCTGTTGACACCTTGGTCTTGGACCTCCAGTCTCCAGAACTGTGAGAAATAAGTGTGTGATGTTTAACCCCCCAGCCTGTGATATTTCATTACAGAAGCTCTGGCAAACTAGGAGAGCAAGAACAGGAATGCTGAGTGGCCTACAAAGTGTAGGATGGCAGATTCTGCACACTAAAAAATTGTCCTGTCCCAAATGCACATAGCATCCTCTAGAGAAACACCAGTGTGGTCCCAACTCTTCCTATTCTAGATGACCCTATTAGATTTTTCATTGAGGGAAGGTACCATATCTTATTTACCTTTGTTCTGCAAAGACCTAGCATAGCGTCTGGTACCCATTAGGAGCTTAGCAATTGTGAGGGTGTGATATCTTTAGAGTTTTTTTTTTTTTAAAGATTTTATGTATTTATTTGTTAGAGAGAGAGCACAAGCAGGGGGAGCAGCAGACAGAGGGAGAAGCAGGCTCGATCCCAGAACCCCGGGATCATGACCTGAGCCGAAGGCAGACGCTTAACCAACTGAGCCACCCAGGTGCCCCTTTTTTAAATTTTTCATGTGCTTATGTGCAGTTTACCTTTTGTCTCAGTTCACCTGAGCCATTTAACTGCCTGGGAGGATATCATTTGTTACTGAGGCGCTGCCAAGAGACAGACTGGGGTAATATTTTGCTGTTGACATTCAAAAATAAGATTTTGCTGCAAGACAATCTGGCATTCTTTGCCAAGCTCTTGTCTTGAGAGAGGATTATTTAAAGTCCCTTCACATATGAAGGATCTGCTTTGGGGCTCAAAGAGCTTTTCCTGTGGGGGTTCCCGGAAGAAGACAAAGCCCTTTGGCAGAAGGTGGGGAACTTTAGATTTAGAAAAGTAACACTGGGAGCAGGAAGCTAGTGCCCCCTCCTCCCTTCCCCAGCCACCCTGTCTAGAAATTGTACCGTAGTCACTTATTGTTACCTGACATTCCATTTTATACTTGTTTGTTTCTTTGTTTATTGTCTTTCTCTTTGACTAGTGTGTCGATTCTAGGAAGCAGTGTTTTGTCTATATAATCACTGCTATATTCCAGGCATCTACTACAGTACCTGGTAGTTCAATAAATATGTACTGAATGAATGAATGAGTTTTCTTTTTTCTTCATCTCCTTTCCACAGAAGAAGAAATAATTTAATTTGAGAGGATATCTTTAAAACTTTTGAACTCACTTACTGGATTTCCTCTACTTGCAGAGGAAACCCTAAGAACTGGCTTCATAAATTCACATCCTGGAAGATCTAAGGACGGACCCATCTCCGACTCACTGCTCATTGTTCCTCACTCCAAGTTTGCTTCCTTTGAATTCCTTCGCAGAGTTTATGGGGTGACAAATGATATCTCTAGTGGCCTTGGGCCACTGATTGTTCAGAAAGTCCATAGATAAAATAGAACTGATTCCCTGGGTGCCTGCCTGTTTCTGGCGAGCAAACCTGGGAAGGTGTCGCATGGATAGTAGTGACCCCTTCTCAGTCATGGGTTTCATGGGCACTAGGGCTCAGAGGAGCTGCCCCAAGAAGCATGTCATGTCACTGAAGGAAGTCATACCTCCTTGCCCATCATCTCTGTGGGAAGTGGATATGGGTGAAAAGGTGAAGACAGGATTCTGCATTAGAAAACAAGTCTAGTGGGAAATCTAGTGCATTCAGGTCACTGAGCCTTAGCAATCGGCATTGGGACGTTTCTTTGCCCTGAAAGAATAATTGTCCAAGGAAACACCAGTGTTGAGTGACCAAGAATGCATATCTTCACAAAGGATTGGGACCATTAGGTTCTTTGTTTATCAGGATCCAGAAAGATCAACCACATTCCTTTGGGATAAATTACATGGTGACTCTTTATTAGGGTGGAAAAGGGAAGGAGGGAGAAAGAATCCATGAAGAGCATGGTACTTTATAGTATGACATCTGCATACTGTCAAGTTTAAGTTCAACAAGTCATTTGTTACCTGTGACAGTCTCTATTCTAAAATGGAGTCTCATCTAGTATTTTGCTGTTTCCTTATAGAATTAACAGAATTCTAAAGCCAGTTGGGAAAGAGAGGTGTCATCCAACCTTCTTTTGTGGATGAAAAACTGAGAAGCAGAAACATTAAGTAACTCAGACGGGTTAACTTGCAGCCCAAGTGTGACTTATGTCTTTACTTCATTTTAGTAGAAAACAAATATGTATTTTATGAAAGAAAAGATTTCGCTGTCTGCTTTCAGGGGACTAATTAATGTAGTTACATAACATTTTAATTAACTTGGAAAGATAATAAGGTCGCTGTAGCACCAGTGTGACATTTTTCAACACTTACAAATGTCACTGGCTTTTGATAAAAACTTAACCATTGTTGAAATTTCTTTGCTATGAAAGCATTTTGCTAATAAATACATATATTGGGTAAATACAGAGACTAAAATTAAACAATGCCGCTGTTCTCACTATAAGCTAGGGAAACTAACAAATATATATCAGGGAGTATTTGTGCCCCATGGTGTTCTCCTGTCATGAAATTGCCCAGAATATTTTTAGGTTTATGTATTTTTACTCCTTTTCATGAATATTATTTATAAAATGTGTGACTACATGTAATTTAATTTTTATATTTTGTATGACTTTTCCATAAATAAATTTTAAAATTAGAAAAAAAAAGCAATAAAATGGAGTCTTTTCATCTGCATAAAGGAAAAACCTCCTAGGAAGCTATTAGATAATAGTATGAAATAATGGGCTCCTAATCTATATTGTCATCATAAAAAGAGTTTTCATCTGCTGAGTGGTACAAAGCTGACCAAGCACTTCCCTGCCAATATGCCACTTATTCCTCATCATATGTCTGTGAAAAGAACAGAGCAGGAACCATGCCCGTTTTGCAGACAGGAAAACTGAGGATCCGAGAGGGGTAGTGAGTTGCCTAAGCCCATAGGACCAGTGGTGGAGTAGGGTTTTTTATTTTTACTTTTTAAAAGATTTATTTAGAGAAAGAGAGAGCACGTGAGTGAGCGGAGTGAGGGTGGGGGGAGTAGAGGGAGAGGAAGACAAGCAGACTCCCCGCTGAGTGGGGACCCGATGCAGGGCTAGATCCCAGGACGCTGAGACCATGACTGAGCCAAAATCAAGAGTCAGACGCCCAACCGACTGAGCCACCCAGGCACCCCTGGAGTCGGTTTTTTTAAAGCCCTGGTCTTCCAGCCCCCACTCTCAATATGTCTTGCACTACGTTTGGATGCAGCACTCCACGGTGGGTCACCAATAGAGTGACCATGTGATTTATCACCCAACCCAGGACACTGGAGAGTGAAAGAGGCTCTGTGAATAATTATTCTGAGACAATAACTGGAAGCCAGGACTGTCTCAGGAATACTTGGATAAACGGTCACCTTAATCATTGGGCAGAAGCAGAGGTGACAGGACGCTGCCCTGCTCCTCTTTCTTTGGCAGAAGACATCAATCTTCATCTCTTTTTTTGGAAAGTGCGTGACTTTTCAGTCCTGAGCAGCACAGTTCAATAAACAGACCTGGTTGGGTCAAGTAATAAGGAGCCAGTTCTCTCTTTTAGGCCACCATGTTTGATCAGTTTGGACACCAAAGCTCAGGAAATATGGCCAGTACTTAGAAGATGCAATCAAGAATAAAGGAAGGAGGGGTGCCTGGTTGGCTCCGTTGGGGGAGCATGCGACTCTTGATCTCGGGGTTGTGAGTTTGAGCCTCACATTGGGTGTAGAGATTACTTAAAAATAAAATCTTAAAAAAAAAAACAAAAAAAAAAAACGAGGAGCGCCTGGGTGACTCATTTGATTAAGCGTCTGCCTTTGGCTCAGTTCATGATCCCAGGGTCCTGGGATCAAGCCCTGCGTTGGGCTCCCTGCTCAGTGGAGAGCCTGCTTCTCTCTCTCTCTGCCCCTCCCCCCTGCTTGTGTGCGCTCTCTCTCTCTCTCTCTCTCTCTCGCTCACTCACTCTTGCTTACTTGCTCTCACTCACTCACTCTCATTCTATCTCAAATAAAATCTTTAAAAAAGAACAGTAAAGTAATGAAAGATGAAGTAGCTTTTGTAGGACGAAGAGTAGGAGGCTAATGAGAACAGTCAGGAAGGCCAGCCAGGGAACTCATGATCTGACAGCCGAGCAGCTTGGGTGTCATTATCAGCGTCCATGTGTTTCTGCTGGGGAAGGCGGATTCTTTCATGGGGATAAGGCCATGAGGCTTCCTAGAAGGGTAGAGTCTGCCCCATCTGGCTGGCTAGATTATTTGTTTCCTGGTCCCTGCTAATATCTCAGTGGTCCCTGTGATATCCGTTACTGCAAGAGCTTACTTCTGGATAGAGCTACTCATGCAAACGTGCATGATAACAATGAAGAGTAATTACATTTCTAATAATAGCACATTTCCTTTGCAGAACGCACTTACCATTTTTAATGTTCTTACCACTGTGTTGAGTTCATACACGTAAAGTTCTTAAATCAGTATCTGCCATGTAATAAGTGCTATGTGTTTTCTATTATTATTTCTTTTGATTCTCACAAACACGCTACAAACTAGATTAAACAGATATGGCAGAAAAGAAAATAAAGCACGCTTTGCCTCCGTTTATTCTCCATTGTTAACCAGCCTATCTATTTCAGAAGCATGACCCTGGTCAGAATTCTTTGAGTTCCCCTGAGGATATCTTCAAAACCTATGATCTTAAATTCAGCCTGTAAGTCTGGACTCCCTCCTGGTCCATGCCACTTGGATATTTGGTTAACACCTGGATATTTGGAATCTTGAAGCAAGTACGCCCGTCCCCCAGAAACTCATCAGCATCCTAAGGCAACCGAGTGACCCGGGTGATTGGCTGTGTCCTTGTGTGCTGTATCCTGTCTAGCTCACTCATCACAGTAAAGCAATGTCCCATCACAGGAGACACTTCTTTGAGTCCACTCTATATAGCTGTGTTTGCAAGGGCACCAAGGGAGGCAAAGGCATCTGTCAGAGTACATTTTTGCTGCATTTCCAAAAAATGCTCAATGAACGAGGAAAGAATTGGCCTCTTTCAGTCACATGGCGGGACATGGCAGCAAGGATGGAGAAGTGAAACCAATACAAAAACAAATTGAAGTTGTGTCTAGGGTACATGTAGACAGTTTGCCAAAATCACGTCTTTAGAACAAAAGAAGAATAAAAGGGAAAGGTTACTGTGGGTTCGCCCATTGAGAAAAATCAGATCTGAGTAGGGACAAGCCACATGGTGCCAGCCCAAGGTCAAGCCATTTGAGAATTAGATGTGGAAACCAAAACAGCGGGTGCTTTTGTTTGATTCTGATGCAGTTACAAGGTTGGTGACATCTTGTTGGGGACTTCTCTGGAAAGACCCAGTCCTGGAGACTGGAGGTGAACGCCAGCAAAGGCTGGCGTATTAGGGTTCTCCAGAGAAACAGAACCAATAGGATGCAACAGGGGGAGGGGAGGGAGGTAAAGAGATTTATTATAAGGAATTTGGTCATGGAATTATAAAGGCTGACAAGTCCCAAGGTCTGCAGAAGAAACAACGCTTACTTCTAGCCTGAATCTAAAAGCCTAAAACCTAAGAGCCAAACTTTCAGTTTGAGTCCAAGACAGGAAAAAACACCAGGGTCCTAGTTGAAGTCTATCAGGCGGGAAAATTCTCTCTACTCAGGGGAGAATCAGCCTTTTTGTTCCAGTCAGGCCTTCAATTGATTGGATGAAGCTCACCCCCATGAAGGAAGGCAATCTGCTTACTCAGTCTATGGATTTAAATGTTAATCTCATCCAGAAACAGCCTCACAGAAACACCCATAATCATGTTTGACCAAATATCTAGGCACCATGTGGCCCAGAAATGACGAAGAGTCATCCAGCAACTGCTGGAAGCAGATGCCCATGATCTTGGTGCACATATAAGGAGATGTTCAGCTAGCCAAGGGCTCTGGTGGAGTGCTAGAATTCAGGGGAGACAGAAAGGAAATTAAGACCACACATCACCCCACCAGGGGAATCAACACAGCCAGAGAGTATTACTGGTATTTCTGGACTGAGAGCTCTACCTACATCTGGCTGTTTAGAAAGCACATCTTAGGCATAGGTTGTGTTTACCGCTAAAACAATTCAAAAATCTAAGAAAAGAAACTACGACCAGAATTCCTTCAGGATCCTAGCAAGTGTTATTTCTTCATTGTCTCTCCCAATTTTTATTCATTTATGACTGGTTTTCATAGAGTGGTGTTGTATGTTGAATATGTGTTATACTTGACGGAAGGCAAATTTGCCCCCCCCCCCCCCGCCAGGGGACATTTGGCAACGTGTGGAGACATTTTTGGTTGCCAAAACCAAGCAGGGAGGCGTACTACTGGCCTGCTGGTGGAAGCCAGGGGTGTTGCTAAGTATCCTACAATGCACAGGACAAACCCCGCCACCGACAGAATTATCTAATTCAAACCGCAACACTAAAGGTTGAGAAACCAAGTACTAACCAACAAGTTAGAGAAACCAACAGCTGAGAAACCAACTAATTTTACTTCCTATACAGTGTTCAATATTATTGCACGTCTTTGAATTAAGTTCATGTGTTAGGTTGTTGGCACTGAATTGTGGACACTGAATGAAACTTATGAATGCATAATATTCCATTGAGTTGATGTGAAATTTCCAAAACTATCCCCGTATTGTCGAACATTAAGGTTGAGAGGTTTTGCTACTAAATATAGCCCTACAATGAACATTTTGAAAATACGTGGATTTGAAATATTTCTTTTAGATTAATTCTCACTTGTGAGATAGAAGGTCCACTGCAGAAAAGGAGACTGGTAATGTTTTGTGTACATGCTTCAGGTTCTTGGGAGCAGGGACTTGCCTCATTTAATGACATAATCCTGAAAACTTAATCCAGTGCCTTGCCTATGATGAATCTCAGCAAGTGTTCATTTAATAAAAATTTTTATTATGTTAAGGGAGTATTCCTCAAGATCCAGTTTACTAAGAATTATTTTTAAAAAACTAGGATGATCATATTTTTTCTCCTGTGATCTGTGAAACATACTTTATTAAGATTAACAAATTTTCTAATGTTTTATTATCCTTGTATTCTTGGAATTAATCCTACTTGATCATGAGTAACAGTATATTGATTAATTTGAGCTATTAGTATTTCATCTAAGTGTTATGCCCCAAAGAGATTAATTTATAATTCTATTTTTTATGCTGCCTTTGCCTAGGCATGGCCTAAGGGAGGAGGGTGGTGGCAAAATGCCCACAGAGAGAGTGGGGAATCACAGAGGAAGCAGAGGGAAAATCACATGGAGAGATAAAGGTATAGGAAAAAAAACAACAACAATAAATCAGAGCTTTAACACATGGTTTCCCTTTCTGGTATCTTTAAAGAAAGCACAGAACTAGTTGGAAAAAAGTATGATGCCAGACTAATATAAATCTCTTTTAAGTAAATAAATGAATGAATGAATAAATAGCCTTCAATCCGTGGAGAACTTATTCAATGCCTTTACATACATCAATTATTCGATAAATATTTACTAAGTACCTACCACAACCAGCCATTGTGTTGGATGCTATAGATATCATGGTGAATAATTTATTCTGTCTAGTGGAAACCGCCAGGTCTTGGAAGGTATGCTTTGAGCAATGCTACTCTTAACTCAAAGTGCTGGGGGAAAATAAGTGATTTCTTTAATTATGAATTTAACATATGCTTAGTACAAGAAAAGAAAGAGAAAAACACCAAGAAGTTTATATATATCCATAGTTCCATTACCATTCAAATATAGTGATTGTCTTGCTGTGTATAAATGTGTAACAAACAACCCCCAAACATAGTGGTTCACGCAATTTATTCATGTCTTTCAGAGTTCTGGGCCTCATGTGCTCAGTGGCAATTCTCACTAGAAGCGTCTCAGATGGTGACATTCAGAGAGCATCTTTCTACACAACCACCCTGCATGCCTAGCATGGGCTTCCTCGGGCACGGTAGTTTCTGGGCGCTCAGACTTCTTAGGTAACAGTTGGCTTCTCTCAGAGCAAGCGTTCTAAGAGACCCAGGCAGAAGCTAAAAGGTCCCTTAGGACCTAGCTTCTGAAGCCACATAGCATGACTTCAGTAGGATTTTGTTGCTCACAGCCAAGTTGTAAGTCAGGCCACATTCAAGGGAGCACAGGAACAGGCTGCACTTCTGGCTTGTGTACATAGGGCAGAAGGAATTCATGGTGGTCAGCTGTGTTGGAGACCAGCTACCACAATTGCTCTTCGTCATCCTACAGCTTGTCAATAATTAATCCACGTAACCAAAATATTAGCATGAAAGTCAGGATATTGACATTGATAATTATGACTATCTAGTTCGCAGAATTCACTCAAGTTTTGTCAGTGATTCCAACAGAAGAATCACACACTATGTTGAGCTATCAAGGCACTCTTTAGTCTCCTTTAGCTTGGAACAGTTCTTTCCTCGAAGTTCATGACCTTGACACCCTTGAAGATTACAGGCAAGAGAGTATGCAGGACGTACAGAAGCCTCTGTGTTATGAGTGGGGCTAGGTGGAAACAGGAAGCCCCAGGCCTCTGTTGCGTTCATTTGGAATTTAGCCTGTGCAACCGCTCTTTGGGAGGGTCAAAAAATGCTGGTGGCCTGATCCTTCAGAGAAAATACAAAAGTCCTTGACTAGGAGCACCATCAAGATCCTACTGACTCGCCATAGTGTCTCCTTCTTACCCCCATTCGTGTCCTGACCCCACCTTTTACTTGACCTTGACAAGAGCCTCCTACCTTTGTTCCTGCTGATTCCTCACCAACAACTCAGTTAACTCACTTTCTTAAAAACTCACTCAAGGGTCTTCCAGAAGGTGTGCAGTCTCAGTCTTCGTTGCTCCCTCTTCAACTTTGTTCTTGATGTTTCACCTCTATTGTTAGGCATTCCAATGCCCAGCAGCACAGAGGATGCAATTATTATTGGGGGCATACCACGGGTCAGGCCCTGGGCGAAGTGCCTCCCATGTTCTAGCTGATTTGCTCCTCACCACCCTATAAATTTGGTACTTACCTCATTTTACAGATAATGAAATGGGCACTTAGAAAAGTAAAAGAAGGAGGCCACTGTTTTACAGCTAGAAAGTGGGAGGCTGGATTAAACTGAATGAGAACACAGGGTCTTTGGCCCTGATGTTGTTGGCATGTACATGGGACAATACTTAGCAAAAGACGTAAGATGTGTTCAACTGCTTTGTTTTCCTAATTTTATTATGGCTTATTTTTTCCCCCTCTCTCCAAATTATAACTGCCTCCAGACCAAAGACTGCATTTTCCCATTAATTTTATGTTTTAGAACACTTAATGCTCTGCTGGGCATAAAATGAGCCCCCAGTAAATTGGTGTGAGGGGACAGTGAGCAGAGAGACTCAATACTTACAGACTAAATAGAAGGTCTGAAATGTCAAGACCTGTTCAGGTTTCACTAAATGCCGGCCAAGAGAGAGAATCTGAAACTCAGAGGGGAGGTAACTCACTCAAGATCACACAGCTCGTTAGGAACACACTAGGCAGAAACCAGTCCCCCAGACTCCCTGCCCATCACACCTTCCCCAGAGCCCACTGCCTGCTTAGGTCAGCAAGCACACATGGTGTCCACACCATAGTCTTCTAGCCCATGGGACTCCCTCACCCCAAAATATACTGCTCTTCTCTTTCTAGCTCTTACCCTTAGCTCAGAAGTCATTTCTTAGAAGCCTGGCCAGAACCCTCTAGTCTGGTTGAGATGCTCCTCTTGTCTATCTTTCTTTCTTCCACCAGAGCATCCTGCAGGGATCACCCTTACTTGCCTGTCTTCCCATTAGATTAGAAACTCTTTGAAGGCAGGAACCATGGCTCCTTTGACTTGGTGAAATTACTTCCCAACACAGCATCTGGCACATGGCCTTCTAATACAGATGCTTAATAAATGAATGCTGCAGTCTGGGTAAACCGGTGTGTGATAGAAAGGTCAGGGTCAACAATGGCTTCTTGAAACAAAAGGCAGTTGACATGAAATGGTGAGTCCAGCTCACCAACTGGTGGCAGGTGAAATAACACAATGTGTTCCTTTGTTTTACAAATATTTGAGGACCCCCAAGTGCACTCTTTGCTTCTGGGGAGACAAGAGTGAGTGGGACACACCCAGTCTTTGCCCTCATATGGAGTCTCCCACTTAGTGGTGGAGGTAGAGGATCAAGATGAGACAAACGCATGAATAAGCAAGATAGTTTCTGAGAGTGGTTAAGGGCTTCGAAGAAAACAAAAGAGGGGAATACGATAAAGAATGGAATGGCTGGGATAAGGGAGGCCCCCTTTAGAGAAAGTGATCCAGGAAGGCCTCTCTGAAGAGGTGACATTTCAGCTGAGACCCACAAGACGAGAAAGAGCCAGCTTTGTAGATGGGGGAGTTCTAAGGAGAAGGACTAGCCAGTACAATGCCCCTGAGGTGGAGAGACTTGGAGCTGTGCAAAGCATAGCAAGAGGACCAGACTGGGCTGGAGTGCAAGATGTACAGGAAGGTGATAGAGATGAGGCTGGAGAAGCAGAGCCCGGATCATGGAGGACCCAGAGATGGAAAGCCGGAGGTACTCGAATCACAATGGGATGGCAAGGGAGGGTTTTGCAGGGAGGGGGTGGTGGGGTCGGGGGTAGGGGTCTTTAGCTCCCGGCTCCCTCTCAAATGTTGACTGGAAGTCCCACTGGGGACTATAGGACTCACCCTTGAAGGGGCAGGCCCACCCACCGTTCACTCTTCTGACCTCCCACCCGAGAAAATCTTTTCAACATACAAATCAGAATGTATCACCCTTACCCCCGATCCCACCACCCCCTCCCTGCACGCTTTTACGTGTAATTCTACCCATTTAGTCCTAAAGGCAGCCCCTTTATCACAGCATTCTGTGGCTCAGCCCTTTCAAAAGTAGTGAATTGCATTGCCTAAATAACACTTCTACATCTCTTACCAACATTTAACTCACTCTTTCCTTGATTTCAGCCCTGGGACCCTGCGTGGACAGTGGATTTTATTGGCACTAGGGAACCAGCTTGAGGTACTGAAGATGCAATGCTCACAGCAGGCTCAAGAAAGACCTAATCTTAATAGGTTGTAGAACTTTCCATGTGCAGAGGGCCCCGCTGAAAAGCTGGTCCAGCAATCCAGGGCCCCATTGCCTGCGATTTAGGGCAGATGTTGTAAAAAGGAAACCAACCTGAATACAAGGGACTGGGCAGGTTCGAGACGTCTTAATTTCCCTTCCCATCTTTCTACTGGATGGCAAATATTGCTCCACACATTTGAAGGAACGCTGGTTTTTGTTTTTGTGTTTTTCATCTCCAAGCTCGCGGATGCTGTGCTCAGCATGTCACAGTTACTTGCCAAAAGTTATGAAATAATTCTTAAGAAAGAAATAGGCCATAGAGCTACCGGGTAAGCAAAACTAAGTCATGGCACGAAGACAGAAGTGTTGCTGGCCAGAAGGAGGCCAGGTTCGTTTCCATTTCCTGCCCGGAGCCTGGGCTAGGACTGTTGTGCTGAAAACAACCACAGCTTCTCATCTCTCATCTCTTCCTGTTGCTTAGCCGCCTTACAAGGTGGAATTCCATCTCAGCATTCAAATCCTGGCTTGCTAGCTCTGTGATGCTGGTAAGTCACTTAGTTTTGTTTTTGTTTTTTTTTTTTTCTGAGTTGCAGTTTTCTCATCTGTAAAATAGAAGGTGGTGATACTTACCTAGGGTTTCTGCGAGTTCATTTAGAGACTTAGAGAATTGAGCACCCAGGTACTGGAAGTTTCTTCCCGTGTAGCAAAATGGTGGTATCACGTGAGACCCTGCTTTGCCACTTTGCAACCACCTGACAAACTTGCTGCTTGGCAAGCTATCAGACACCTGTGTGCCTCAGTTTCCTCATCAGCATTGTGGGGATGATTATAATAGAGCCTACCTCATAGGGTCACGAGGAGGATTAATGTTGTAAATGTGTGGAAGGCACTGAGAACAGGGTCTGATCCACAGGGAATGCACCCGGTTTCTTCTTCCTGTCCCCAGAGCGCCAGACACAGAGCATACACATTGGGACTTCTCCATGTTTCTGAGACCTAAATCTCTTGAAAAGTTCAATAGAATTCCCTTTTTTAGACTTGCCCTTTGCATTTGTTTGTCTCCTCAAAAGAACACTGCCATGATTCAAAATCTCCAGCAAAATCTCTGGAAATTTAAGTTGAACAAGCTTTATAAGAACAGATTTGTGTTGGGCCCCTGGCCCTGCCTTTGGTGTTCTCTCACATTTTCCCGTCCTGTGCCTCCTGGCCACTCCCCAACCTGCGCAGGGCTCCTCAGTTTCTGTGCAGGGGCAACTTTTCCTGGCAAGGCCTGAGCTCCTTACCCTATTGCTAGTCAGAGGAGAACGTCTGCGGTGGATGTGGCCTGTGAAGGGGAAGCAGGGCGGTGCAAGAGAGGGGGCTGGCGCCAGGAGGGGGCAGCCTCTGGGGGCTCTTGCAGGAAGAGCTTCCTCACACATGGGCAAGTGGGTGGAACCACCTTAGAAAAGCACAGTCTGAGGACCTTAATGCAAACTTTACATCGTGGTGTCCAACCATGGAGAAGACCTGGCACTGTGCTGTCTGGGTACATTGCTTTGTATCTAGTCTGTCAACAGCACTCCTCAGAGGGAAGGAGCGGTCAAGTCCACAGATGATGGCTCTGACTTGGAAGACATCCAGAGGAGAAAGGAGTGCTGGAAATTGGTCATTAGCAGCAGGAAAGAAAAGAATGGGATGTATGGCTACCTCTACTGCCCTGGGAACAGCAGAGTTGTTTGGGTTGTGGTTTAGGAAGCAGGTGCCAGGAATGAAAGGTTGCTGATGACTACGAGAACTTTAGGATATGGCAGGCGACAACTGACCTGTCCTGAAAGCTTCGGGTCAGGTTTCTCATGGCAAATTCTGGTGAAAGGCATCAGTCTATTGTCAAAACTAGAGAAGAAGCAAAAAGAAAAGTTTTTATAGGGGCACCTGGGTGGCTCAGATGGTTAAGCGTCTGCCTTCGGCTCAGGTCATGATCCCAGGGTCCTGGGATCGAGTCCCGCATCGGGCTCCCTGCTAGGCGGGGAGCCTGCTTCTCCCTCTGCCTCTGCCTCTCTCTCTCTCTCTCTCTCTCTCTCTCATGAATAAATAAATAAAACATTTAAAAAAAAAAAGAAAAAAAAAAAAGAAAAGTTTTTATATTCCTTCCGACTTGCATTTCCTGCTCCCAAGCCCTGGTCCAACCAGTTTCCTGAGCTCGGAGTCAGAGAGGCCTCTGCAGAGAGGCCTCAGGTGTAACAGGGGCTTGGAGAGGGAGAAGCGGGTTCAAGACATGGATCTCTCTGCTCCAGCCTGTATCCAACGATAGCTCAGCTCGTTGTAGGAAGATGAAGGCTGGTTTGTCTCCGCTGAACTTGGGACAATCCTGCAGGGCCATTCTAGTTCCAGACTTCCACACAGCCATTAGTGCCCTGTGAATAGTGTAATCAAGATTTGGTCAAGGGCTTTCTGACCCTGTAGAGACTGTACTCAAATCACTACGCTATTTTGTTGCTGTGGAACCATGCAGGAAACAGCAGGGAGGGGAAAGAAAACAGAAACATCACAGTGTCTTCCTGGTGAACACTTGGGCTGAGAGTTGTTGCCGGAGATTGCTTTTCTCTAGCACACAGGGTCCTGGTGGGTTGGGGGGGCAGCCATATTTAAGGGGTCAGAGACAAGGTAGACAGCTATTATGTCACGTTTCCTATTGGGTTTTAGTGGTAAGTCAACAGAACTTGCTGACTCACTGAGACACAAATAGCAAGATCCAGAGATGATGTTTTAGGGAGTGCAGACTTGGATTATAGAAGGTGGAATATTAAGGCCTGAGGTGATCAGCAACATCCTACATGATTATTTGGAGAGCAGCGGGATTGATGAAATCAGAGCACAGAGTGGTATCCACATGAGGTTTAAGAAAGCAGGGTTCTATCCTGAGGACTCCGTGCTCCATTTTGAACTCATAGCACCATTGTCATATCCTCCTGGTCATCCATCCCTCCTTTCATCCAGCCAGCCAGTCATCAAAAATTCACTTGCGACCTGTATGCTGGGCCCTCTACTAGGATCTGGGATGGAAAGATATTTAAACAATAGTACCGACTCGAGGAGCCTCCTGTCCCTTGGAGTTGACAGATCTTTCCAATACAATGGCATCATGGCTCGAATCTGTCAGCTTAGGGGAAATCAGGTTGAGGTATCACATGATCCCCCAAACTGCAGTGGTTTGCAACAATCAAACTTTATTTCTCCCTCACATTACTTGATCTTTATAGGGTGGCTGAAATTCTGCTCCACATCCTTTCTCACTATGGGACCAAGCTCGTGGGAGCACCTCTATCTAGAATATGCTGACCTCATGACAGAGGGAAAAGAGAGAGTGTGGAAATATACAAGAGCTCTCCAAAGCTTCTGTTGGCACATGGCACATGGCACATGGCACATGGCACTTGTGCTCATGTTTCATTGGCCAGAGCAAGTCACATGGCCTGGCGTGACATCAGCAAGGCAACCTTGGGCAGTTAACAGTTAGCACTTGGCAGTTAACAGTTGGGAGGGAAAAACTTACACTCCTTCATCGTGCCCTTGAGGAGTAAGGCACCAGGCACAGACAGCAGGACACCTTGGAGCTCCTGTCTCAGTTCTCCTTATTGATTGATACATTTTAATTAAGCCCAGTTTTTCTTTTTTCTTTTTCTGTCCAGCCTTTAGAGACAACCTTTGCCAGAACTAACAGTGACGAGAAAGCGTTAGAATTAGTGTTACTGTTTCTATAAAACTGGAGGCCTGCATAAAACGTTCAAGCAAAGTGGAAATCCGCTTTCATGACAACCCAACGTGGTACAGAGATGTTGCTATAAATTGGGGGTATGTTTCCGGACAAGCCATTGGGCTTGAATCCGGGTTTGAGTCCTGCCCTGCCTCATTCTAGCTGTGTGATTTTGAGGAGCCAGTTTGGGCTCTCCCGAGCCTGAGTTCATCTGTGAGGCAAGGGCAATTGTGAGAAAAAGACGTTGTCAACAGTGAAACACTATTCAAATGTTCAGCCTTTGCAAAAATGTGATGGAAACGTCCTAAGAAGTGGGCAGTTGTGTTTTTTGTTTTTGTGTTGTTGTTATTTTTTTTTTCCATTGCTGTGGGAAGCTGGGGCACAGAATCAGAAAGTTTACTACAGCAGCTGAGATGTGCGGAAGCTGGTAATTATCTGCAAGACGGGCTGAGTTTTGATTATAAGTGTGCCTGGAAAACCTATCAATGAGGCATGGGCCTTGACAAAATGCTGACAGCCTATTTACACAGAGGCAGCTGCAATATTACAAAAGAAGGAAAGGCAGACTAGAGGTCGAAGTCATTATGAAGGAGATGACTTCCATTTCTCTGTGCGGTTGATCGTTTGTTCCAGTTTGGTAAAAATATGGTATAAACATGAACAAAACAGTTCTTGAATCTTAATAAAAATCCAGTATCTTAGAGATGAAGGCTTAGCAATGACCGAATCCAACCCCTTGTCTGTAGGAATGAGGGAACTGAGACCCACAAGAGTTAATAAGCTAGGTTTTCATCGCACCTGTTCTTGGCTAGGCGTAGTGCTAATTTCAGAATGGCTGTTCATCGAGAGAGAACTTACCTGTCTCTTATGTAAGGAATGTGCTAACTCATTAATCTCTAAAACAACACTCCCTTTCATATTTAGCATTCTCATTTCTAAATATTTATTCACTATGTACACATAATTAACTAAAGCATAAAAACTTAACATTAAATGTCCCTGGACATTTAAACATCAGTTACAAATTTGTAATCAAGATCTTACATAAACAAATAATTAAAACTATGAATCTAATAAATGAGATTCTTTCACATGCACTGAAGACTTTGAGAAGCAGACAACACATGCACAAAATGTCACGTTGATTACAGAAGTGATTGTGCTGTAAGGAAATGGTTTTCTGAGACACTGGAAAGTCAGAGGGAAGACACTATGTTTTCTTCTTCTCTTGTATAAGGAGGAGTTTTGCTCATGCTGTGTGGCTCAGAACCCAGGAGGTGGTCTATGGGCATATTTTCAATTACGTGTTTGGATTGTTGGCATAAATTCTTCCTGAATGACATTATTTAATGCTGTAGCAAAACACTCGCACACTGGGGCTGTGGTGGGCTGGAAATGAGCTTAGGTCTGTCAGTCCCCCACCCAGAGGATAATACTTCCCAAGGGGCTGGCTTCTCTCGGGAGTTCTGGGGGCCACGGGCTGCACTGTGGATGTGTTTAGCTACTCCTGCCCTGTATAGCCCCAGACTTCTGATGACATTCTGTGTCCTTAGCTAATTCTATCAGGAACTTTACAGAGAGAAGGAGAGCAAGAGTCAGAATGGGAAAGGTCTCCCCTCACTAATGCGTAGCCCACCTGAAAAGTTGCATACCCTTGTCCTATTAAAACCAGCAATACAAGCACGAATACTGTGATTTTACATTTGTTTCTTTATTCTCTTCTAATCTTTACTCTTAATTCATAGCTTCCCAAGGTTACTGCTTTTATAGCTTGCCAGTACTACAGTCATTTTTATAGGATGCGATTTCTGTACTTTCTTAAGGTCGCTGAATTCATAAAAGCCTCAAGAGCAAAAGTTTGTAGGTTTGGGAGTTCTGACACAGAATCAGCCATTCCTTGGATCACCCTTGACTGCATAGTCCGAAGTGGTTCTCCAGCCCATCTGAATTCAAGCAGCAGCGTGGGGAGAAGGGGAAGGAGAAGGGAATTAGGTCCATTCCTTTTAAGGGCTTGACCCAGAGCCGTTTATATTACTTCTGCTCATTTTCACTCAGGTACTTGGCCACACTAGCAGCAAGGGAGGCTGGAAATAGCCTGGCCAGGTGTCCAGACAAACATCGAGTGTCTTATTAGTCTAAAAGAAGGGCAGAACTAGCACTGGGGTGATGTCTAACAGTGTCTGACCCTATCCATGCTCCTAGCCACCAAGTGTTTATGGGTCCTTGCCTTCTCACACCTAGACACATATACCCCTTCTCCAAGGGAGATGAGCCCCAAACCTTAAATGCTTTGATGAGCTCAAAACCAGGAGCTCCGGAGCGCTAAGCAATCAGGGTGAGTGTAGTTCCTGTTGGTACCACAACTTGAAGAAACAAGGGATCTTCCCCAACTTTTCTACACCAATAGACAATGCAAGGAAAACTGCAATAAAAAGTCCCATTCAAAGGGGCATACAAAGAAACCCCACGTATGTGACTGCACCATGGCAAAAATCAAATCCCACTGGGTGGGAACAGAAAAGACTTTCTTCTCTGCCAGCCAGTGAGTCACTTGAGGTGTCCCCCTGGCAATGCTGGTTCTGCCCCCCAAGGGAACACCCCCCTGGCTGACATGCTCTGTGGCTATTGACTTGTCCCCTTCTGGAGGGCCTGCCTTGTCCACCTGAGATGGCATTCCAGGTTTATGTCCCTTGGGGGGCTACAGTGCTATCACAGTCTGTCCCTTCCAGCAGGTGTGGGGGAAGAGCCTAGACCTGCCTCTGGGTCAAGGGCTTTGGCAGGTCAGCCTTGTAGTTTCAGGGGCAATAAAATTCCCCAAGGAGCCCCAAGTAGGCTTTAAGTCTATTTGCTCAAATAAGGACAGCCAAGATCTGGTTTGGCCTCGGTTCATCTAAAAACTGTATTTACTGACCTCCATGCTCTGCTCAGCCCCAGTGTCTCTAAGTTGTCCGGTGTCTACCTGAATAAACAGGCTTGGGCAGGAAGGCAACATCCTTAGTTCTGTCTTTGTGGCTGCCATGTGGCAGAGGACTCTGGATAGTGGTGCTTGAGAAAAGCCTGGGGACAGAGTCTTATTTTTTGCTAAAGCTCCTCAGACCACTCACCCTACCCTGCAAGGGACTCACGTCATGTTATCACATCTCTGTCACTCACCGCCTTTCTGCTGTGTCGTGCTCCAGAGTCATTCTCACTCAGGACAGCCCCGCCAGCACTCCTAAGCCTACCGACTCCTGATTTTAGAGGAGGACACACATGATTGCTTCCAGCATCCATGCATAAAATCCTAGGGAAGTTCCTGATTGGCCCAGTTTCTGTCGCCTGCCTAGCCTGAATTAGTCATTATGCCCAGGAGATGGAGTTCTTTGGTTAGCCTGAGTCGTTTGGCCACCATAGTGTGGCGCATCGTGACTGGGGACCTGGCTAGGGCCACATAAAGGGCAGAAGAGTCAGCTTCCCCCCGCCCCACCCTCCACTTAAAATGAGGGAGGTGCTATGAGACCAAAGAGGAAAGCGTGTTTGGCAAGAAAAAATGAAAGAGACCCGGACACTCAGCCCCCAGCAAGAGCAGTAGCGCTCTTCAGGACTTGGAAGGCTTGGTAAAGATGGTGGAAATGCAAAGGCACGCTTACATTTAGGTTCATTTAGTAAGATTTGTGAAAACCCAGGCCATATCTCGCTAACTGCCCCTTACTAAGTTCACTGTTACTTTGGACAGGGTGGGCCAGGATGGAAACCACATCGAGACGAGGAAGCGTGATTTCCTCCTCAACACGCATGGTAGTCCACCTGAGTGCGGAGTGTTCCTGCCTCAGCCCTGTCGCTGGTCCTGCCCACAGCAGGAGGGAGCTGCGAACAAAGCTCCTCTCTCCTCTCCTCCTCTGAGACCGTGGGTCTCCTCCTGGTGTCCTTGCCCTGATGGGGCAGCTGAGAGCCTCTGGGTGTGGAGTTAGGCCCGCAGCTCAAAGAGAGGAACTGAGCTTGGCAGAAAAACAGCAGGCTTACAGTAAAATCCTTTATCCCTGGAGGGAGGTGTGGGAGAGGGCAGAGGCCACCACCTTCCACACCAGCCCAGCTAGGCAGTGTTGTGGCCCGCACCCCACGTGTGTCCACAGTCCGCCCCCCACACCCCCACCTGATCCTGCTTTCTCCAACCGGCTTTTCCCGTCACCCACATATTCATCCCTAGAGCTTTCCGAGCATGAATGAGCACCGGGCCCACAAAGCTGCCGGTCTGCACACGTTGGAGAAGCGGTCATAACGATGAAGTCCTTGGACAACGTTCATTCCTTTGACATGGGGCCCCTCCTTCCTCCTGTGGCTCCTGCGCCCATCTGCCCCGAGTTCCTGGAGTACCCCCTCGGCTCCAGCCTTCCTGTGTTTTGGCCCATCTCCCAGGGCCGGCAGGATGGTGAGAGGCAGATGTGGGCCAGAAGGTGCAGGTGCTGGGTGGTTTTGAGAGATGTGTTCCTGGTCTCCCTCTGTAGCAGCCTCCCTGTCAGGATCATGACCAGGAGGAGAAGCAGACAGCCCTCTGGAAGGGGGCTCACTAAGCCCAGGCCCCTTCAATGCAGAGGCAGCTGTGGACGTCCTCTCTCGGATCCCCGATACTGGGTCTCAACCCACTGCCCTCGGGGGGGAAATGCAGTTGTGTCTGGAAATCAGGAGTAACCCAGAGAGTTCTGGAAGACTCTTGATGAATCTCAAAAGGTTAGCAAGCTCACATCAGGGGGAAAGTAGGGTGGGAATTGGCCATTCCCTGAGGTTCCTAGAGTCAGAGCCCTGTTTGTAGCCACTGGTGGGGAAGCTGGACCCTGCTCCGTCCTCCGCCACCACCTGCCTGGGGCTGATTGTGCTTTCGGAAGCTGGCCACCCAGTACCTCTCAACCTGAATACTCCTCGGCACCGTGACTTTGCCACTCCTCCTTTAAGTAGAGTTTGTTTTTCGACCTCCTGGAAGCCAGGCAGGCCTGGGGACTGCTTGTGACGCTGTGCCCCCTCAACCGTAGACCCTCACTGGCCTGGGGTTTTGCTTTCTGCCTCTTGGAAGCCAGCCACACTCTGTGAGAAGCTGGTCTATCCTCCGAGACTCCTACGCCGTGAGCAGCCCAAGAAGGCCCCGTGGAGATTCCCTGCCGATGAAATGCCCCGTGGAGGCCCGAGGCACCAGACATGGGAACATTTAAGATTGCAGAATTTTCACTTAATGTCTCTGATTTTATTCTTGTATCTCTTTCTCCTATGCCCCAAATCTTGAATCCTCATGACATTAACATATAATCTCTTGTTGATTTTATCTTACAATAAACCTATAAACATTTCAAGTGGTAAGAGTGATGCCAGTATTGTTCGTAGAATATTTGAGATTGTGATCTTGAAAAGATAACTTTTTATTCTTTTTGCCCTTACAATATATACTCCTTTAGGGGAGGATTTCCCAACCTCAACACTGCATTTGGGGCTGGATCTGTCTTTGTTGTGGGAACACACTGCGAGTTGTAGCCTCTATCCCCATTTAGAGGCCAGTAGTCACCCTCCAGTTATGACAGCCAAAAATGTCCCCAGACACTGACAAATGTCCACTGGGGCCCGGGGGGCAAAGCTGCCCCAGGTTAAAGACTCCTGCTCTAGGGACATACACAAGACGCTGAGTTTAAAGTCTTTTGAAGTTTTTTTTTTTTTTTTGTATGACTATGCCGCCCACCTGACTATAGTTAGGTTTGTTTGTTTCAGTGGTTTTCAGGGTTTAGAGATTGCTTTTTTTCGTTTCGTTTAATATTTATTAAACCTATGTAAAACATTTATACAGTTTCAAAGTCAAAATACATAGCCAGGTAGTTTTTTTTCCCTAGTTTAATTTTTTTAAATAACGTAAAACGCAGTATTTAATACCAATACTGTCAAGGAAGTTTTAATTCTGTTTCTCCAGCCTGTTCCCACCCTTCCTCTATGACAACCATTTTCATTACTTTGGGGTTATCCTTCCATTGTTTCTTTTGGGAAATATAAATGAATATGTATTTATATGGGTTTATGTGCATATTGACTTATATTTATTACCCCCTTTCTTGTACAAAAGTTACCACACTCACCACTTTTGGGTACACCCACAAGCAAGGATTTCTACTTATCCCTTTCGAGAATGTTGCCTGACTTGCCTGGGATGTGTCCATAAACACGCCTCAGGAAAGGCTGACACAAGTATAGAAAGAATGTGAGAGGGAGCTCGCCCCGACCCCCCCTTTCCACGTGCACCAGCTATGGGATTCTGTTACAGGAGGCGTCAGGAAATCTCAGAGTCAAAGTTAGCCACCTCACCTCAACTCCTTACTTGTCAAAATACCTATGGATAAAAATTACATATGGGTAAGTTTGTTACTTTTTGTGATAAAAACTTCCAGACAGAAACAAAACTAGCGAATACAATAAACAATGTGGTCGTCACCTGGTTTCACCACACCTACTTTACCAAGGACAACCTATTTTTGCTGAAGTTGTAACACAAACCCCACATAATATGCCTTTTCACCCTTACATCCAACTTTTTAAAAAGTAAGGGGTGGCGTGGGGCCCTGGGTAGAGCATTTTCTCGAATGATTACAATGTCACTATCACACCTATCAAAGGTAACATGAATTTGTTAATATCACGCACTCACTATCGAGTCCAAATGTAGATTTCTCTTGTCATCTAAAACAAAAACAAACCCCCAACAACTGCCTTTACCATTTGTTCAAATCAGGGTCTAAACAAAGTCTACTCACTGTCTTTGGGGAGCCTGCTCTAGGACATAAACTGAGAAAACATGAGCCCAGAGCACGCTGGGTGGCTGGAGACAAACCGCAAAGTCTTGCAAGATCCTGACTCGTGGTCAATTTGATCCCAGATCCTTGGGGTTCTTGAAAACATCCGTGTTCCCCTTCAGACTTCTCCAAGTTGAACACTGTCAATTCCTTCCATTGTTTCTCTGTGATAGGTTTCTCCTTCCTGCACGCTCCAGTTGGTTAGTGTTCGGAGCAGACCCATTACAAGGCGATGATCTCCTCAGTCATCAATCTTCAGATCAACACTGGTGTCCCTACTTTAGAGATAAGGAAAGCCAGTAACTTCTTGGGTGGGTGACCTGGTCTTCAGCTCAGTGTTCGTTGTAAATTCCAGAGGTAGGCCAACAGTTCACAGTTTTGCCTGATTCTTCTTTCTGGAACACGAACAAGCCATTTTGGTTCTAACCATCCTTTGGTTCCTACTAAAATCCCATTTTACTACTCAGTCACTTGTGAATATCTAGATGCCCATCCAGCAGAGTATGGTTAAGAGCTTGGGTCCTGGAGTCTCAGAAGCATGGCTTAGTGGTTAGATGCACAAACTTTGCAGCCAGGCTTTCCAAGTTCAAATTCCAAGTCAGCCAACTATGAGCTGAAAGACTTGGACAATTCACTGAGTCTGTTTCTCCATTTGTTTCTCTACAAATGGGCATGGGGACAAAACCAACCTCATTAGGCTGTTGGTGAGGATTAAATCAATTAATGCTTGTAAGGTTCAAGGTATGGCACCTGACACAGCATTATATGTTTGCTACATTTCTTATTCTGCACCCACCACTTAGGTGCAGAGTCAGTCATCCAGCTGGAATATGTCTCTGAGTCCTTATCTCTTAACTTGGTGGTTACAATGGAACCTACTAAGAGGAATATTGGGGAAAATTAGGAGACAATTCTTCACGACAAGGTGAAAAAAGAGTGTCTGGTACGTAATAAGCACTCAATAAATATTAGCTATGATTAATTTGGCGTCTTGTACTTACCATGGTACAGATCCCAGGCCAGAAAGTCAGGTGCTCCAGAAATAACAGCATCTTTTTATTTTCAATAAATCAACTTGATTTTGTCTCCAGCGTCATACTACCTCAGTCCTTCTTGGTTTCTCTTCCCCGAGTCCTCCAGAGTTTGTGCCAGGCATCTTAACATGATCTCCTGGTTTCTGGAGGGTCCTGCTGGTCATCAGCCGCCATCCACTAAGATGTCCGTGGTCTCTGACCAGGTCTCTGCCACTTTTGTGCCACACTTGGGACTCAAGGTCTTAGCCGAGCCTGTGGGTCCCTGCCCAGGGCCAAGTCTCCTGGTGTGTCATTTCCAGGCCACAGGCTCGGAAGACTCCTGGGACTCGCCGACCTCTCTCTCACCTCTTGCCCAAGTCCCTGGAAATCTCTTTGTAATCCAGAGGAAAATCTTTTGTTCTCCTATCCTGTTCACCTCAATGGGTTTTGGAAACAAAAGTCTGGGCACAAGTCTCTCCAGAAAGAAACAGAAGCGCAGGGCCTGCCCCATGCCTGAGTGGGAGCAGGGAAGGGTGACAATTGGGGGAAACATCCTACATCACCATCCCCCAAAGCCCTCTCCCCGCCACATCTGTCCACACGAGCCACCACACGGAGAGGGATTCCCGTCAGGGTCACCGAGAGAACACCTCCCAAGGGCCAGGCACAAGGACAAGCTCTGAAAGAAAAGAAAGAACCGACCTACCTATGAACCCCGCCCTCAACGAGCTCTTCCCCCAGAGGACTCGTTCTCGAGCAGGGCTGATGTGGGCCCCCAGGGGACATTTGGCCGTGTCTGGAGACATTTTTCAGTTGCCATGACTGGAGGGGGTAGTGTAGTGATCCAGGCATCTAGTGGGTAGAGGCTGGAGGTACTGTAAACGCCCTACAATGCACAGGACAGTGTCCTGCAGCCAAGAATGATGCGGCCCCCAATGTCAATAGTGGCGAGGATGGGACGGGACAACTGTCACGCGAGGCAGAGGAGGATAACGAGATGATTGCCCCAGAGGCTCGTCCAACAGAGATCACCAAAGGGCACCTCTCCAACCAGAAAGAATATTCCTGGGAAGTTCTTTTAAATCACAGAGGGATGACCCTGGGTAAGAGGGAGCCGAAGCTCTAGCTCATAGTTCTTTCCGCACAACTTGAGACACCAGTGGTCTAGAAAAGACATGGAGTGCTAACCCTAGCCAGCTCCCGCAGGCCTGGCAAACCGAGCTAGAGCAGGCTACTGTCGTGAGGTCCAAGGCCAGAGAAGCATCTACACGGGGCCCAGGGACAGCAAGGGTGCAGCGGGGGGCTGCCCTTCTCCAGCTCAGCTCTGTGACGCTGTCATCCCCACAGTGACCAGTGACCAGGCTGCTCAGATGAGGAAACTGTTCCTGAGGTTCTTGATCTGGCCCTCACGGCAAGTTTGCCCAGGGGTTCCGAGAGCTTCAGGGAACGGCCCCGGTGGGGCTTTTTTTTTTTTTTTTTTTTAAACTCTGCGGGTAATTCTCATATGCAGGTGGGTTGAGAGATCTGTTTTACCAAAAAATCATGTCTCATTGCTTCTGCTGTGGAACATAATTCAGAACTAGTTCCATGGCGGCTGCCCTGGGTGGGAGAGGTGATGGCATTTGTGTCTGGTTTGGAAAGACCGTGGGCTCTGGCTCAGCTGAGTGGGAAAGTGCTTCTCTGACAACCTTGACCGCAGAGGGCATAGGGTGAAAACCATGGGACGGGGAAATGTCCTGTTTCAAATTTCAAACATTAAAGGGGTCCCGTTAGGGCGCCTGGGTGGCTCAGTCGTTAAGCGTCTGCCTTTGGCTCAGGTCATGATCCCAGGGTTCTGGGATCGAGTCCCACATCGGGGTCTCTGCTCCGCGGGAAGCCTGCTTCTCCCTCTCTCACTCCCCCTGCTTGTGTTCCTGCTCCCGCTGTGTCTCTCTCTCTCTGTCAAATAAATAAATAAAATCTTTTTAAAAAATTAAAAAAAAAATTTAAAGGGGTCGCGTTAACCCAAGATGTGAAGATCTGTATTTAGAAAATAGATCATGTCAAGGGTTTACTATTCGCTTTTATTTTTAGCCTCTTCTAGGACATGGAAAATAAAGTTCAATTCACAGAGAACCAGCATTCTTAATGACAGACCAGCCAAGAACTTCAAGGGTCTTTTTATTTCCTGCTCTAGTTGGGGGTGAGGGGAGAACTCAGCCCACCCCCTCAAATATTCTGGCAGGGTTCTCTCCAAGGCTACACCCAGACCCTGAGCCACCTTGTCCTCTCTGATGGCTTCAGCTGTCAGCTCTGTGCTGCTGACCCTCAGTTCTATTCCCCAGATGACCTGCCTCCAGCTGAGCTAGCCTGCTTCCCCCGGGGTGGACAACATTCCCAGACTCAACATGTCAACAACCACGGAATCATTCCTGTGTCCGGTCTCCCAAGCTGGATTTTCTATCTCAGTAACTAGCAGGCAAATCCACATTCCTCCTCCTCCCTCACCACCCCCACTTGCCAAGAGCCACTCATTCCAGAAGGTTCTCTGCTCTCAACATCTCCCGTTTCAGTCCTGTTCTGTCCTTCCCCAGGGCCTCCATGCTAGCTCAGGCCGTGATCACTTCACACCTAGACCATGGCAGTAGTCTCCTCTGTGGCTCTCCCAGTCCACTTCGGTTCCCTTCTACCTTATTCTCTACCTAGAAACTAGAGTGATTTTCTAAAATGTACCAATGGTGAGCTTATGACTTGTGGAACATTTACTATATGTGCATCACTGTGCTGAGCTCTTTACATGCATAATCTCTTTAAAAACCTCCCCAAAAAACTGGATGAAAAAGATCTTCATTATCCCCATTTCAGATATGAAAACTGGGACACAAAGAGGTTAAGTATCTTGTTTGGGGTCACACAGCCATCAAAAGGAAAAGTCTCTGCTCCAGTGTTACTCTCTGGTTTAGAATCTTTCAGTGACTCCCCAGATATTGACCTTCAGGGCAAAATGCACACTTTCAGCTTGGTCACACGGTCCTTTGTGACCTAGGCTTGGCCTCTCTGTCTGGATCTATCTCCCACCACACTTCACCCTGAGCCCTGAGTCTCCGGCCTCATGGAGCTGCCCACCACTGCTCGGAGTGCCCATGCCTCATCCTGCGCCCCCCAGATGCCTTCCCCATCCGTTCTGTGCAGCAGACCCAGCTCCCAAAGTTCAGCTTAAAGGATGCCTCCTCCATGGAACCTTGCTCGAGCGTGTCTCACCCTCACCCCTTGGAGAACGGACCTCTCACTCCCTGGGCTTGGCTGTCACCAGGCTACGCGTTATGACTTTGTCACCAGCCGTGAGAGGAGGGGCCAAATCTCCATGCACTTGTGCTTTATGGGTATTTACTCTGAGTGCTTGCGGCCTCATTAATTCATTCTGTCTGGAGAGGGCAATTCTCACTGTCTCAGTGGTGTGGGCAGTAATGACTGGGTGTGAAGTTAGTGTCCCTCAGTGTACAGAAGAGTGCATCGGTGGCCAGCCAGATGCCTTGGGGTTGGGTGGCATGGTTCAGAGAGCAGGGGGGCCCTCAGAGCCTGGAGAATGGCTCCCCCTGGGACAACAGAGAGCTCAGGAAAGGTGGGAAGAGCTGGCCAGTGTCCTTTGGGTTCTAAATTCCTCAAATTCCCAGAGGGGTCTTGTGAAGCTAGAGATTGTCCATGATGCAGGGGAAAGTACCAGGTGGGGATTCCTGGCCCAGGCTCCGGTATGGTTCACCTTTGGTGTCCAGTGGCTTTGAGCAGTCCCCTTCCTGTGGGATGGGCGCCCTCCCCCCAGTCTTCTGTCCCGCTCCTGTGGCAGTCTTCCCAGGCCACCTCTGAAGACCTTTCCTCACCCCGTGTTTGGTCCTCAGAAGCCCTGCCTCACTCCTTAGCCCGCTGCTCGGGCAAGTCTGCTCCTGTCCCTGGCTTCAGCATCCTTCATTTTAAAAGGGAGCAATTCCTTGCTCCTCCGTGCAGTACCCTTGGCAATGGGCGCCAGGGGAGAACCTGGAAGAAGTGTTTTCATTTCCTCAGGCCTGAGGATGTGGAGGAAGCTCCATGGAGAACGGATATTGAGTCATAATTTACGCCCAAGCTGTTGGGAGCTGGGGCTTGGGGAGTGGGGCTGCCCACTGTCCCTGGTTTCCTTCCTGTGTTTCTCCAGCCCCTGGGCTGAGGCCTGACAAGGCGGAGGGAGCCCAGCAGCCTGGAGAGGTGTCCAGAACCTGTCCCCTCCATCACTCCCCCTGCCGCAAACCACCCTCCAGGGGAGGCCATCTCTCCCTTGCAGGAAAGCGGGGCGGGACTGTGCCTCTCGCTGGCTCACGGAGGCATGCAGGAAGGGTGTTTAAAAAAACCCTGAGTCAGTCTCTATAAAGAGCTGTATCTTTGTTGACGACAGATCAAGTTGGTCTCTTAGATATTCTTAGGCTTCAGTTCTTCCTCCAAAGGGCCGCAACAATGCCTTCCTATGGCCCTCTGCGCCCTTGCAACGTGCCTCCAGGAACCTGTATTACTCTGGTTCTCATCACGATAATTTGTGTATGTGCCTTTGCCCTACTTCCTCTAATCCTTAGCTCCCTGTGTTCCTCATCTTCATATTCTCAGCGCCTAGCTTGGAACCGGGCCTTGGTGGGGACTGCATACATGTTGAATAGACATTGCTGGGAGGCAATGGATCTCGGCAACGCAACATCTCAACGTGTTCTCAGTTCTTCCCTCATTATTTTATTGTCACCCTCTTTATTATCATTATATTACTACTATTATATATTCCTTACTCTCCGTAATAGTATATATTATTACCAATATATTATTTACAGTATATTACTAATATTATGTACTCTTGCCATAAGCAAAGGCACTAATAGAAATCTGATGTATAAAAAGGAAATAAACACGACTCTGATGACACCTCTCTCTCTCTCCCTTTCACCCTCTCTCTGCTCCCATCTCCCTTGCTTTCATTGGACCTTTGCATATGCTGTTCCCTCTTCCTTTCACTCCTTCTTCTACTCACCCTTCAGAACCCAGCCTACCTGTCACCCACTTGCCTGATCTCCAGGAGACAGAACCAGTCTCTCTGGAATTTTTAGACCACCTTCTGCTACGAGACACGGAATTATTATGTCTCTTTGTGTGTCTGCCTCTTCCGCTAGAATGCCATCTCCTTGAAGGCAGGGCCTGAGTTCCTTTCTATGCCTAGCCCTGGAACGTGTGGAATATGCGCATTCACTCACACATTCAACAAATGCTCTCTGAATGCCAACCACAGGCCAGGCACCGGGGTTCCGTTCACAAAGAAACTCTCCTTGTGGTGGCCAATCTCCAAGATGGCCCCCAGTGATGCTCATCTCCAGTATTCACGCCATTGTACGGTTTCCTCCCACCTGAATGGAGGTTGGACTACGTGGCCCACAAGATACGGCAGGAGTGAGGCTCTGTGACTCTCAAGCCCCGCAGTCTAAGATTCAATCATAAAAGCATTTTCAGCTCCCTCCCTGGTCTCTCGGATTGCTTTCTCTAGGGGGAGCCTGTCAGATCAGGAAGACTGTCAGTGCGGCCCCAACAAATGTCCAAGAGAGGAACCAACTAGGCAGCAACTGTCAGGCACGTGAGTGAGCCACCTTGGAAACAGATCCCCCGGGCTCTGTCAAGCCTTCAGATGATGACAGCCCCACTGGTATGTGGGAGAACCCTGAGCCAAAACTGTTCTACTGAGCCACTCTCAAACTCCTGATCCACAGATGCCAGGATCCTGGCCGTTTGAAAGCACTAAGTTTGGCGATGATTTGTTATGCAGCACTAGATAACTGATACACTCTAACTGTCATGGAGTTTACATTCTAGGGGGAGAATTAAAGGAATAGAACCTATTCCCTCATTGACTCAGCACCACTAAATACTGCCAGGTGTTGAGATTACAGTAGCAAGCAAGACGCTTGACAGTTTCTTTTCTTGTGAGCTCTATGCTCTAGTGTGGGAGACAGAAAATAAGCAAGTACATTCTATAGAATATGAGGTCATAAGTGCTAAGAATAAAAGAAAACCCCACCAGTCGGATAAAAGGGAGGAATTGCGAGTTAGATTGTCTATTTTGTACTCAGCATTTTTCATCTTGATGTCGTTTAATCTCTCCAGAGACTGCAAACTAGGTAGTTTATCCCCATTTTACAGATGAGAAAATTGAAGGCCAGAAAAGTTCAATGACCCAGCTAATGTCACACAGCTCTGGTCTTTGGCTCACCCAGAGTGGAACCCAGGCTGTGCAGACTCCAAAGCTGGTGTTCTTTTCTGTACCTCAGGCTGACCATTTTGGATTTCCCTGTTAGTCCTCATGTGGGGGCCCTGTCTTCAGTGCAGCCAGGACTCAGCATTGACTTGGAACACACTGGTAGAAGGAGGGCCAGGAAACGATCTGTAGACAGGATTACCACAGGCTGGTGGGGGCCCTAGGCCACCTCTTTCTCTGACTCTGGAAAATACCTCAGTGGCTGCAGATCCACCCACTGGCTGGGAAGATGCTCCCAGTCCCCTAAACCTTAGCTGCTCTAGTTGTCTATGAACAGTGATGTCCGCTCCCACAGGCTCCTTCCTTCCCACTTCCCTTTCTGCCTCTCTACGGCCACTTCATTCGCTCTGCACCAAAGGAGCGGCGGTTCTACCTGCCAGCCTCATACCCTCTGCTCCTCCTCATCCATCCTAACTTCCCAGTGCCTCTTGCCCCTCATAGTTTTTTTTCTTCCTTTTCTTGTGCCAAGACCACTAGATGGAGGTATACTAAAACTTACTGGCCATGAAAGTGCCAAGCACCTTTCTATGGGCTTTTCCTGCGTGGTTTTGTCGAATCCTCATGACAACCCTTTATAGACATCCCATTATTTTCTTCATGGAGGTTAAGGCTCTTTCAGCTACCTAGCCGGCAGAGCTGGGATTCAAACCCACATCTCTTTGAATCCAGATTTCATTGTTTGGCCAAGATCACACACGGAACTGGAAGAAGTCTGAGGAGGGGTGATTTCAGAGGTCATAGACTTGTCCATTCCTTTGCCCCGGGCAGGGCCAAATCCAGATGATCTCCAGAAGGTTACAAATAACTATCTTAAATTAGTGCTAGAGAAAAGAAAAAAAAAAATTCCTGAACAGCTCATTACAGCCTACACAAGGATTTGCAGGTTTAACATTCTTATTAATGTCTCACACAAGTCCTTCATTTGCTAAAACTTTATTAGGTGCCTCCTGTGTGTTAAGCCCAGTGCTGTGATAGGGTTAGGCGTGCAGATGCATTATTATCATGCAAGTACAGGGCAGGGGCACTGAACAGACAGGCAAGTCAGGGATGCCCCCAGCTGATGCTAAGTGAACCCTGACAATCTTGTAGGGTTCAGGCAGCATAGAAGGGCATGCAGACAGATGGAACAATGCATTAAAGTCAGTCAGAGGTGACAGAGGATGACTTGTTTCAGCATACAGCTGGAGCTGACAGGAAGTGCTGGGGAGAGATGAGCAATGGGATTAAGAGATAAGTAGGGGCCAGATGAGTGCCAAGGTAAGGAATTTGCTCTTTATCTGGAAAGCATTGGGGAGCGATTTAAGGTTTGGGGTAAGGTACTGATATAATCAGATTTGCATAGTAGAAAAATCATTCCATCGGTGGTATGGATGATGAATGGGAAAGACCAATTAGGGCGGATATTGCAATGGTTTGGCCAAGAGATGATGAGTAGCCCAGAGAGAGGGAAAGGTGGAAGAGACATGGGGGGAGAGATTTACGAGTAGACAAGTTAAGACTTGGCAACTGCTGGTTTGTCGGGGGGGGCGGGTAGCGAGGAAAAAGGAAAGTGCAGGGACTGATTCACCAGGCTTCCTGGCTCAGGCACATGGCTGGGTGGTGGTGCCCTGTGCTGAGATGGTGATCAGGAGGAGGAACCGGTTTGGGGCAGAGTTACTGAAATCTTATTATGCCTAGACTCCTTAGGGCAATCCTAATTTCAGATGAAGAAATAGAGACTCAAAAAGCTGGTGTGATTTATTCAAATTCACCTAGGCAGAATAGTGTCAGGGGTGGGACTCAAACCTAAGTCTTCTTTCTTCTGGAATTATTTTCCCATGCCTCAGCAGATTTACTTTGCAAGAAGCGTAAGGAGGTCTTAGGACAGAGTAATGTGTGGCAAAGCAAACATCTCTGTACATTGACTTGCCATTTTTATATTCGTTCGTTCATTCATTCATTCATTCATTCAACAAAACTTATTGAGCACCTACCATGTGCCACACATGTGGGGGTGCAGTGGTGAACACAATAGGCAAGGAAATCACCCACATTGAGCCTCTAGTCTCCCCTTTTCTATGGAGATAGGCAATATGCAGATAAGCAAACACTGACAAAATATACCATTGGAGTGCAGAGAGAATGGCAGGAATGACAGTGTGGATACTCTTTTGGATAGAATGTTCCAGAAAGGCCTAGGACATGATCATTTGATCAAGACCAAAGTAAAGAGGGAAAGTCATACAAAGGTCTGAGGAAAGGTCGGGGCGCGGGGGGGACTTCCATGGAGAAGGTCCTGATAGGAACCGGCTTGAATATTCAAGGAATCGCAAGGAAGCCAGAGTTCCAAGAAAAGAGTGAGTAAGGATGAGAGTGGTAGTTGATGGAACTGGAGGCAGGGGCCAGCGCCCATGGGATTTGTGAGACATGATCAGGAGTTTAGACTTGTTCTAGGTGTAATAGGAGACTCTTAGGGGTTTGGAGCAGGGCTGCGACACCATCTATTAAAATTTAAATTTTACTTTCTCTCTTCGAGGTGCTTGTAGATTCACATGCAGTTGTAGGAAACAATGCAGAGGAGTCTTGTGTACCCTTGTCCCATTTCCCTCCCACTGCAGCATTGTGCTAAAGTAAATGCAATGTCACACCCACAAGCGCTCACTGTGGTTTTAATTTGCATTTTCCTAATGGTTATGTTGTTGAATGGTTTTCATGTTCTTATTTACCATCCATATATCCTCTTCAGTGAAATTTTTGTCTTTTGCTCACTGTCTATTTTTTTTTAAATTTTTAATATTTTTTGTTGCCCACTTTTGGGAGTTCTTTATATACTCTAGACACAAGCCCTTTGTCAGATGAGTGACTTGCAAACATTTCTCCTGGTGTGCAGCTTGTCTTTTCATCCTAACAGAGCCTTTTGCAGAGCAAAAGTTTTTAATTTTGTTGAGATCCAATTCATTACTTTTTCCTTTTACGGATTGTGGTCTGGGTGTAAGTCTAAGAACCCATGCTCAGCCCTAGCGCCCATAGTTCGGCTGCTGTGGTCGTCTCGGGGAGTGGAAGCATAAATTGACTACAGAAATGTAGGGCAGAACTGAGGGCCCACTTGAGATTCAGGAGCAGGTGGCAAAGCGATGTGGGAGAGAAGAGGCTTCAGGGCCCTTTCTACTCCCTGGAGGGAGGCTCTGTGGGCTACAAACTCCTTCCCTTCTAGCTTGAGTTACATGGACACAGAAAATGGGCATCTTGGCATTAGAACCACAGGCCTAGGCTTCTCCCTCCCTCAAGAATACTCATAGACCCTGAAAAAATCATCTTTTTATTCCCCCAGAGCTTTATCCCCAGCAATGTGCTTTCACAGCATCCTCATGACTGACTTCTCACAACCATTCTGTAGGGAAGATATTATTCCCTTTTACAGAAGATACAACTGAGGCCCAGAAAAGGGCTGGGCCTAAACACATGTCTCCTGATATATCCAGAGTGATGATGATTCTTCTCTACCAGCTGACGCTGAATTTCCACTACCGATTATCGCTTGGGGTCAGTGGTTCTCAAAGGAGGGCCTAAGACCCCCAGTGGTCCCCAGACCTTTTCAGAGGGTCTTGGAGGTCAAAGCGATTTCCCTAATAATACTAAGACCTTATTCACCTTTTCTCTGTGTTGACCGTTTCACTAATGGTGTAATGTGGATAAAACTGCCCATCGCCTGAGTGTGAACGAAGGCTGTGACACCAACCTGTCCTGGTGGTCGTTGTTCCCAACCACTTGCGGGGGAGAAAGAGCCACTTTCCCACTGCGATTGCAATGATATGGGAACTGTACAGAAAGCATTTCTGTTGCAGCCCGAAGCAAGACTGCTATCTTCAGGAACGGGGCTTCCCCAGTGATTTGAGTGGCAGGCTGAACTATCCTCATTTTTCCCCCTCAGAATACAATTTGCACTCGAGGGAATGACTGATGAACTCTAGGTATTCAGCCTTGGATGCATGGCTTCCCAACAAATGAACAAAGCAAGGCTGTCTCATAAAGGAAAGCGACCAAAAATATTTTTTGCTATGGATAAAATTCGAGCGTTTGAGTGAAAATCAACATTTTGGAAAAAAGCACATTGGCTCCTTTGAGCTTGACAGCTTTCCAATACTTAGACTTTTCTGATCATATCAGCGGTAATATTGATAAAAGCAATTTATTGAAATTGCATAAAGAAATGTGCTTATACTTAGAGGAGCTGCATAACTGCAAACTCAGAGTGTCCGAGTGACCAGTATGGGGCGGAGCAAATGGGCGTGGGTCAAAGGTCCATTTGAAGCGTAAGGTCCAACAGAGTAGGAACGTTTCATTGGTACGGTTTCAGATTCCACATTGCAACTAATCTTTGGGAAACTTCCACTTGTCGAGTTTGGGGGAGCATCAAGGAAGAATAGCCACAAATATCTGAAGCGGCTCTGAGAGCACTCCTTGTTTTCCCCACTGCCATGCTGCAAGAGGCTGGACTTTCTACATGTACTTCCAACTGAAACACGCTGGAGCAGAGTGGAGCCTCCAGCTGTCTTCCGCGAAGCCGGACAGCTTGAAGCACAGCCGAGCCCCCACCAGCCCTGGCGCCCTGTCACTTACAGCTCTTCCCTGCAGAACTCAGAACAGTTTGTCTACCTCTTAACCACTGCCTCCCCCAAACTAGGGTCCCTGTTCCCCTGGCCCCAGGAAATTTCCAGCATCATCTGCGAGTGAGGGTCAACCTCCCCTAATCTCCAGCTGTTCCCAGGGGGTCAGGGGTGGTGTTCCCAGACCTCTAACTGTCCCAGGACAAGGGTCCCAGCGCCCCCACACTCTCTCCACTGCCCCTAGGAGCCTATGGCCAAGTAGACATGGTCTAACCTACCCTCGGTGGGGGTGTGGGCCCTCCAAATATAACTGAACCCAGGGCAGGGGGTGGGGGGGCCTGAGCCTGAAGACCTCCCAAGTCCCTGCCTCCAACTCCCAAAAAGAGCACTGAGCCCTTTTACTTGGGACCCACTTCCCACATGGATGGGTGGATGATGTTGGTCACTGGAGACAAATTCGACAACAACCACCAAGCATCTTTGACGTTAAAGATGGACAACTGTAAAATGATCTTTACCCTAAATCTTTACTTTTAAATTAATACACACACGTTTAAAAAATCCCTCAGTTTTAATTTCAGTTCATTGCAAGTATCGCTAGGCACAGCCCATATAAACAGAGGCTCTTTTAGGTCCTCAATAATTTTTAAGGATATATCGGGGACAGAAAGTTGGAGAACTGCTTTATGCTAAAATGCTGAGGGCTCCTATTGGCGGCCGTGAGCAAGTGATGAACTCCCCAGGGGTCCCAGCACCCCCACGCTCCCCACTGTGCGCAGGAGCCTCTGGCCAAGTAGACAAAATCTAACCTACCCTGGGTGGGGGTGGGGGCCCTCCAAATATAACTGACATTAGCACCCTTTTCTAGATTATTCCCCAACTCCAGGCTTCAATATGACCCTAAGACAAGGGCCTTGACTTCAAAGGACAGCTGAGAATGCTAACAGGGGACCCAGGGCTCTGATTAGGACACACTCCCTTTCCCACTCCCTTTCCTGCTCTCCCTCCTGATGGACAGAACATGGGCCTTGAAGCAGGCCGACTTTGGTCTCAGTCTCAGCCCTGCTTTTAGCCAGCAAGGGGACCCTAGGCAAGTCTCTCAGTTCTCCAGTTTCCATTAAGCAATAACACTACCTGCCTTTCTTTACTGAGATTGTGTTGAGGATTAAACCAAGCAACGGAGACAGATCTGCAGAGGCCTTACAAATGGAAGTGATGAACATTTGCCAACAAAGAAGTCTCATACACATTTATGGCCATTCATTTCATAAACATTTCATTACCAAAAGTGTGGCCCAATGCAGGCCCTGAAGGCAAAAACAGTAACACACAGCTCCAGCCTGCAAGAAGCTCTCTAACAAGGCAGAGGAGCACCAATGACTACCAAGACAGTGTGACGTGGTAGATCTTTGAAATCTTAGCCACCGTTCCCCCCAAGCACCTGCTCATGCTCCTTGCTGCCTTATGATCCCCCTTTCCTGCAGACAACCAGACGGTGCTACATCTGTGCTTTGGCAAAGGGATGAGCCCAAAGAATTCGAGAAAAAGGTTTGGGATGTTTTGTCAAAAGCCTGGCCTTGAGGAGTCTGGAGGTTTAGAAATGACAAAGTGAAGCCAGATAAAGCCTCTCCTTCTTGTCCAAGACTAGAAACTGGGCTTTGTGGGCACCCCAGAGGGGAGACGTCAGCGGCGCGGGGGGGAGGGGGGCGGGGGGGGCTGGGGTTCCAGATGAAAGGTCCCAGCCGAGGGGAACCATGTGGAGCAGGCCAGTGCAGAGTTCATTCCAACAAACACCATCCGACATCAGAACCAGGGGGCTTCCTGGAAACTTAGACCTCTGAGCAGCACAGATCACTGGGGCTGGGGGCCATGCTCTCTGTCCTCCTTGGCATCCGACCTTCTCATCAGCAACCAGCATGTCGTCTGTTCATCAGCAGAAGTGGCCCCCCAGTGTGCACTCAAGACTTGGCTCAACCACGTTCTGACTATTCTTGCATAGGTACCCTTTCTTTTTGGATGGCCTGAGGCTCTGAGTTGTGAAGGGGTAGAAGGGAAAAAGCCTCATAGGAGCTTGTGCTGGGGTGATACCAAAGGGAGCCAGCCCAAGACCTCCCCCTGTCACCAGAGAGATCAAAACTTGAACAGAAATGGGCAGGGAGCGGCAAGAGTACAGAGGAAGTGACTCATTCTTCCAGGCCTTTCTGGGCAGGAAGCGGATGGGAGGAAAAGGGTCAGGGAAGGCTTCACAGAAGAGGCGACATTTGAACTGGGTGTGGGTGTCGGGCCACCAGTCATCTCCACAGAACTCAGCCTGCCCAGCTGAGGACAAAGAGTCCGTTTCCTGGGAAAGAGGAACACATTGAGAAGGCACCACTGGGAACCAGAAGTCAGGTAGAGAGCCAGCAGACTCCAGCTCTTCTCTAGAAATCGGTGCGTGTGTTTTGTTTTTTTTTTTTTTCCCAGAGCACAGACATTACCCTATTTACGTTCCTATCCACTGACAAATAGTGATGGATACTCCCTGTGCTAGCTTTAGGATGGGTAGGTAAGTGGTTACACAGCGGAAGAGCCACAAGTGATTTATTGAGGATCCATGTCCATCCGGTGTGGTGCTATGCATTTACATTCATTAGTCCGATTCGTCCCATGGCGGAGTGTTTTAATCCTGAATTTATAGATAAGAAAACAGGCTAAAGTTCCTGCAGCTGGCTAAATGACAGAAATAAGATTTGAACCCATAGTTTACATTCTACCTGGACTTCAGCTTGGACAGCTTAGAATTTAGTTGGATGGTTAAGGAATAAATGCTTAAAAGGGTAAATAAGAACACAAGCGGGAAGCTCACATTTGGGAGAAGTGCCCTTCCGCAGACCCCTGTGCTTACCCCTATTGGAAAGACCCGTTGGTCCTCCCTCTAACTTGTACCCCCACACCTGTCCACGTCTCTAGGTCTCCACTCCGTCTATTCCATCTCTCACCTGGACCAGGCACTAGATTGGAGGCGTAGTACAAGGTCTTCACAGAAAGAAAGTTGGTCTCTGCAGTCGGGCTTCCCATAGTCAGAAAGGGTAGCAGGTAGAATCTGCTCATTGTCCGCCCACATCCACTCGTCCTTCTGCTGGCGCAACAGAAGCCCTGGTTTATAGCTGGGTAAACAGATGCTCAGAATAAAGACTGCTGTCCCTAGCCTACTCTGTGGCGGCCTGTGGTCATGTGACCAGGCTCTGACCAATGGGATTTGATTGGATGGGACACCTGCAACTTTGGGCTCTGGCCCTTAAAGGGAAAAGGGGTGACTCCCTTCCCCCTTCCATCCCTTCCCCTGGCAGGAATGAGGATATTGTGTTGAGCTATTTTGGGCCACGTAAGTGAGGCGACACCTAAGGGACGGCAGAACCCGTGAGTCTGTGAAGCCTAGCTGCCCTTCCAACTCCAAGTTTTACATGAGAGAGAAAGAAGCTTCTGTTAAGTCATTTGGAGATTATATATACATCCAAATAAATACAGGGGAAGAAAAGCTGGAAAAAAAAATCACTCAAGTATATAATCTGTATAAGGACAAGCTATAATAAATGCAGTGAAAACCACATAGCGTTTTCCCTGAGAGAATAGAATTTGGGAGGGGGGCGAACTTATAATTGTCAGTCAAGGAAGGCTTCTGGCTTAGTTCAGGCTACTATAACCAATGCCACAGACTGGGTGGTTTCAACAACAGACATTTATTTCTCATAGTTCTGGAGGCTGGGACGTCCAAATGAAGGTGCTAGCAGATGCCGTGTCTGGTGACAGACTCTTCCTGCCTGTGGACGGCTGCCTTCTAGTCGTGTCTTTACATGGCTGAGGGAGAGAGGGTTCTGGTCTCTTCCTGTTTTTCTAAGGGTGCTAATCCCATCGTGAGGGTCCTGCTCTCATGACCTCATCTAAACCGAATTACCTCCCAAAGGCGCCACCGGCAAATACCGTCCCTTTGGGAATTAGCACTTTGAGACACGAATTTGAGGGCTCACGAAACTTGACTAGGGGGACTTATGCCAAGACGGATCGCTTGGGTAGGATTTGGTCAGGGAAAAACTGAGGAGCAAGGAAGGAGAATCTGTGACGATTCTGAGGCCATAGAGAATTGAGCCACTGCCGGGACCCTGAGAAGGGCCAAGGAAACAGAGCCCCTCTGTACTGGATCATCAGTCACTTCTCAGGCACGCCATCCCCCCCCCCCCCACAGCTGGCACAGCCAGGGCCCCTCAGAAACTAGACATGAGGCCGCACAATGACTTCTGTCCAAGTACCTCTTGAGGGGATGGCCTGGTGCCTCTAGAAAGATCCGGAAGGCAGATGCAAACCTTCTCCCAGGAAGGAGCCCCCAGAGTCAAGCCAGAGAAGCCGAATCTGCAGCTGGGGCCCAGAAGGAGCATGGGCCTGGGAGGCAGGGGAAGCCGGCGGTCAGAGCGGATGAGGAGGAGAGGAACCAGACAAGTGTGTACTCTGACGTGTTGGGTGTTAGCCACATGCTCTGTATTGAGGGCTTGATGTGTGAGCGTGTGTGGTTGTGGGCTCACTGCTACTTCTAAACTGTGTGGGGCACAATGGCAAATTCTCTCAATACAGAATCTCTCTGAATCCTCACACACTGAGTGACGTCATGAGGAAGGCATTATCTCCATTTTACAAATGAAGAGGCTGAGGCTCAGAGAGGGGAAGGTCAGCCACCTGGTCCAAAGTCACTAAGTGGGTAGCGCTAGCCTGGGGGGCGGTGTAGATCCGGGGCTCATCTGACCTAGCCCCCAAGTTCATGTGGGGTAACGTAACACATTACCCTGCCCTGGAGACCACTTGGGAAGGGTGTGAAAGACTCTTGGCCTAGTAACCAAAGATGGTCCCCAGCTGTGTTGAGTTTGGTTGGTCCATGATTTAAACAAACACACAACTGAATTTGAATGTCTGTAGGCAGAGAACGGACTTCGTAGATTATCATAATCTCCCCACACTTATTCTCATCTACTCCCTGCTGCGGCCCCAGAGACATTCCAGTGTTCATGTGGCCTTCATTCTAGAAAAACCTTTCTTTAGCACTAGAAGCCAGTTGAGGAAGCTTCCCTGAGCCCCTTTTCCAGTCACTCTGGGGATACATCAGAGACTTGGAGCCTGAGTCGTTATTTAGCACATTACATATCGAATATCTAGCATCTACAACACAATTCTTTGTCCTATCAAGGAGGGTAACACACGTAGGCAAGGATCCTGCTTTACGAACTAGCCATTATGTGCACACTGCAAGCAAGTGAACAAAGACTGAACTGGCTGGGTCCTTGCCTGGTGTTCTTTAGGAACAGGGGGTGGTTGTGTTCTCCGGAGCTCCAGAGCTGGAACCCGGTGGGAAGGCAGCTGGGACACGCTGAGGTAGAAGGTTCGAGGGAGCATGCTGTCTGAGAATGTGTCTTTTTCCTGCATTTTACCCAGCTTGCTAGCTTTGTGGCAACCAGGCACTTGAGTCTTAACCCCTGGGTTTCCCATTGTATACCTATCTGTCCAGTCTGGAGTTGAACCAGACACCACCATCAGGCCCAGAATTTTCTTTGCAAAGTGCTGGACTCTAGATCCCTGGAGTGTTTGGAAGCACAATTTGCAGACCCTTCTTGCCATTTAGAGCAGCAACCATTTAGTTCAACGGGTAGTTAAAGGACTTTGGGTTCCTTTAGTTGCAAGTTGCCTTGGGCAAGGGAAGTCATTTTCCTGAACTTAAAATAGCCATCTGTGTGTTAACTACTCTTTTTTTTTTTTTAGATGAAAGCAACGACATTTTTTTTAAACCAAGATAAATTTAAGTTGTCCATAGTATGTCTAGTGAAAAGCTATAATCGAGGGGCTTATGTTTCCTGAATGCCTTGAAAATTAAAGTTTAGCATAAAAGATGAGATTGAGGGCAGGCAGGATCCCTGGGAAGAAAAACAGCACCCCTCTCTGTTAACTTGGGCTTCCAATGAAGGGGAAAGCACTCATCTTTCACCCAAACCTCACCCCTTGAAAAATAAGTTATGCTCCAATGAAATAGGCAGGAAGGGGTGGGGCTCGCCCGCTTATGAAATTTCATCTCATTCAAACAGCAAAGTGAAACACGCTTTGCCTAGGGTCACAGTCTAATTGCTTCTGAGTAAGCAGGTTCTGAACATGCTATTCTTCAAAATCTCCAACCTGCTTCCCTGTGGCCTGTTTTGAATTTCCTCTTCTCTAACGTATATTTATATCCTGCCTGTTACGAGCTGACAAGAACAATCACTAGCATTATCTGTTTCCTTTCAGATCTGGTGTAATTCGCTTACCTTCTTCCCACGGGTTGTTTTTTGTTGTTGTTGTTTTTTGTTTTTCCCTTGAGATAAAGCAAACTGTCTTATAAAGATGAAGGGAGAAGAGAGGTTGTACTTTGGGACTTTATTAAAAACCAAACAACAACAAAAACAAAACCAAGGTTATTTGGTGCTGGGTACATGAAAGAGTGTAGTAAATTCACATGTTAATTTATTTCTTCCCTCAAGAGTTTACCATGTATCGGCCCTATGCCAGGCAGTGGAAACAAAATGGAGAACATGACATGGTCCCTTTTCCTCAAGAACCTCACAGTCTAATGGAGCATGGAGACAAAACCCACACACGCCAGGCTTTTACAAGAGACGGCGACGTGAATGAGCCGGATGGTTGTTGTTGCGTTTTCAGGTTGTAGGCTAAACGAGGAGGAGGGAGGGTTTCTGTTGATTTGACTTGATTGAAGTTGTCAGGCCATTCTCATGACTAACAATAGTGTATTAGGGACTCCCTAAAGGCAAAGCAAGGCTTTCTGTGGACAATTGCCATCTGTCCAACCAAGATCACCAGTGCCTCCCGCTTTAGCTCAAGGGTGATCTTTGGCTCATTTTCCTAATCCCAGGACACAAGCAGAGGAGTACAAAGCACAGGGGAGCTGGAAAGTGAGAGCAGGGTGAGAAGCTCGTCAGCTCCTCAGCCCTTTAAGAAGGTCCTCTCTCTCTCTCTCCTGTGCTCTGTGCACCCCGCAGCAGACGACTTGGAATGGCCTATGTGGGAGCTATTCCAGGAGGGGGACCGGCTTGCCATGAGGATGAAGGGCATCAGGGTGGGCAAAGTCCCGTAACCCACGCCATCACTCCCCTGCCTGGCACCCGTGGCAGATATCGCCAGCTGATACCAGACCGCCTGATTTCAACCAGCGTTCCTCATCAGGATCAGAGACGGCAAGGACGACTTTCTCAATTGCCCTAAGAATTTACATGACTCATCCCACTGTAGGTGCACAAGAGAGAAGTTAATCCATTATCATCAGTGCCCTGGGGTGCTGCGGCTTCCTTGTCTGAGGAACCCCATATGCAATCTGACAATCCTTCTCCATAGGTAACACGAGGCAGCAATATCTATCCCAGCAGGTTGGTGAGGGAGCTGAAGTTTATTTGCCACCCTGGGCCACTTGGCAACCTGAGGGAAATGAAGGAAAGGCTACAGAAGGGGTAGCAATGAACTCTTCCACAAGGGGCTTCTGAGAGCTACTTTGGGTACAGCCCTGAAGTGGAGCAGGAGGACACAAAAGGAACATGGGCATCATAGTAAGCTTTCCTCATGATGCTGCCATGTTTGCTGTATTGGTAGATACCGTGGCAGGCAGAATTCCAAGATGGCCCCCAGATTCCTGCCCCAGGTGTACACACACCGTGTAATCCCCTCCCCGAGAGGGTGAGTGGAGTGGGTGGGACGTGAGAGTGTGGTGGCATCTCGGTCCTGCGTTCAGGTTACATTGTGTGGCAAAGGCAAAAGGACTTCTCAGATGTCCCTCATTCGTTGACTGGGAGTTCATCAAGAGGGAGAATATCCTGGTGGGCCTGACCCAATCAGGCAAACACTTTAAATGAGGGTTTAGAGGTCAGGAACAGAAGAGTCAGAGAGGTTCAAGGCAGCAGACATCCTCCCCTATTGACCTTAAAGAAACAAATTGCCATGTTTGGAGAGGGTCTCATGGCCAGGAACTGCGGGTGGCCTCCAGGCGCTGAGGGCCTCAGTCCTCCAGAGGCAAGGAACTGAATTCTGCCAACAACGGCTGAGCTTGGAAGAGGACCCCGACCCTCAGCAGTGATAGCAGCCCTGGCCACCAGCACTTGGATTTCAGCGTTGGGAGACTGCGCTGAGAAAGCAGGTGAACCCACGAGAATGACGAGGTAATCAACGGGCATTGCTTTCACTGCTAGACTGTGGTACACAGTGATAGACCACTAATGCAGATCTTATTTACTGTAACACCTGCCACTGAGTGTAAGATATACCACTGACTTCATAACATTTGGGGAAACAACAAAAGCTTCGACATTAAATGTTCACATCAGTCATAAGGCAGAAAGAAATTGTGAGATACCTGATTTTAAAAAACAATAAAATGAGAAATGTGTATCTTGGTATTAAAAAAACATGTCAGTGTTATTACGTTTGTAAAGCCCTAGAAATTTCCCAAGGCTTTCACACAAGATTTGTTTTTTAACTCCAGTTAATGAACATACGGTGTAGTATTAGTTTCAGGCATTCAATGTAGCGATCCAACACTTCCACACATCCCCGGTGCTCCCCACGACAGGTGCCCTCCTTAATCCCCATCACCTGTTTCACCCATCCCCCCACTCACCTCCCCTCGGGTCACCCTCAGTTTGTTCCCAATAGTTGAAGGTCTGTTTTTTGGTTTGTCTCTTTTTTATTTTGCTCATTTGTTTTGTTTCTTAAATTCCACATATGAGTGAAATCATATGACATTTGTCTCTCTCCGGCTTTTTTCACTCAGCATTATACTCTCTAAATCCATCCATGTTGTTGTGAATGGCAAGATTTCATTTTTTTGTGCCTGAGTAATATTCCATTGTATATATAGACCATATCTTTATCCATTCTCCATCGATGGACACTTGGGTTGCTTCCATAAATGGGTTCTAGTTGATAATGCTGCAATAAACATAGGGGTGCCTCTATCTTTTGGAATTAGCTTTTCACATAAGATTTTATTTAGTCTCTTTTGCCACTCTGTCGTAGTCGAGAGGGGAGGGGTCATAATGAGAAAGCTGAGGTGCAGAGATGTTAAATGACTTGACCAAGGTCACCACACCAGACAGAGCCAGGACCAGAATCTAGGCTTGCACTTTCCATTATACCAGGACCAGACCATGGCATCTCATTTTGCCAACATCTAACACCCCTACGAAGTGAAACCATGCCACCACCAACCCTGTTTAAGGGAGGGCCACAGAGGCCATATCTTCTTCCAGCTGAGCCTATCCCTTCTGAGCTAATCTGAGGGGATTAGAAGTGTGTCCCAGACCCAAGACAGCCAATCCATGGTCTGAGAAACTACGTCAGATGTGGGCCAACTTAAAAAGATGAGTTGGGCTAAGCAGATTCCCCTTTTCAGGAATTATGAAGCACTAATTCAGTAGTAGAGCATGAAGGTCCTGTGAGCCATGGGTAATCAGAAGCTAGGTGGGAGTAGACACCATGTATAATGAGAGATGGCCCATCCAATGGTGTGAGGGAACAGAGCAATGGAGAAAGCAGACGTGCCATCTGATAGAGCCCACGGGGCCCAGGAGAAGATGGTCCCTGGACCTGTTTCTGGTTCAGACATGCCCCAATTCCAATTCACACTCTTCTGTATCCTTAAAATCCCCTCCTCAAGTTTTCTGAGAAACTTGGGTGCGTCTCTTCATTGCAGCCGTATCATTTATAAGGTCATGATCTATGTGGTTCAGTTTTGAAGCAGAGTTGTGGTTAAAGAAACATAGTTCATGCAAAAAAGTAATGTCCGGAAACCTGGTACTTACCAAACACCATGAACACTTTTCTCCCCGAGTACCCCCTGTCCTCCCATACTGCAGCTGCATGGGTCCTTAATAAGTCCCCTAGGAAGACGCTCTAGCCCTCCCTCCCATGTGCATCTCGTCTTCCTCCCGTCTTCACTGTCTTATAATTACCCGTCAGAGAAGCCCAAGAACTGGTCTAGCAAGACAAAGTCTTCCTTGGAGGGTGGAGGAGGCTAAGAACCTAAGTAGTACAAGTCAGAATCCTCCTTAATGAGCCGATGACAACACTCACATTTCAATCACTATTTACCCTGTCGTCACACAGCCAAGAAAAAAGCCTGTAAGTAAAACAGAATCTAATTTTGAAATCCTGGTCACTGTAGGTATATGCCATGAATATTAGGCACTGTGTTTCTGTGGTGCACCCACACTTATTCTGAATTTTCTGGGGGCCGCACCCATCAAATGATGTGGTAAAATGAACTAGATGGACTAAATGATCGTTCTCCGAATGAAAAGATCTAGTGAAGATGCAGCAGGATTGGGGTGGGTGGGAGGAGATGTGGCTGAGGGTGAGTTCCTGCTTTGTCTTAGGAGGCTCTGCCAGAAGTGGTCTGTAGACAGTGCAGAGGGAGTTCAGAGACCCGACTGAGGAGGCAGGAGGTGAGCCTTCGGGAAGCAGGATGCGGCAGGCAGATTGGAGCATCATCTGCCTAGGCTCCTCTCTCCAGCTGGCCTTGCTTGCAGGGCTAGCTGTGGGCTTCTTCGGGGCAGTTTAGAGCAGGGAAGGGAGGCTCAAAGGGCACTTTGACTTTACCCAGCTCCAAAGGAGGCTGCAAAAGATGACAGGCTTAGAGTTGAGGTCATGCCATGCCAGAAACTCCCTCCCAGAATGGATGGCACATCCTCAAGGGAGGACATCTTGGGAACTGTGCCTGAGAACCTTCGAAATCCTTCACAGAGCCCCAACTAACAAAATGGTCCCAGCTCACTAAGCCGAGGTTGCTTAGCCCAGCATCTCATCTTTACTGAGCATAGCTGAGAATCAGGAAACATTCCAAATCACTGCAGAGTTGCCAAAATAGACTTCCTAGTGTCTACTCACTGATGCTCACAGGAATTGGTATTCTAGGTCCAGCTACCATTTATGGAATGGTAGCTGGTCAATGCCAGGCACCTTGCCCGCATTTCCTTTTATTTCTTCCTCCATCCCCACTGTGAAGTAGGTAAATTGTGTGCATCTCATGGATGAGGAAACTAAGCCATGGGAAAATTAAATAACTTGCCCAAACTCCCTTGGCTATGAAGTCATAGAGCAAGGATTTGAACACAGGTCTCTCTGACTCTCAACCTGAGCCTCTTTGCAAGTGTTGGTGGTTGGGTTCAGGGTTCTCTGCGTTCAAGATCTGACCAGTGGACAAAGTCCCTACTGCAGTAAATTGATCCCCGTTAAAGTCCTATGGCCCTACCACCTTGACCCTATATCTAAAGAAAGCTGGACACCCACCTTCCACTTCCTCTTGTCAAATGATCAACATGGGCAAGCTCCATCAACTACAATGCTGCCAAGTCTTTAATTCTCTACCAACCATCGCCCCCATCCCAATCCAGGCCAGATCTCCTATTCTGATTTTTAACCCCATTGTCAGCCATATCCATTTTTTGGACTATGTTAGCAGATCTCAGTTTCCCCAGCTCACCCTGGGGTAAACACTCATTAGATCTGAACACACCCCACTGGCTGCCTTGGGAAGAAGCCCTATGGTCCAGCTTTGACCTCTGTGCTATAAGCCGCAGTGTTGCTCACTGCCTTGTGGCCCTTACACCCCACTGTACCTCCTCAATAGAGAGTGCAGTCAAAACATGCTACACAATCTGTTGGTGGCCTAACCTTTCCTTCCCGCCAACCTCTGTTCTTGGTCTATCCCTACAACTCTGGTTTGAATGGGCATTTCCTGCTGGTGACTGGGTTCCTGCTTCCGGCCTACCCACTCCTCCTGCCAATACCCATTCCTGCACAGTTTCAACTGTAGCCACCACACCCTCCTGTTGGGTACCTGACCTTCCAAGTTCTCAGTTTCAAAAGTAAAAATGAGGTGCTACAAAAGGAAAATTTCTCAGGCACTCATTCAGAGTCTATTTTTTATGTTAATATTTTTATTTTTTAATTGAGGTATAATATGCGTACAGAAAGTGCATAAATCCTAAGTGCTCTGTGAATTATCCCAAAGTGAATACATCTCTGGGTATACCTCTCTCTGGTTAAGAAAGAAAACATTAGTGGCTAGTATCAAAAAGACAAGGAGGGGCACCTGGGTGGCTCAGTTGGTTGGGTGTCTGACTTCCGTTCAGGTCATGGTCTTGGAGTCCTGGGATCAAGCGGCAGGTCGGGCTCCCTGCTGAGTGTGGAGTCGGCTTCTCCCTCCCCCTCTGCTCCTTCCCACTGCCAATGTTCTATCTCCCTCTCAGATAAATAATATCTTAAAAAAAAAAAAAAAAGGACAAGGAATGGGCACCTGGGTGGCTCAGTCGGGTGTCTGACTCTTGATTTCCACTCAGGTCATGATCTCAGGGTCATGAGATGGAGCCCCGTGTTGGGTTCCATGCTCAGCAAGGAGTCTGCTTCTCTCCCCTTCTCCCTCTGCCCTCCCACCAACCCCACCACTCACACACACTTTCTCTCTCTCTCTCTCTCTCTCTTAAAAAAAAAAACAGAAGATAAGGAATAAAAAGTGTTGGCGAGGATGTGGAGAAAAGGGAACCCTTGTGCACTGTTGGTGGGAATGTTAACTGGCATAGCCACTGTGAAAAACAGTAGGGGAATTCCCCAAAAAATTAAAAATGGAAGTACCATATGATCTAGGAATTCTGCTTCTGGGTATTTACACAAAGAAAATGAAAACACTAACTTGAAAAGATACATGCACCCCTATGTTTATTGCAGCAGTATTTATAATAGCCAAGATATGGAAGCAACCTTAGTGTCCATCGATAGATGGATGGATAAAGAAGATGTGTGTGTGTGTGTGTGTGTGTGTGTGTGTGTGTGTACACAAAACAGATTATTACTCAGCCATAAAAAAGAACGAGATCTTGTCATTTGCAACAACATGAATGGACCTAAAGGGAATTATGCTAAGTGAAATAAGTCAAAGATGAACACCATGACTTCATTTATATGTGGAATCTGAAAAACAAAACAAGTGAACAAACAAAAGCAGACCCATAAATACAGAGAACAAACCGATGGTTGCCAGGAGGATGGGCGAAATGAGTGAAGGGGATTAAGAGGCATAAACTTCCGGTCATAAAATAAATGTCACGAGACTAAAACAACAGGATAGGGAATATAGTCCATACTACTGTCATAATACTGTATAGTGATAGAAAGTGGCTACACTTGTCATGGTAAACAATTGTTGAATCACTGTTGTACATCTGAAACTAATTTAGAATCTAATTTAACACTGTATGCCAACTATACTTCAATAATAAAAATAAAAAAATAGGAAAAAACAGAGTATTAGTGATACCTCATAAGACCCCTCTTAACTCCTTCCCAATCATATCTTTGTCCTCCTTCCCAAAGGTAGCCCCTATCCTAATTTATAACACCTTAGTTTCGTTTTTATTTACTTATTTTGTTACTTATTTATTTACTGAGGAAGAGAGCATGAGTGTGTGAGTGAGGGGAGAGGGAGAGAGAGAATCTCCAGCAGGCTCCACGCCCAGTGCGGAGCCCCACCTGGGGCTCAATCTCACAACCCTGAGATCATGACCTGCGCAGCAATCAAGAGTCAGACGCTTAACTGACTGAGCCACCCAGACGCCCCTACCTTAAGTTAGTTTTTGAATGTTTCTGATTTATATATGAATGGAAACACACAATGTATATTCAGTTGCATCTAGTTTCTTTTATTCAAATGAGATTCTTTAGTATGTCTTCATGCAGCTATAGTTTATTATCATTGCTGTGTAGTATTCCATTGTATGACTATGCCTTAATTAACTTATTTATTCTATTGTTGATGATATTTGGGTTATTTCCACTTTGGGATTATTAAAAATAATGTTGATATGTATACACATACATATATATATGTGTGTATGCATATACATTTGATTGTGAACATTTATAATTATATATGAAAATGGAATAATATAATGAATGTAGTATACCGACCAATCAGCTTCAAAAATTATCAATGTGATCAATATTATTTTATCTTTACTCTCCCACCAGTGTTCACTCACTTGATTTTGAGATGAATATTAACATCATTAATTTTATTTCTAAATACTTGAGTGTACATCTTCTAAAGATGTATACTCTTTAAAAAAACACAAAACCATTATCCCAGCATAAAAAAATGTAATTTCTTAATATCATCAAATATGTAGTCTGCACTTACATTTCCCTATTGTCATATATCTTTTTTTGCATTAAAAAATGGATCTAAAAAGTTCCAAAAGCTGCAATTAATTGATAAATCTCTTGTGTCTCTTTTAATTTGTAGTTTTCCCTCTATTTCTCTCTTTTTGTTCTTTGTACGTTTTTGTGGAAGAGCCATGTGGAGCTTCCCATATTCTGAATTTCTTCTGACTGCAACACGTGTGTCCCCTGCCCCTGTATTTCATGTAGATTGGAAGTTAGATCTGGAGGTGTGATCAGATTCAGGTTTGGTTTTCAAGACCACTTTACAGGTTGTGGTGTATATTTCTATCAGGAGGCATCTGATTGGTTATCTTTCTTTTGTGAGGTTATAATGCACTGCTGATCTATTTTTTTTAAATATAGATATGCTCTGACTTTTCTTTCAATTCAGATTTCGGATTACAGGTTTTTTCTCCTTTTGTCAAAGTACAATTGACATACAGTATTATAGTAGTTTCAGGTGTACAACATAGTGATTTGACAATTACATACATTATGAAATGCTCACCATGTTAAGTGCAGTTACCCTCTGTCACCACACAACGTTATTACAATATTATTGACTATGTTCCCTATGCTGCACTTTAGGATTACAAAGTTTTTTACTTAACTTCATTGATCTTAAAAACTCTCCTTCCAACCATGCCCAAGTCTCAGTTCTCAATGATACCACATTCTTCATTCTATTTGTCCTATAGTGGACAGAGAGCAGTCTCCGAGTATCAAGTCAAATGCTATTACCAACAATAGGGTCCCTGAAAGCAGTGAAAACAATTTTTGTAGTTCCTTTTGGCCTTAGAGTATATCTCACTAGCGATGTCCGGTCAGATCATGGAGGTTTAAAGAAAGCTCCTTCCTGTGTGATTGTGATGTGATTACCCCGTTAACTGGATACACAGTTAGGTTCATTTATTTCCTTTCACTTTTGATGCAAATAAATATTTTTCTAATTTAGTTTTAATGAGTTTAAAAACTTAGTTTAAAAACTTAATAAGATAAAATAGTTACATGGTCTGAAAGTCAAATGTGTCAGATGTATTTTTTATTTCCTTTGGACTTAGTTTTCTTTAACTACCTTGGAACTTTTTTTTTTTTTTAAGTAGGCTCCACGTCCAGCATGGAGCCCAACGTGAGGCTTGAACTCATGACCCTGAAATCAAGACCTGAGCTGAGATCAAGTGTTGAATGCTCAACCAACTAAGGCACCCAGGTGCCCCTGGAACTTTTTTTTTTTTTTGAGAGAGAGAGAGAGTGTGTGTGTGAGTGCCCGAGGAGGGGAGAGGATGGAGAGAATCTTAACCAGGCTCCGCGCCAAGCACAGGAGCCTGACCCAGGGCTCAATCTCACGACCCTGAGATCATGACCTGAGTAGAAGTCAAGAGTCCAACACTTAACCAACTGAGCCACCCAAGCGCCCCATTTCCTAAGTTAAAAAACTTGCCCAAGGAAATAGAGGTGTTAAGCGACAGTATCACAGTGAAGCCCAGCTCTTCAAGGATTTCCTTTTTTTTTTTTTTTTAAGATTTTATTTATTTATTTGACAGAGAGAGACACAGTGAGAGAGGGAACACAAGCAGGGGGAGTGGGAGAGGGAGAAGCAGACTCCCAGCAGAAAAGGGAACCCGATGCAGGGCTCGATCCCAGGACCTGGAGATCATGACCCGAGCCGAAGGTAGACACTCAACGACTGAGCCACCCAGGTGCCCCAAGGATTTCCATTTTTTAGAAAAGATCTTATTTGTTATTGCTCCAATTACAAAAGCAGCATATTTAAGTTTCCGTTGTAACCAGTAGAACAATACTGAGATGTATCAAGAAAAAACTACCTTTCTCCTGCCCCATCTCTCACTCAGTTCCCTGAGAGAATTCGTGTTAATGGCCCGGCACCAGTCTTCCCAATTTTTTCTCCTTGTTCATCAGTTTAAACACAGAGACATTTATAAACAGGGTTTTTAGGTTGTTTATTTGCTGTGAATGAAACAGAATGATATCACAGTATTTTTCTGGACAATTCTATATCTGTTATCACACCTCTGTATCAGTAAATGTGAATATAAACTTTCCCTCTGATTTTCCATCTTCCACACAAACGCATACAGATTATCGAACAATTGAGATCAAATTAAGTATAGAGTATTCTTTTCAGCCAGATTTTTTTCTTTTCATATCTACATTTCTCTTACAACCGGCATCACCACTCCCTCCATACATATGCACAGAAAATCCACGTTAACCATCAGTGTGATTCCTTCCACACTTTTCTCCATGTTCAAACATCCTATGGAAATATGTCAAAAATATACATAGCGCATGTGGGGTCTTGTCATTGTCTATTTTTTGGAAATGAGATGAATTATACATATTTCTGTACATACAGTTTTCTCAGGAATACCTCCTGGCAATCCCTCCAAGTCAACTGATATAGCTCCTATTTATTCCCTTATGTGGCTGCATAATGTGGTGCAGCTGTGCCAAAATTTATTCACCCATTCCCCTAGCGATGGGCCCATTTATTTCTATTTTTGTCATTATAAACCACTAACAGCAATCAACTGCTGCACTTAATATTCTTGTATATATGAGCTTATATATTTGTGCTTGTCCAGGTTGAAAGTAATTTCTACATAAAAAGAACTAAAAAATCCAGTGATCCAAGAAAGGTTCTGCAATCTGGCATTACTGTCAATAAAACAAATGATGTGAAAAACTAAAGTATAACAAAAAACCCGTTGCTCTTGCTGAAATAAATGCAAGAAAAATAAATGGTAGAGTCTAGATGTATGTAATTTATGGGCTATATTTGTCTTTATTTTGTTATTTACCCCCAAATCATCAGCCCCTCAACAGAATACCTCAACATTTGCAATACTAATTAGACTTGAGCATCTTTGATATTTTGCCCACTTTATGTCATACTTAATTCACAACTTATGTATCTTTCCCCTTTTGGTTATAAAGATGTATTTGTTGAGATAGGAAGCAAGAACATTTTATTCAACAAGTTTGTCAGTTAGCTTGTTTTGTAACTTTTATTATTTAGATATATAGTAAGTGAGCCTCAGCGTGCTCTCTCGCCCAGGCCCTGCACATATTCATTAGGTACTGATCCACTCTGGGCCCTGGACTATACTCATCTATTAATTTGTTCCTTCTTCATTCACTCAACACAGATCTGCTTCATGTTTTCTATGAGCCAGGCATTGAAATAATTTCATTTTTTCCATAAACGTTGAGTGTCACTGGAGTGCCGAGGACTGGTACTAAGGATGCTTGGATTAATGTGATCTGATTGTAATCAGAAAGAGTGCAAGCCCATGAAAAAAGATAGAAAAAAAATTTAAAACCAAACATTGTGGTAAGTGTTGAATGAGGGTGCAGTCCAGGGGGCAAGGGGCACACAGAGAAGAGAGAACCTCAGTCGGGGGAAGTTGGGGGCATCTTTATAGAGGAGGAAGTGATATTTGGGGTGGCACTTAATGGGTGAGTTCGGCTGAGTGCTGGCACTGGGTGTCAAATAAATATAGAATGTATATTATATAAATTAAATACATATTTATATTAATATATAATTTATGTATAATATATATTTATACTATAGTAAGCTAAAATATAGTTTATGTATTTATAATTATGATCTAATATGACATAATAAAGAAGTATATTTAAATATACAATTCATTCTACAAATATATAATAAATATATATATAATACATATTATATAGAGAAATTTTGGACCATGGGAAAAATACAAGTGGAAAATGAAGGCTAACCTGGGGAAGCTTTGGTTCCCTTTAGGGTCTTACCACTATTAAAATGTTGATGACTTGTGGAGGGAGACAGGAATTTGGGGATGAAGGAAGGACAGGGCTGAAGAAATCACCATCTTGAAGGAAGGGACAGTCGCTTGTGGGAATTCAGGCCTGTAGATTGATTATGGTAGAAAACTCAGATCTCCTGGGCCAGAAGCCAAGGTTCTGTCCACACTGGTGAAATGAAGATAAGGACCCAGCAATTAGCTGGTGAACTTGGCTTAAGCTGCTTGTTCTAGCCATTGAGATGATTCACCCCAAAGCAAACCTCAGCAGCAGGTTGGTGAGACCAACGTCATATTATTGCACTGGGCTCCTGCTTTGCTGGCTGAGGCTTTCCAAGACTCCCTCCGACCACCCGGACTCTTCCCAGGTACTGCCTGCACATGCATGAAAGAGCTTTTGCCTGCAGGTGTTTTTCTGACCCACTACCTCAATCTAGAATATTCTCTGAAGCTGTTATTGCCCACAGCACCTGACTCTCTCACACCCCCACTGCTCAATGATCTCACCTCCCCAAGATGGCAGCCAAGATTACTGGGAAAATTCCCGCTCTGGTGACGTGCACACAATGGAGGAAGCAAAGGAGCTTCTGGCCCATCCTTCTAATCAGAGGAGGGATTCCAGCTCCCCTCCTGGCAAGAATTATACTCCCCCACCTGAGTAACCAGAATGGAACAAATTTTGAAAATCTTAACAGACTGAACCCCTTTCATGCACCAAACCAGGAGAGTTTTCCAGCTTCAACTTCAACAACTTCAAATGGGTCTATTAAGAAATCCAAATTAGGTCAATGGTGAGAACCCAAATAGAAAATCTAAGCCAGGTATTGGGTTTTCCTCAATTGCAGTGAGGAATCCTCCACATCCTGGCTTCAATTCTTTTCCTCTGTTTGCATGGACAACCAAGGAGGATATTGCTTAATCTATACACAAAAGAAATCACGGATGAGTGATCAGGAGGCTGAGGGCTGCTACTCCAATAAGGATTTGTAATCCCTTGCTCAGGTTTTGGACCGTAGGAAAAATACAAGTAGATACACCTCAGCCCATTTTCAAACTCTAAACACATGGCCTGAGGGAGAGGTGAGTTCCCAGAAGGTAGATCCTGCAACACTAGGACAAACATACAGCAATGAGTTCCTCCACCCTTTCCTATGGCCAGTCACTACCCTGGGTCATCCTACCCTGGAGAAAGGGCAGACCTCCAAATGTTTCAAATATCCCAAGGACTGTTGGACACAGAGTTCAAGTTATCATTAGTATCTGGGACCTGAAGTGTCAACATGGTCCCTCGGGAGATTAGAGGCTTATGGGGATCAGTTAATAAATTGAATCTGGCTTCAGTGTGAGTCCACCAGGTCCACGGACAAACCTAGTACTTATTTCTTCAGTTTCCAAATGTGTAATTTTAATGGATCTACTTGGCAGTTCACTGAACAGCCACATTGGTTCCTTGGTTTGCGGGGGAAGAGCTATTGTAGTGGGAAAGATTAAGTGGAAGCTTTTGAAATGGCCTCCTCCCCACAGCCAACATGGTCAATCCAAAATAATATTGTACCCTTGCAGAGACAGCAGAGATTATGCCTCCCTTAAAGACCTAACATCTGAGAGGCAGTAATCCCTACCATGCGTCCTTCAAAAGCAAATGCATCCTGGAGGATGACAGTGGACTCCCACAGTCGAGTAGCTTCATTGCAACTGCTGTGTCAGAAGGAGGGTCTTAGTTAGATGAAACTAACACAGTCTCAGGCACATGGCACGCCACCATTGATCTGGTGAATTGGGTTTTTTGTTTTTGTTTTTTTTCTTTTTTATCCCTATTAGAAAGGAGAATGAGAAGTGGTTTGAATACACTTGAAATGCACACCAGCATACACTTATAGTCTTGTCCCATTGAGAAGAATAAAACTATATGCCAGATGAGCATCAAGACCTAGCTGATATATGCCAAAGTGACCTGGACCAGCTACACAGTTCAAAGGACATGACAACGGTTCACAGTATTGATGGCATCCGGTTGATCAGATCAGATGAGCAAGAACTGGCAAATATGTGGGAGGTCTTGGTAAGTCACATATGTTCAAGGGGGTGGGAAATGAGTCCTGTGAAGATTTAGGAGCCCACTGTATCAGTGAATTTTGCCTAGTTTTGAAGGCCAGTGGACAAAGGCACAGATACAGCCTGAGAAGAGCAGGGTGCCTAGGAGCTTGGGCACTTGGAGGGTCTGGTCACACCACAAGGTCAACCATCTAGATCAGCAGGGATGCTAGCTGAGGATGAGGGTACTCTAGGATGGATAGTGGAGGAGGGAGACCATGAGTATTAGCTGCTACCTTGGGACGGGCTACAGCACCAGTGGCTAGTGCTTGCCCCATTTGCTTTTCCTTTATACAAAGTGGCCGAGGGGTGGAGAGTAGGGGAACCTGAGGTATACCACCCAGATCCTCTCCTTTGGGACAGAAGCATCCTTCTGGCAGCTGCTGGAAGTGTTGATGACTGACAGTTCAGCTGGGCTCCCCACTCTGCCCCTCCCCTGCCACAACTGTCCCTAGCTGAAGAGAGTTCCTCGCCTGGGATCATACCTCTTTACCTGAGCAGCCTGCACGCAATGACTAGTTAACACAGGGCTATAAATGCCTGGCCCCTTTGCCCTAAGTAAGAACCACTCCTCAGTGCCACCCCAGCTCCAGAGTCTCCCCTAATGGGCTGAGACTTTCGCTGTGACTGTATCACAGCCCTGTTCTGGTCCCTTCACTCTCCCACAACTATTGATCCTCAAAGCACCCAACATGCTAATCTCCATTACAGAGTCGGCTTCCATGGAACCCGAACTTCAACACATAATAACCTTGCCTCGCTAAGTTTTTTTAAGAAAACATTTTAAGGGGCATCTGGGTGGCTCAGTCGTTAAGTGTCCGCCTTCAGCTCAGCTCGTGATCCCGGGGTCCTGGGCTCCCTGCTCCGAGGGAGGCCTGCTTCTCCCTCTCCCACTCCCCCTGCTTGTGTTCCCTCCCTCGCTGTCTCTCTCTTTCAAATAAATAAATAAAAATCTTAAAAAAGAAAAAAAAAGAAAACATTTTAAGATATCTGAAATTTCAACTTTTTCAAAACTCCAAACATCATTTATGAAAGAGAAGCCTTTAATGCCATCATGTGGTAATACAACATACCATTATCAACACCTAAAGAACAAAGAAAAAAGGAGAGGGGGGATTATAGGGGTTATATAATGCCAAGATGTTGCCAGGCATGGGAGGAATTTCTGCTCTGCATGAGAAAAGGGAAGGGAATGTGTGACTGATATGATCCTGGAATCATAAAAGTGCTTCAGAAGAAATTTACAGCGGTATCAGCTTTATGTGGATAATAGCCAATTACTAAGTGCTAGGTCTTCAACAAGGTTCTTTCCCATATTATCCCACTTACTCTTTGCAGTCATCCTTGAGGTGGGTAATAAGATGATCACTGTCACTTGGTCACTTTGTCACTTTGAGACTTCCAGAGGTTAATCTTGTCCATGATCATACAACCAATCAATGGTGGAGCTGGATTTGAACCCAAGACATCTGATTTCTGAGCCTGAGGGCTTCTAGAGTCTCTCCTGCCTCCTTGCAGGGATGCCTAGACACCTAGACACTAAGCATTGCACTGTGTAATTCCTTTCCAAGCAATACCTTTCTACCGGAATTACTTATACCCTGGGAACACATACCTTATTTTTACTGGATGCTATTAATGGGAAAAGAAGATTTGTTTTACAGGGATTGACTTGTGTTTACTGGAACATACCAATTCTGTATAATAAAGGACATCTCTATGAATCTGTCTCAACTGCTGGCAAACTCTGGCTCCGTAAAGAGGTGACAACCATGTGGGGCTTTAATATTACCCCATTTAATAACTCTCTATATGTTGAAGATCTGGTGCTCAGGAGTTATTGGCTTACAACTGACATTTTAAAGAAATTGTTTTATTGCATTTTTTAAAAAGCCTATAGCAATTTACACTCATCAGAAGCATGTGTTTAGGGGAATTGTAATTAGTGAAGGAAAAACATACAGTGCAGAATAGCAATGCCCAGGGCCTCATGAGATTTATCATTGTCTAATTGCTTCCTAAGCCAAAGTTTCTTACCGAATTATTTACCCCCTAAAATACACCACTTCATTTTTATAATGGAAGCTAATTAAAAACAAAACAAAACAAAACAGGATTTGGGGCGCCTGGGTGGCTCAGTTGGTTAAGCGACTGCCTTCGGCTCAGGTCATGATCCTGGAGTCCCGGGATCGAGTCCCGCATCGGGCTTCCTGCTCAGCAGGGAGTCTGCTTCTCCCTCTGACCCTCTTCCCTCTCATGCTCTCTATCTCTCATTCTCTCTCTCTCAAATAAATAAATAAAATCTTTAAAAAAAAAAGCATCAAGTTTAAAAAAAAACAGGATTTGCTTTATAGGGATGTACTTTGTACAAACAAATGCAGAACATATAAATTTTGCATGATAAATGATATTTCTATAAATACGGCTTTATAGAATTTATATGTGATTTACATATAAATATAAACATTATATAATATATGCGTATAGTTTGCTTACCATTTATTGAGTTAACCGTGTGCAAAGCAGTGTTCTAAGTGCATTAACTCATTTAATCCTCCCAATAGCCCTATTCAATGAAAATCTATTACATTTTACAGATGAAGAGAATATAGTGCTTTGTCCAGATGAGGAAGCTGAGATGCAGCAAAGTTAATGAACTTGACCAAGAGCATATAGACCATGACCGGCAGAGCTGGGTTCAAACTCAGGCACTCTGGCTCCAGAAGTCTCTATTCTTTGGGTGTAGAGTTAATCAACCAAAGGAGGGCAAGGGCATCATTCCCCCAGGCCTCCTTATGTCCTTCATACAATGCAGATGGAATGAACCCCTAGGGTTTTGAACTTGTCTCTTCAAGGAATTATTTTATCAATAATAGTGGAATAAACATGACAGGGGTTCAGTCCTACCTAAGTGTCTGGAGGAATTTGAGATATTTCCAGTGAATCAGACGCGTACAGGTGTCAGGCAGGGGACTTCAGTGAATGGAACAGCTGGTTGGAGACAGTGGCAAACTGGGGCACTCACCCTCATCCAGAGGGGGCAACTGCTCTTCCACTCCAGCCTGGAGTTGCCAATATGTAAACGGGTCCAGTGTGGACAGACCTTCCCATTTTTTCAAGAGAATCCATGAATATAGATAAGATCTCCTAACTGCTAAACATGAGTAAAAATTTTTAATGGCAATATTTTGCAAGCCACACAGAATCCATCTGTAGCCCAGCTACGGTTCATGGGCCGCCATTTTGTAACTTCTGATCGGAATGAAAATTAAGAGAGTGGCCTCCCAGGTGCTATGAATTGAAGAGCATTGGGGAAGTGGCCTCATTCCTCTAAATATCTCCCCTCGTATGGCCTGAATTTCATTATTAATTTATCCTCCAAATTAAAATTGAGTTCTCAACATTCATAAAAAAAAAAATGTGGCAGAGAGAGGGAACCTGCTAAAACCCATCACCATACTATGAAAAAGGTGATCAGACAGTGCAAGCCCTCCTGCTAGAAGGAGACACAGTCCATCTTTAAAAAACTATCTAAATGGGTTGGACCGAGTGGCCCAATGGAACCAGATTCTGCTTCTGGCTACGGTGATTCAGACTTCCCTTGGCAAAGACTTTTCCGGGGCCCACCTAGTCCTCAGGCCTCTCTCCTTCACTGAACCTGACTTCAACCCTTTTTTTGAGAGATGATTTTACGAATTAAGATTTTTTTAGTTGCAAGTGAAAAAAACAATTCAGAGTGGTTTAAATGAAAGAGAGAGAGAGAGGGGGGAGAGGAGAAGGTGCTAGAGAGAAGGTATTGGTTCCAACTGGAAATTAATCTCTGAGGAATCAAGGTCAGACATGTCCAGTGATACCTTTCCCCATCTCCCAGCATCACGTCCCTCGGTGTTGGCTTCATTATTCGGCAGAGTCTCCCAATAAAGTGGGCAAGGTGGCAAGTAGCAGCTCTGCTGTGACTTGTACCCACGAGGCAACTCTACAGAAAGAGCCCCCCTCCCCGCCCCCGCCATGGCCCCTGCAAAATTGCCGCAGTGGGCATGCTGGACCTGGGTCATGTGTCCATTCCTAAGCCAATCACCGTGGTGGGGGGTGTGGAGTGTAGAATCCTCTGACTGGCTAAACCTGGTTTACAGGTCACCTCCTCTCCCCCAGAAGCCAGAATATAAGGCCAACCGCTTCTGAAAAGTCATGGGCTTGGAGTCGAATGCATGAGACAGGCTTCAGAATAAAAACTTGAGGGCCTTTTACCACAGGAAATGGAAAGCGATATGGGGCAGGTAAAATTCTATCTCAGATTTCCAGGGAGATATATGCACAGCTACCCAGTTGCCTTGCATTTGAGTAACAAGGAAAAGCAAATCCAGTGGCAAATGAAGCAACTTAAAAGCTTTTCTTCCCCGTGAAGCCGATCTCATTAGTTCAGTTCCTGCTCTGGGTTCTGGCCTCTGCCTTTGGTCTCCTCCTGGTGGGGCCACCGGCCTCCAGTTATGCCGCTAAGCTGATCTCCCGGAGATGGAGCCCCGCCTTCCACCCGCTGCCCTGCTTCATTGTCTCCGCTCCACGTGCTCCTGCAGCGTTCCCTGCTAATGTTGCAGTGCAGCCAGTCATCTTGCGAGCTTGTGGAGAAATCGGGTCAGCAGCACAGCCTCAACCTACTCTTCTCTCCCAGGCTTGACTACCGTACTTTCTTTCTCAAAAGACGGCTGTAGCTGAGCTTGGCTAGACCTTATTGCAGCATTAATAAGACCTATGATTCGGGCTCAACCTATCTACTTCTGTCTTTCAATCTAACTCTTTATCATTACACTCAGCTGCTTTCCATTCCCCCCACAACCCGGAACTTTTCTCCCTTACCTTTGCAGATTCTGTTCCATTCCAGGTGTGCCGTTCCTTCATCGCTGCCTGCTGTTGTAATCCTACCTACTGTAGAGGACCTTTGCCTTTTTCTGCTGGGCAGTACTCTACATCACACCCTTCCTGTTAGGTCCAGGGTGTCGTTCAGACACACTGTTTCCTTACTGATTTTCTGCCTGGATCCTCTATCCATTGATGAAAGTGGGGTGTTATCATCCCCTACTATTACCATATTACTGTCCATCTCTCCCTTTATGTCTGCTAATATTTGCTTTATATGGATGCTCCAATGTTGGGTGCATAGGTATTTACAATTGTTATAGCTGTGTTCTTCTGATTAGAATACTGATCCATAAGAGAAATTCTCCACGTCTATGATTTTGATGGAAAGGAGTGGCCAACTCCCACTAAAGAAGCCAGTGGTACTGGATTCTTCTACTCCCTTCCTCCTCCCACCCTGGGCCTCACCAGCCGCAGATTGTGTGACTTTGGTCAGCTTGTCATACACACGGTCCTGGACTTTGATTTTGAGAGAATAATAAAAGGACATTCTCAGCAGTAACGAGGCTGAACCAGCCTATTCCTTCTGCATGACTTCTGCTGGGGTTCATATTCCTCATCTTCCATTTTCCAAATCTGATCATTTCAGCCTCCTGATGATTCTGTGAGCCCCTAATCTTCTTCCCATACTTTCCCCTTTTTTTGTTTCAGCTAGCTGAGGAAGCTTTCTGAGAACTAGCTTTCGTCTGAGAAGTCTGACATAACCCCCTTTAAGGCCCAGCTCACATCTACCTTCCTGCTGTCCTGCAAACCATCTTCTCTTCTACATTTCCCTAAATTCTCCAATAGAAAAGCAAATCCTTGGAATTGGCTTTGATTTTGACTTCTTCACTGACATATCCATCCCCTATGTCAGAGCGGGAGCTCCTTGAGGACAGGGACTGTGTCTTAGGTGGCTTTGGACCTCTAAAGCTAACACAGGGCTTGGCACACAGTAGGTACTTCATAATTGTGCATCGAATGAGTAAATATGGGTTTAGTTGCATTTAGGCAATTGTTTCTTTCAGGACATTGCCCTGCTGCAGGGATTTTCCTCCCATTTCTATTTATTTAAAAAGAAACTTATTATTTCAGCCCTCATCTCGACCATTCATGTTCACTTGATGCATTTTCACCCTTTTTTCAGAGTATTAAGAAACACATCAGAGATTTCAGGTTACTTTCCTTCCTCCTGGCCCTGCCATGGGGATAATGACGACAACAATCATATTTACACAGCCTTCACCATCAACCAAGCCCCGGGCCAGCTGCTGTTCCTGCAGTAACAGGTCACTAAGTGTGATTATGATCCCATTTATGGCTGAGGAGACTGAGGTCTGGCAAGCTCACGTGACCATCCCAAAGTCACAGAACTGGTAAGGCACGGGAGCTGCTGTGACCCAATGTGCTTTTTGTTGCTCTCCACCTCCTCATGGTGATTCTCCAAAGCCATGAAATGTTTAAAAGATTGGAAGAAATATAAGGAGAAGCAGGGGGTTGAATAATGATCACAAGAAAATAATCAGCTCTTGGACGGCTAAGAATTATCTGCGTTTTTTTTGTTTGTTTATTTGTTTTTGTTTTTGTTTTTTTGGCTTAAGTTAAACCTTTTATGGGAACATCTTACCCGGACTGTCTTCGGGTGTTTATTTGTTATGGGGCCTCCTTTTTTTTTTTTTTTAAGATTTGTTTATTTATTTATTTGAGAGAGAGAGAGAGAGAGCGCACGCACACGAGTGGGGGGAGAGGCAGAGGGAGAGAGAGAATCTCAAGCAGATTCTCTGCTGAGCGCAGAGCCCAACAGGGGGCTCAGTCCCACAACCTTGAGATCAAGACCTGAGCCAAAATCAAGAGTCAGACGCTCAACCAACTGAGCCACCCAGGTGCCCACTATGGGGCCTTCTAGTAGATTTCAGTTCATCTGAGCCCACATGTGTTTCACAGCTCCACTGTTTAAACACCTGGAAAGTATCTGCAGGGGAGAATGCCATGGATCCTGAGATGAACACACCAAATCCCAGTCCTTACACAGCTCCCCGCTGGTAGGGGCCCAACGTTAATAAAAACCATGCCCAAGAACAAAAGAATCCTAGAGGGACCAGCAATTCCCCCAAATACATATCAGGGTGACTTCGCAGGGCAGGAGATGGGAAGGATGCATGGGGGGGGGGAGCAATGCATGGTGGTTAAAGGGGTGGACTCCAGAGCCAGCTGCCTAGATTCAAATCTTGCCTGGAGCACCTGCCAGCTCTGGGATCTTGAGCAAGTTTCTGTGCCTCTATATCTTCATCTGTACAATGAGATCATAGTAAAGATACCCACATCATTAGGTTCCTGTGAAGAGTTAACTTTTGCGAAGTCTTAAACAACAATCTGACACCCGGTGAGCACCCTGTAAAGTGACCGATAAGCTAACGTGTCAGATGAACAGGTACAGAAGAGTGCAGGAAGGTATTCCAGCCATGGAACCACAGCTCAAAGTGAGGAAGGGTGCCTGGCAAATGGGGACAGTGCCTGATCCAGGGGGCTGGAGCACCATTTGCCCAGAGAAGGGGATGGAGGAGGATGCTTAGGATGGAGATGAGCTAAACCACCTGGGGAGGGTTCAACACCACTCCCTAAAATGTGAACCACCCTGTAGATGCAATACAGCAACTTTCGCAAGCAGTAACCCCTATTGGAACCAAAGATGTTTGCAGCACGCCATGAATTTGGCTCCCCAAGTTAGGGCAGAGAAAGGAATAAACTATAGGAGAGACTCTTGAGTGTTTCTAAAAGGAAAAACCCAGAGAAAATGACCTTGACATGAATTTTTAAAATAAGCTCATAGAAGAGGAGGGAGGGAGGTCTGTCCCGTTTGAGGCAGGCTACAGATGTCTGAAGCAGCCCTAATAGAAAAACATTGGCACCTGGAATAGGGCACAGAGTCGAGAATCTTAAATCACAACTCCGTTCTTGCTGTGTACCCTTCAATGAGTCACTGAAGATTTCTGGATTTCCAGCTTCTCCACCCTCAAAATGTGGGCACAACACCCTTTCTCTGCTAGGAAACTTATGATGTGAAACCCTTTGCAGTGAAGAGCGTGCCGTGTGCGTGCTGGCTAATAATCCCCCATGTAAATATTCACAGAGCTCCTCCCATCATGACGCACAATCACCAAAGCCATGATTGATCCCTTTTGAAAGCTCTGTACACATCTCACTCTGCTTACCTCACTCCCAAGAGGACACAGTTGATTTAATTCTGAATGTCTCAACTGCTCTAAGACAGTTTAAACTTGTAAATGGTGATTTGGTGAATCTAACTGGTTCAAGGTTGTAAGGCCTGGCACACCCAGGAGCCACAAACCCACAAAACAGGTTCACCCAGTCCCAGACACCCTGATGGATGGAGAGAAGGGCCCCCAGGACAGGCTTAAATTTAATGCTCTGATCACATGTGTGGCAAGGGAGGGATGCTTTGTCTCATTTGGGAAACCTTTAAAAGAATGGAACTAATAATCTACATACATTGTCAAAATGCTAGATAATGTAGCCCCCCCGAAAGAAAAGAAAATACAAATTATCTACAGTCCTACCACCCTTAGAAATCCAGAGTTAACTCTGTAGCATATGTAATCTTTCGCTAACCTGCTAAGGTTATATTGTCCTATAGCCTTCCAGACTTCTTTCTATATATTTTTTACAAAATGGAATCTTACTCATTCTCATCCTTGTTGATGTCTTATTATTCTATAAGATTTTTTCAATCAAAAATATACAATGAACATCTCTCTGTGTCCTAATGTTGCTTTATAGCTTCATCTTTAATGGCAAACTGGCATTTCACTATATAATAACAGTCAGAACTCTGTGGGAGAGAGAAGCCCAACTCAAACTAGTTTAAGTCCCATGGAGGGAATTTATTCCTGTGTAACTGAAAATCCAAGACAGACTTTAAGCATAGCTGGACACAAGGACACAGATCTCAGCCTCCCCCATCCATCCCTTCCACATTCCTCTGTGTTGGCTACTCTCGGGTGGGCTCCCTTTGCTGCCTGCATAGGTCCTACCAGCCCCACATCCAGGGGAGGACCCCTCTGTCCTGATTATTCCCACAAAAAGTCTTTGAGCAGACTCCCATTGGTGCAACCTATTTACATGCCCATTCCTGAATGACACTATTCACCATTGTCAGGGATTAGAATGCTGCTACTTGTCAGGCCTGGGTTCCTGTGCCCTTCATGGAGTTGAGTTAGGGAGTAGTCCCTTCCAGCACCAGGGAAAGAGCTCTATTTCTCACTTAAAGTTGGGGTGTTATTACTGTTAAAAAAAAAAAAAAGAAGAACAGTTGCTAGGCTGACCAAAACATATCATGTTTACTACATAGAATAATCATTCTCTTTTACCGAGAATTCCATATAGGTCTGGCACTATGCTCGTCACTCTACAGTATCTTATATAACCCTCAAATGATCTGGGAAACTGGGGTCATCACTGAATCTGAAGCTTAGCAAGGTTAAACAGTTTGCTCAAGGTCACAGAGCTAGTAGAGGGCAGGAGTAGGGCATGAGCCCAGGTTGTCCGACTCTGGAGTCAATCTCTGAAAGTGCTGTACTTTTCTGGGCAGACCTTGGTTATTGGACCAGTCCCCATCCTGATGGAGCTAAGAATCATTGACATTGGATGCCCGAGAGAATGAGTTGGAAAGATAGGAGGTGATGATCAGGGAGAGAATGGATAAAATTAAGATTATCTGCAGGGGTGCAGATACTGAGTAGGGCAAGGTCGAGGGTATGACCATGGCAGTGGGTAGCTGAGATATAAGATCTTTGGAGAAGAGATCAAAGAGCTGGGAGAGGCCAGGACACTGGGAGGATTAACTACGTGAAATCACCAAAGTTAGGTTAGACCTATTGATGGAGAGCATGACAAGCGGCCAGGAACTAGAATCCTCAGGAAATGATGGGAAGTCACCCGGGTCTGGTGACCACTGCACCCTGGAGAAGTTGTGGGTGGTATCATCTCTTCACATGACCTTCAGAGCTGGTTGGTTGTCAGGGGAGCACCAGGTCACAGTTAGAGCAAGAGGGTGAAGGGAACAGAGAGAAAAGTTTTTGACAATACAGAAGACATTGCTGATGATGGTCAATGGATTCCCAAAGTTACACTGGGGAGTAGGAAGGTGGGAGATGGGGCAAAACAAGGTATATATGGAATCTGGGTGATGCCCTCGGAATTTGGACTTTGTGTAGGGCTTATTAGAGATAGGAATAGAGAGCCTTATGGGTGAACCCTGATGATCCCAAGACAGTGGGGCTGAGGCAGTGAGTGTTGCCGTTGAGGATAGGATGAGAGTTCTGGGTCCCCTTTTCATTCCTTCCAATGAAGGTGTTTGATTTTTCTTATCAGGGCTATTTATAAATCGCTCCCCATTCCAGTTCTCTCCTCCAAATTTCTCTAGGCCTAACACATCTTCATTTTGGCAAGGGAAGTCTTGATTAAAAAAAAAAAAAAATCAAAGCCCTAGAATCAAGGTCAAAAGAGAAAATGATATGAGAATCTCTATAGGAAATAAAGGATATAGTCAGGCTTCACTCCCTTTATGGCCAAATGATATTCCATTATATGGATATACCACATTTTGTTTCTCCACTCATCAGTTGATGTATATTTGGGTTGTTTCCACTTTTTGGCTATTATGAATAAAGATGCTACAAACATTTGTGTACAAGTTTTTGCATAACCATATGTTTTAAATTCTCTTGGATATATATACCTACCCTTAAGAACTCTCTATCTAGAGAGGAAGGAATCTGAGGAACTAAACTCAGGTCTCTTAAATAATGTGAGATCTCTCCCTCGAAAATTGTATCTTCAAAATAATGTCTGCCCAGGAGGGAGGAACGACTGTAGCTTCTCTTTTTTTGGAGTGGAAAGAAGACTTTAAATAAAGGAGACCATTTAGAGGTAAGATACTAAGTTTCATTTGGAACATATTGCATTTGAGGCAACTATAGGATATCCCAGTGGAGATACCCAGTGGGCAATGATAAATTATCATTTGTATTTCTTTTTTTTAAAGATGTTTATTTATTTATTTGACAGAGAGAGACACAGCGAGAAAGGGAACACAAGCAGGGGGAGTGGGAGAGGGAGAAGCGGGCTTCCCGCTGAGCAGGGAGCCCAATGCGGGGCTCAGATCCCAGGGTCCTGGGGCTGAAGGCAGACGCTTAACGACTGAGCCACCCAAGTGCCCCATCATTTGTATTTCTAATGAGAGATGAGGGCTGAAAGATTGAACAGATATGTGCATATGAATGCGTTTGTTTATACCTCGACTCATTCAAAAAAATTATTTGGCATACAAAGATTTGCACCAATTTAAATAGACAAACTAAAGAAAGGAAAACACAAGGATATGAAATAAAATTGAATTTAAGCCATAAGGTTAACCCATCATCTTCATGCCATAGGTTCTGCTAAGATGGACCCCACATTTGGCTTTGAACTTCCTAGCAGCCAAAGCAAAGAGGGGAGCACGATTAGTTGTTAAGTTTTCTAATGGGCATAAACATATTTGCAAATCTCTTGGACAGAGGGAGAGTTGAGGATTCTGATGGGTATAAGACAACTCCAGAAGAGACACTTGATTCAAGAGCATGTCGAACTTGAAGTTAGATATGGCCCTGTATTTGCTCTGTCCAAGAAATGTGAGCACAATCAGTGTGTCATATTTCCAATTGGAAGATTAGAGGGCCAGTATGAAATTCTCTATGCACTCTTTCCCATGCTACAGGCACCCACACTACCAAGGAGAAGGGGGTGTAGGGGGAAAAAGGAAAGAAAAGAAAATGGAGAATGAACTGTCTGGTAACATCTAATGTATAAGACAAGAAGAGAAGCCAACACAAAAAAGAGAAGGAATAGGTGAAATACCCAGGAAGGGGGGACCATGGGAATCAAAGCATTCTAAAAACCAGGATGAAGACTTTCCAAAGGGAGAGACGGAGATGAAATGCTTGCCCACAGGCACACAACCAAAAAGTGGTAGAATTAGAATTTGAGTCCACTTCTGAATGACATGAAGAGTTGTGTCCTTAATTGCTGTACTATGTTTCCTTCAGAGGGGAAGGGAACTACAGGCTCTACCACTTTCCAGCTGTATATCTAGGGCATGGTTACCCACAGTTTACTCGTCTATAAAATGGGGATAATAACAGTACGCCCTCTTGCAACACCATAAGGATAAGATTATATACTGCCCACAATGTACAAGGATTTATGGTTCTGGGCTTTGAAGGCCTGGGGTTTGCAACTATGATATGAATATTCATTTTTACCTTTTAAAGCCTAGAAAAGGGAACTGGAGTTTCAAGCATCCATTCCTGGAAACCTCACATCTCCAGACTCCACGACCCACTGAGGGCCTGTGACCTGGGCAACTTAACCTGCTTGAGGAAGACGGAATGAAATCACAGTGTTGGCCAAGATCCACCCCTGCAAGCACCAAAAGGCAATCTTTTGGCAGGAAAGGAATATAGTCTTTTATTTCTCAACCCTTGGATACCCAGTTTGAGCAAAAGCCCTATTTTATGAAACAAAAGCCCTGATCTGGCAAACAAACAAACTGAGTATCTAATAACAAGAAACACCACCACCTCTTGAATGTTATATCCAGACACTATTCTAGGGGCTCGCACGCATCTGCTTTGTCTAAGGCTATCGTTTGAATGTCAGCTAATATCCAGGTGGTAGCTCCATCTTCCCCAATGTTTGTCACACTGTCTGGCTTCCTTCAGTGGCTGCCCGCTCACTCCACCCACCCTCATTCCACTTAGGTCCCCACTTAGGTAGGAGGTTTGGGAACTGGTAAATTTTTGGCGCTTGTTTACAAGAACACTTTGTATTAGATCAGTCCCAGAATGGAAGATAATGTGAAAGATAATTCAGACCTACTACATTTTCAGGACCAAAGTATTCATCCTGTCTGCACTTGAATACTTCTAATGACCGAACAACTCCATACCTATCAAAGAAGAATATTCTTTCAAGGCCATGTGTGTTCCCACCTACCAGCTTTGCCATCGAAATGCCTTCTTCCTGAAACCCTTCCCTCCCTGCCCTCCATCTAGTCATCCTTCCCCCCTACACATGGGAGCCTTTCTTCCCCCCGGTACAATTTTACTCAGTTTAGTGTTTATACAACAGCGTTTACGGACATCTACTACATACGAGGTACTGTTCTAGACTTGAGATACAAAGATGAATAAGACGGTTCTGCTGACAGGGTTAAGAGCCCAGGGACTAGAGTTAGAGACTGAACTGAAATCCTGCTTATAAGCCATATCACCTTGCATCAGTTACTGGACCGCTCTGAGCCCTACTTTTCTCATCTGTAAAATGGGCCAAACAATAACTTCTATTTCGAAGGGATGATGTGATGTCTGCATGAAATAATGATCATAACGTTATTATCAGAGTGTCTGATGCAAGATTGGCACTTTGTAAATGACAGTTAATGGATGGCAGGACATTTGAGCACACTGGTACTTTGGCTTAGAGCTTTCCTAACTTCCTAAGTTAAAACACAGGCAATTAAATCCTGGCTTAAGCATCACTTACTCAGGGAAGCTCCACCCCAGACCAGGATGTTGCCTGACTTCACAATCACAGCGCTGTCTCCCTTTCTTGATGGCGTGGCCACAGCTGTGATTCCATCTGCATCCATGTGATTATTATTATCAGGTCTGTCACCCCACCACCCTCTCCCACTGCCCCATCCCAATCAGACTGTAGCTTTGCGAGCCCAAAGATCTGGCTTGTTTTTACTAACTGTTCGAACTCTTGAATTTCAGTTTCTAAGAATCAAGGAGGCACCCAGTAAGTATTTGAATGAATGAAGACACAAATGAATGGACAAATAAAGAACATGTAATATTGAGGCGCCTGGGTGGCTCAGTCATTAAGGGTCTGCCTTCGGCTCAGGCCATGATCCCAGGGTCCTGGAATCGAGCCCCACATCGGGCTCCCTGCTCAGCAGGAAGTCTGCTTCTCCCTCTCCCACTCCCCCTGCTTGTGTTCCCTCTCTCGCTGTGTCTCTCTCTCTCTGTCAAATGAATAAATAAAATCTTAAAAAAAAAAAGAACATGTAATATTAAACATTTCCAATGACACTGAGGTACTATACTGGGAAAAAAAAAATCACAATTTTTAGCCACCAAAAAACCAGTTAGTGACTACTAAGGAGCTGGAATGGGATCGGGATAGGATAAATAACTTCGTCCTGACCTTCTTGGGGAGAGGGTACATGGCAATGTGTAGAGCAGAGAGAGGTGTACAGCTTAGCAGGGCAGGTCCTTTAAGAAACGATAACCATACTAACATCTATGTAGCACTTACGTTGCTCCAGGCACTGCACTAAGGGCTTTATACATATTAATTCATTTAGCCTTTGCAATCCAATGAGATGGGAACCATGCAGAGGGGTTAGCTAATCTGCCCTAGGCTAGTGTGATGAAATCATGCTCCCTTTTGGGGTCTTGTTACTAGTACTTGGGTTTTCTTCTTCATGACCTTCTGGATTCTGGCCCTTTGCCTCCTTTAGCGCATGCCCTGGCCCCCAGACTTTTCATGTTTCTGACCATGCGTAACCACAGACTTCACCTCTTACTTTCCAGCCCTTTGATATGACTTGATTTCCAGTGCCCATGAGGGCATTAGGGCTCAGATGACCCTGGAATGTTTCTATTGTATTGCTCACATCCTAACAGAGAAGACCAGAAATATTGCCTCCCACTCAAAGTTCCTTTTCTGACTTGAATAGAGTTGTCTGTCATTCCCCTGTCATTCCACGTAGAGACTCATGGGGTCAGCTGGTGTCTTCAAGGTCATTTAAAGGAATCCTCCACTGAATTCAGTAGTCTACGGAACAGTATCCCAGAGGAGTGGTTTTCTAGCCTCTATTTGTACACTGCCAGTGATGGATAATCCATCAGCTGCAAGATAGTGTATTCCATTATTGCCTGTTGGAAAGGTCTTTCTCTACCAAACTTGAAACTTCACTCCCTATAGTTTCTCCTCATCAGCACTTGCATATCAAGCAGTAGAGGGACAGTGGGAGCTTTCTGCCCCAGGAGGAGAGAATATGTTATTACCGAAGGTGTTTAGAACTTCTACCGTTCAATGCTAATAAAAGCATATCAACTTTTTGTGAGTTTTATCATTGTTTATAAACTCTGCAGATTATATACTGCTTCATTGCCTGTGCTGGGAGGACTTCTCACGCCACGGCCCACCAGACCCAGTCCCGTCTCTTGGGGGTCACACAAGAAGTCTGCTTCCCCTTCCGCATGACCATTCTTTACACGTTAGAGGTGGCCTGTGTGGCCCCCTCAATCTTTCTCTTACCTGGTTCTTCCCGATAGCCCCATTATCTTGATTATCCTCCCTTAAACAGATATACTCCAAATGACAACATCTGTATCACTTAAGGAGCTGGAATGGGATCGGGATGGGATAAATAACTTCGTCTTTCAACTTCAATACTTTCAGTTTCCTACAACAGAAAATCAACTCAAAATAGCTCAAACAGTAAAGGGGATTTACTTGGGCCACTGACTTTAGGTAAGGCTTTGATCCAGAGGTTCACAGTGGCATTAGAGATGTGTTTCCATTTCCCTGCAATTTTCTCAGGCTTCTTCTGGGCTTCATTCTCAGAAGGCTCTCTTTTGTGTAGCAAGATGGCTGCCGATGCTCATAGGTCTCCTTGCTTCTCATTCTCCTCTCAGGGGAAGAGGATATTTCTTCTTCAGCCAAGGGAAAAAATATCCTGGGCTTCTCCCTGATTGGTGTCCAAACTATCCATCCTCCTCTATGCATGATGGCTACTAATGGGAAGGGTCATAGAATGGATGTTGGGTGGTGTATCAGTTTGCTAGGGCCATTGTGACAAAGTACCGCAGGCTCAGTGACTTAAACAATAGAAATTTATTGTCTCACAGTTCTGGAGGGTGGGAGTCTGAGATGCAGGTGTGAGCAGGGTTGGTTCCCCCAAGGGCTGGGAGGAAAGAAGCTGTTTCTGGCGTCTCTTGTTGGCTGGTAGGCGGCCATCTTCTCCCTGTTTCCCATCACATTGTCTTCCCTCTGTGTTTGTCTCTTTCTCTCAACATGGCATTCTCTTTATAAGAACACTGGTTGTATTAGGTTGAGGGCCACCCCTATTCCAATATGACTTCATCTTAACTAGTTGCAGCAGCAACAACCCTATTTCCAAATAACGTCAAATTCTGAGGTCCTAGGGAGTTAAGATTCCAACATATCTTTTTGTGAGGGGACACAACTCAATCCATATCAAGAAGTAACCGTAATGTCCACCACAAAATACATCTTAAAATTGGCCTGGAACTGAGTACAGCCTACAGGTGTGGTTTGCCTTGTGTAGAGAATTGTAGAGTAGATTCAGCTTCTGACTTTGGAGAAATAGTATCCTTGACATGTTACCTAGTTTATGACTCATCTCCAGAGAAGATTATGTGAAAGCCATTTCAAAGCACTGAGTGAGTACTGTAACATTTTCAGCAACAGCTTAATGTGATGGTAGAAATCTATATGGTGATTGCATGGATGACACACCAGACTGAATTCCATGAGACAGTCAGCAGAGTGGCCGACCCAGGCAGTAACATCATGAACTTCCTGTTCATCAGACCTACATGTAACTAGACCTGGATCTTTTGGGGTAGGATGAGAGCTTGCAAATTTTTCCTGGCTGTAGAGGCTAACTTATTCATTTGTAGATTCACCTAATAGATATTTTTTGAATACTTTTAGTGTTCTATGCTAAGTGATGGGAAGCCACATGTTTACCTTTAACATCTCCCACACTCTGTGCCTTTCCAGACTCCAGCACTGACCCCTTGATGTACTCCTCTTCATCCTTCAAAACCCAGATCAGATGTCATCCCTATTATTAAGACTTCTGAGACTCTTAGCTCATTGAATTTGTCTCTTCCTTCTTGCATAGGGCCTTGTACTAATGTCACGGCTCAGTTTTAGGACCTACATCCTAATACAATCATGTACTTGCAAAAATGACTCTCTTTCTCAACCCCTCTTGACTGAGAGTATTTTTTGTTCATGGATTTCATTTTTTTTTTTTTTTTAATCATGGTAGCCTCAGGCCTACCACAGAGCCTGGGCCTAGTAGGCATTGGTAAACATTTGTTGAGGGAATAGATGTCCTGCCTTCCAGAAATTCAGTCTCACAAAGAGAAATGAAAATTGGACAATTACAATAGATTATAAATTTTTATTTTCTTTTTTAAAAATATTTATTTATTTATTTTAGAGAGAGAGAGAGAATGCATGCTTGTGGGGGGAAGGGCAGAAGGAGAAGGAGAGAGAGAATCTCAAGCAGACTTCGTGCTCAGACTTCATGACCCTGAGATCATGACCTGAGACGAAATCAAGAGTCAGATGCTTAACTGACTGAACCATGCAGCCACACCTAGATTATAAGTTTTTGTTTTGTTTTTTTTTAAAGATTTTGTTTATTTATTTGACAGAGAGAGACACAGCGAGAGAGGGAACACAAGCAGGGGGAGTGGGAGAGGGAGAAGCAGGCTTCCCATGGAGCAAGGGAGCCCTATGTGGGGCTCGATCCCAGGACCCTGGGATCATGACCTGAGCCGAAGGCAGCCACTTCACCGACTGAGCCACCCAGGCACCACCTAGATTATAAGTTTTTATGATGAGACAGCTATAAGATGCTGGGAGTCGGATAGGTAATCCAGTCATAGGTGGTCAGAGAGGGCTTCTCAGAGAAGGTGACATGTCACTGGAGTCCCAAAGGATGAGGAAAATTATACCAAGCAAAGCAAAGCAGTTGGGATGGGGACTAGAGGAAAGAGCTCTCCCAAGCAGAAAAAGCAGCAGTTGCAAAGGAAAAAATAGAGACTCGTAAACACAGTTGTTTAGTGGAAAACACGTTGTAGTGAAGAATGCAGGCTCTGGAATCAGACCCTGGGGGTTTAAAATTCAGCCCTACTACTTACCAGCTGCGTGCCTTTGAGAGTGAACTTAAACTCCCAAGCCTTAATTTCCTCACCTATAAAATGGGGGAAGGGGTCATTGAAAGGGTTAAAAGTGATAATGTCTCTTAAATGTTCAGCAAATGTCTAACATATGGTGTGTACTCAACAAGATGGCAGAGAGTTTTTTCACCGCTGGAACCTTGGCTGCAAGGGGCAGGGGGTACTATCAAGAGTTGAGGCTGAAGACAGAGGGAGGGGCCAGGTCACAGACAGAGGACAGCCCCTAACGATGGTCATGTGGTTAGACTACTTCTTTTTTTTTTTTAAGTTTTATTTATTTAAGTAATCTTTACACCCAGTGTGGTGTTCAAATAAGACTCTGAGATCAAGAGCTGCACACTCTGGGGTGCCTGGGTGGCTCAGTCGTTAGGCGTCTGCCTTTGGCTCAGGTCAAGGTCCCAGGGTCCTGGGATTGAGCCCCACATCGGGCTCCCTGCTTGGCGGGGGGCCTGCTTCTCCCTCTCACTCCCCCTGCTTGTGTTCCCTCTCTCACTGTGTCTCTCTCTGTCAAGTAAATAAATAAAATCTTAAAAAAAACAAAACAAAAAAAGAGTTGCACACTCTTCCAACGGAGCCAGCCAGGCACCCCTAGACATGGGATAGACAACTTCTTACATTGCTTGGGAAATGTGTGGCAGAAACTGCGGTGGCCCACGTGACCACTAATGGGGGCTGGAAGGGTGTGGGTCAAATGTAGATCCCTACTTTCCTGTTTTTACTGCCTGACAATGCCAAGTGCAGAGAGAATGAGGTCCAACAGCATCCCTGACATGGTGGTGGTGGGAATGTAAACTGGTACAACCACTTTGAAAAAGAATCCGCATTTGCTTGTAAAATTGAATATTCCCATACTCTGCAACTCAGCAATCTCACTTCTGGATATATGCCCAGAACAGATTGTCCATTCATTCAACAAACACAAATCTAGCATCTACGCTATGCCAAGCCCTATGATGGGGCTGGGGATAGAGAGATGAATAAGACCCAGAGGCTCATGGTCTAGCAGGGGAGACAAACAAGTAAACCGCGCAGGTGGGACACTTTCACAGAGGTCTACAGGTGCTGCTGTAGGTGCAGAGTAGATGGAGGTAAAAGTGGTACATTCTGCCACCATTGTCAGAGGCTGGTGTTCCCAGACTGGGTGTCTGGGGGTGCAGGAGCGGTGAACTTGGAATTAATGGTAGTTGCTTGGGAGCTGGGTGAACTTGGCACTATGCTTAATCTTTCTGAGCCTCAGTCCCCTCATTTTAAAAAAAGCAGCTCAGATCACTGTTAGTGGGAATGCAAACGGGTGCAGCCACTGTAGAAAACATTACGGAGGTTCCTAAAAATATTAAAAATAGAACTACCCTAGAATCCAGCAATCACACTACTGGGTATTTACCCAAAGAATACAACAACACTAATTCAAAGGGATACATGAACCCTGCTGTCTATAGCAGCATTATTTACAATAGCCAAATTACGGAAGCAGCCTAAGTGTCATTGATAAATGAATGGGTAAAGAAGAGGTGGCATATATACACAATGGAATAGTACTCAGCCATAAAAAAGAGGGAAATCCTGCCATTTGCAACAACATGGGTGGAGCTAGAGAGTATCATACTAAATGAAATAAGTCAGTCAGAGAAAGACAAATACCATATGATATCACTCATATGTGGAATCTAAGAGAGAAAACAAATGAGCAACGGAAAAAAAAAGAGAGAGACAAACCAAGAAACAGACTCTCAACTATAGAGAACAAACTGATGGTGACCAGAGGGGTGTGGGGTGGAGGAACGGGGGGAATAGGGGATGGGGATTAAGGAGAACACTTGTCATGATGAGCACTGGGTGATGTACGGAAGTGTTGTCACAATATGGTACATCTGAAACTAATATAACACTGTATGTTATCTATATGGGAATTAAAATTAAAAACTTAATTTTTAAAAAAGAGGCACAGATCAGGTCAGACATGTGCTTTGTAGAAAACCAGGCGGTGCTATGCATGTGCTCATGATTCTCCCTGTGCTGACCATCTGAGGCTCCAACAGGAAGTGACCTTGGAGCTCCAGAGACCAAAAGGAAGACAAGGGTGGGAACCCTGCCCACGACCAGAGGGTGGAAATAGCAGGGGCTGATGAGGAAATTATAAACCCAAGAATCGGAGCAGTAAATAAAGCAGGAATCTGACCCCTAAGGACTTTTCATACTGAGGATTGTACTAACCAACACACGGAGCACTACGCTCTAAGCATTTTACAATGCATCAGTTCAGTAATGTCTCACAACAGCTTTAAGAGATAGAGTGATTGTTACCCCATTAGGCAGATGAGGAAATTGAGGCACAGGAAGACTAAGTATTTTGCCACGTTTGCACGTTCCATAAGTGTTGGGGGAAGGATGCCAACGCAGACCACCTGACTCTGGAATCTGGGCTCTTAATCACTCTGCTCTATGATGCTTCCGGGTAGGAAGGCCAACAAAGTAAGGAAAAGACCGGGGTAGTAGGTGGATTCAGGTGTGAGGTCCTAAGACTTGACTGGACAGGGCTTTGGGGGAGCTGAGGAGGCAGTAGGGCTGGGTTTCTGAGACAAAAAAGAGGAAATTCCCAGCAGGGGGAGAGAGAGACACACAAGGAGCCGAAGCAGAGGCCCTGGAGCTCAGATTAACCTGCGTCAGCATTCCCATGGTAAAATCCCCCAGACGGGCACTCGCCAGGTTCAGACATAAGTAATTCCTAACACGTGCCAGGCCCCCATGCTACACACTTTGTTCATATTATCTCCTTTACCCTAAACAACAACCCTACAAAGGAGATGTTAAGTGTCCCTAAAGAGTTGAAAAATCTGTCAAGGCGCCTGGGTGGCTCAGTTGGTTAAGCGTCTGCCTTTTGCTCAGGTCATGATCCCGGGGTCCTGGGGTCGAGCTCAGCGGGGAGCCTGCTTCTCCTTCTCCCTCTGCCACTCTCTCTCTCTCAAATAAATAAATAAAATCTTTAAAAAAAAAAAAAGAAGAGAAAAGAAAAGAAAAAACTGTCAGATATATACACAATGGAATATTATGCAGCCATCAAAAGGAATGAGATCTTGCCATTTGCAACGACGTGGATGGAACTGGAGGGTGTTATGCTGAGTGAAATAAGTCAATCAGAGAAAGACATGTATCACATGACCTCACTGATATGAGGAATTCTTAATCTCAGGAAACAAACTGAGTGTTACTGGAGTGGTTGGGGGTGGGAGGGATGGGATGGCTGGGTGATAGACATTGGGGAGGGTATGTGCTACGGTGAGCGCTGTGAATTGTGTAAGACTGTTGAATCACAGACCTGTACTTCTGAAACAAATAACGCAACATATTTTAAGAAAAAAGAAAAAGAAGAAGATGGCAGGAGAGGAAGAATGAAGGGGAGTAAGTCAGAGGGGGAGACGAACCAGGAGGGTTGATGGACTCTGAAAAACAAACTGAGGTTTCGGAGGGGGAGGGGGTCGGGGGAACGTTTTAGCCTGGTGATGGGTATTGAGGAGGGCACGTTCTGCATGGAGCACTGGGTGTTATGAGCAAACAATGAATCATGGAACAGTACACCAAAACAAATGATGTAATATATGGTGATTAACATAACAATAAAAAATTAAAAAAAAAAAAAAGAAAAAACTGTCAGTAAGGTTAGTTTGCCCTTGCTCGCACAGGTAGAAACTGGGCTTTGGGCTACTGGGGCAGCTCTGCCCACAGGAAGTGCTTGGGAGTGTGTGTCCAGAGGCAGCCCTTTGCTGGGGGAGTGTGAGGGTCCTGCTTCTCCTGGTGAGACAAACTCTGAAGGCATAACTTACACCCCAGAGCTACTCCCAACCCCCCACCCCCCACCCCGTGAGATCAGGGATCAGGCTGAGGCTGGGACTCAGTGGGAAATCCCTCCATCCCTCTGAAGCAGAAAGGTCCTTTGGGCTCAAGGTCAGCCTCTCCCTTGTTCCGGTTTCTTCCTCTTCCTTGTCCCACTTCTACTCCCATCTGGGTCTCTGCTGGGAACGCTCCCTTAATGAGTCACCTGCACTTGAACCCTCTTCTCAAGATCTGCTTTGGGAACCCCCACATAGGACACGCCCTAGACTTTTTTTTTAAAAGATTTATTTATTTATTTTAGAGCGAGAGCATGAGTGGGGGGCAGAGGGAGAGGGAGAGAGAAACCCAGGCAGACTCTGTGCTGAGCTGCTGAATGCGGAGTCCATGCAGGGCTCTATCTAGCGACCCTGAGATCACATGAGCGGAAACCAAGAGTCGGACGCTTAACCGACTGTGCCACCCAGGCGCCCCAGGACACCCCCTAGCCTCTTAACCACCATCCTAGGCACCATCTTTTTGCTCACCACCCTCACTTTCTAGGAGCTGCTCACACTCCCCCAGGGAGCAGAGATCCACAGGGCTTCCGCTCTGCAAATTCCTGGGACCACCTCCCAGCCAGAGCCCAAAGTCTGAGGCTTGTGCCGACCTCCGCCGAGCAGAGTTTGGGCTGCGCAGGCTCCGGCCAGATTTTGCCGTTCCCAGACTTGAGCAAGCCCAGACACAGCCCACCTCCCAGGGCGTGGGACAATGTGCTGTAAAGTCAGAGGTGGTTTTCAGGGCCCTGTCCAGACTTGTGGGTGGTGCAGAGCCAGATGTGGGAGGGATCAGCCCCGGTGTGTCTGGGGCAAGAGAACCAGACAGTCCACTCCTCAGGGAAAAAAGCCAAACCAATAAATAAAGGTCCTGCACCGAAGCATAGGTCTTGGACTGACAAGTTTCCCAAGGCATGTATAGCATGGAGTTAGGCATGGCCACCTGGGATGGAGTGGAGTTTCTACCATGGATCGTTGGGCTCCAGCGCCCAGGAGAAAGACTCTGGGAGAGCCAGTGGTCTGACTCAGTGTAGCCTTAAGTCAGGCTCAGCTCAGACCACATCTTGCCTGGAAATCTTCTCTGATCTTTTCCCCACCGCTTGGTTGGGTTGGGTACCTCTCCTCACCGCTCCCACACCATCTGTCTACGGCTATAATTGCATATCTGTCTGTGTGTTGGTCTCTGGGACTAGACCAGACTCAGTTACACCACAGTCCTGTCGTTTTACCTCTGAAACACCAGGACATAGCACAGCATCTTGGAAACAATGAGTGCTCAGTAAATGTTTGTTGAATAAATACCCACCTTCCAGGGGTGTGTGAAGATCAAATGAGATAAGGGATGTGAAAACAAACCACAAATTGCCATTACATTTATTCTTATTTTTCCATGAATATATTTATGGATTTTATACAAACCAACGTATCGTATGTATTAATAATATTAATAAGAGGAACATGTGCCAAAGCCTAGGCAAAAAAGACTCGTCTAGTGTCCAATGTTGAGAGAAACAGAAATATACATGTATATTTACAACTGTGTATTCATCGCTAAATTCATACCATCCATGACAAGAAATTATTATAACCCCTCAAGGTGGCAGTCAGGTCTCTAGATTATTTGTCTGAGAAGACAGAGGAGTGCTCGCCTGGGGAATGACTATCACCACCTCTGCCTCTCACGTGTTTAAGACTTTTTGGTTTCCAGAAGATTTTGTGCCATTGGCTCTTGCAGTTGCCACGTAAATTAAGAAATCAGACATTGGAAGGAGGGAAAATGCACTAAGACCTTCTTTTTATGTCCGTGTTCTTCTCTCAGGAGACATGGAGTCCCAACAGGGAACCCTGTGTCGCCCTTTCGGGGAGTGAAGAGGAGCCTGAGGAGGGGGCGGTGCGCGTATGGGAGCAGCTGCTGAATACAAGGGCAGAGCCAGAGCTTGAAGCTCACTGTCACACCCCCTGTGGGAAGACTCCTGCCAGGAAGTCCGCCAGACTTGGGTGTCAGGTTCTCTCCTGTAAGTCAGCATCCCACCTTCCTTATCATAATGGACGCTCGTGCCTAGGCAGATCCCGTGATGCTCAGCACGTCCCTCTCCTCCTCAGCCAGGACAGACCTGCTCTCCCCTCCCACTACTTCTCTCCTTTCCCCTCCCTCCCTTCCTTCCTGCTGTCCCACCTTCCTTTCTTCTTTCCTTAATACAGTTTTACTCGACTTAATTTTTTGAATAGGCAATACATTCTTAAAGTTATAAGCAGATAATTATAAAAAGATACAGGGAAATCTCTCAGGAACTCAAGGCCTGCTGTGTATCCCTCCAGAGATTTATTTTTAATGTATATACCAGCATTGCATGGGAATATGATTATATACCACCCCATTCCTTCTTATACAAGTGCTAAACATCGTATAGTGATACATAGTGTTCTGCTCCTTAATTTTCTCAATTAATAGATCTTAGAATGTGAAGAGCTTTTTCTACCATTTTTTTTTCATAGCTGCATAGTTTGCCAATGCACAACTTATTTTAATCAGACAGACATTTACAACCAGTGCTGCCATGGAGAGCCTTGGATATACATCATTTCCCAACTGTTATCTGTAATTAGCTGTGGAGCTGCCGGCTCAAGGGGCAGGTGGATTTGGGGTGTTGACAGCTATTGCCAAATTGCCCGTCATCGGAACTGCACAAACTTATACTCTCGATCACTGTATGAGAAGAAACAGATTTCCAAAACTTTACAATGGGCATAATCCTAACACCAAGACACATTGGTTAAGCCCTTACTTTGTGCCTGGCATTTGTTATCTCATACAACCCCCACCATGACCTTTTGAGTTGATGATGATGGGGTTCCTGCCGTCAAAGGAGAAACCTCGGATTCACAGGTGAGTAATATTGCTACGCTAGGTCTCTCATCCGGAAGTTGGGAAGTCAGCAAGTATTCATTCTGATAATTTTAAGATTCCAACAGCCTGCCTTTATTGAGTGCTTAAATCCCTCACTTGACCCAAACAGCCCTGTGACTCAAGCTCTGTAGTATGCTCCATTTTTAGTAATGAGAAAACCAAAGGCTAAAGGGCCCCTGGTTGAAAGTTACGCAGCAAGTGGGCGGCAGTCCCAGGTTTGAACCCAGACAATCTGACTGCACCACCCAAACGCTTCACACCACTGCACTGAGGTCACAGCTTAGAAGGTCCAGAACATGCAGGCCTTGGCAGTTGTCCCCTGTGAGAGCCTCGATCTACAGGTGGGAAAGCCGAGGCCCAGGGGGAAGGGGAGGGGGCCCGGTTAGTGGCTGCTCTGGGTTAGAGCCCCCTTCTCTTGACTCCAGGCAGTGCTCTCTTTCTACACCTTGCAGCCACACAAGTGCTGTGACCCCCTCAGCCCTGGGCTGGTGCTCGGTGCGGATGACAAAGGTGGCCTCAGTGTAGCCCACAACCCAGCCGGCAAGAACCAGCCCCACGGCCCACCTGGGAAGTTGCAGCCAAGGAATCCGAGGGTGCGCATCCCTGGGTTACTTCTCCTACACGCTTGCTACCAGTTGTTATAGTGATGACAAAAGACACTATATATCTAGCACCTACTCTGAGCCTGGCACTATAAGCACGTTGATTTACTTCATCCTTAAAACAAGCCCACAACTCAGAGAGGTTACGTGATTTGCTCAAATCCCAGCTCGTGGCAGAGCTGGGATTTGAACGCAGATATTTTTGATGTTAAAACCTATGTTTTTTAGAGGTAGGATGGTTCAATGGCTAGGAACCCGTGTCTGGAGTCACAGACCGGTTCTCCCACTTACTATCTGTTGAACCAGGAGAAATTATTTAATATTTCCGAGCCTCAGTTTCCCTCTCCAGTAAACGAAGATTCATAATAGAGTTGACCCTTGAACAACATGGGTTTGAACTGCGCAGGTCAACGTATACGCAGATTTTTTACAGTACAACACTGTCAGTGTATGTTGTGTTCCTTAAGATTTTCTTCATAACATTTTCTTTTCTCCACCTTACTTTAAGAAGAGAGTATATAAGACACATAACATATAAAATACGTGTTAATCGACTGTTTATGTTAACAGTAAGGCTTCCAGTCAATGGTAGGCTAGTAGTAATTAAGTTGGGGGGGTCAAAAGTTATACGTGGGTATTTTACTATGCCCAAGGCTGACAACCCAACGTTGCTCAAACAACTGTATCTGTTTACTCAAAGAGATACTTGCATACCCACATTCATGTCAGTGTTATTCACAATAGCCAAAATGTGGATGCAACCCAAATGTCCATCCATGAGTCAATGTGTTAACAAAATGTCACACACGCACGCACGCACGCACACACACACGCACGCACACACATGAATACTATTCAGCCTTAAAAAAAAGAAGGGAATTCTGATACCTGCGAAACATGGACCTTGAGTACATTATGCTGAGTGAAATAAGTGAGATAAGCCAGTCACAGAAAGACAAGTCCTGTCTGGTTCCACTCCTCCGAGGTGCCTAAAATACTCAAATATGGAGAGATGGAAGGCAGCATGGTGGTTGCCAGGGGGCAGAGGCAAGGAGGGAGAACTGAAGAGTTGTTTAGTGGGTATAGAATTTCGGTTTTGCAGGATGAAGGGAGTTCTGTGGGTGGAAGGTGGTGATGTGCCCAGTGGTGTGAATGTCCTCAAAGAAAATATAAATGTTATGCTCTAGGTTTTTACTGCAATTCTTTAAAAAAGAAAAAGTAATAATAATGCCTGTTTTGGAGAGATGTGAGGATTAGGTCACGACTATGAAGGGCTCAGCGCGGGCCTGGCTTGGAGGAAGCACCCAGTCGATGGAGTTACGTGTACTGTCAGCAACCGTTGTGTGTCCAGCGCGGGAGCCACCCCGGGGGTGACTTCAGTGTCCCCGTCTCGTCTGCTTCGCTGAGGGCGTGTGAGGGACAAATGAGCTCTTGGGTGTGAAAATGCTTCATAAACTGTTAAAAAAAAAAGGGGGGGGGAGAAACAATTGATCAAGGTGTTAGGGGCATATTTTGTCTGTCATTTCTCAGCACTTGGTGTCTATCCCCACCACCACACTTGTCACCTTCCCCGGGGGTGACTCCTCCAGGACCCTCTCTCCCCCTCTCCTGACTGGAATCTTCGGGCAGGAGTCCTGTCTTCCTTCATTCCACATCCCAGCGCCCAGCCCCGCGCCTGTGTCCCCTTGGTTAATTTTTGGCGACCTCCGCCGAGTTTGGGGGGTGCGAGGCAGGGAGACATCCTTCTGAGGGTGGAGGCAGGAGGTTCGGTGCGGCCTCCTGAGGTGGGGCCCTCTCCCGGGTGCAGTTTCTCATGATAAGAGTCTGATCGTCTGTCCTGGAGCAAATGTGGGCTCCATGGGGGGGGGGCAAGGGAAGCAGAATGCGGGCAAAGTGGCGGGAACGCTCCTGGACCGCCCAGGAAGAGGTGACCTCGGGACACGGGCCGCCTCATTGTTTTCCACGGTTTTCCATTACTTGGTTCGAACTCCTGCGCAGTAAGTGTTTCTCAGGCGTGGCTGGAGAATCTAATTCTGGAGTCCCTTCGGCACAAAAGAATGCAATGCAACACCCGCTCTGTGGAAGTGGGGCCGGCCGTTTAGCAGGCGACCTTGGCTGTTGGGGACACACCCTCCACAGACAGGGTGGCCCCAGGAGGGTAAGCAACTTGCCTGAGGTCTCTTGGGAAAGTGTCGGGACGGGGACAACAGCTCACAGTTCTGGGCTGGCACGGATCCTACAGCCCTCTGCTGACTGAAAAGTTGTGTTGAGGTAAACTGAGGAACAAAGGCAGTTTTTCTGGGGCAGGCAGGCTCGGAGCGGGGCAGGCACCATTGCAAGACCTTCATGTTCACATACCAAGTATGTTCACCCAAGAGCCTCTACACCTCTTACAAAGGTTGGAATAGCTAAGTTTTGAACTGACTTTGCCCTCCAAATACCAGACCAGAAAAATCACTTATTCGTCATTCTTCCTTTTGACTCATAATCCCTCGGCATGTCCTACAGAAGGGAGTGTTGGTAAGCCCTGGAGAAGAGGAAGAAAATATGATGAGGTAGCATGAGGGGCTTCCTTAGTCATCGGATGCCTAAGAACAAGCTTACTCAGCCTGTCTCAATGATTAACAAGGGACTTCCTCCTCAAGGAAGGAAAGAAAATGGCCGCCATGGTATTTGCCAGCTAACAGAGCACACTTTGCCAACACATGCCAAGCGTCTCTGTAACTCCACACTGTTTCTGCCGATAGGGTTTGGTGGTGGTCGAGGGGGATGGTAATTAACGTTAGATGGACGTAGTGAAGTAAGATATGGAGAGGATAGACACGGCAACCTCACGAAGTCAGACTCAAGGAGCCTCACTCAGAACTCAAGTTCTTTCCTGCTTCTGGAAGATTTCACAAGGCCGGGAAGCCAGCTGTCCTGGGTCAAGTGAAGGGGAGGCAGCTCCGGGACACACCCAAGAGCAGTTTCTGGTCAGGCATTCCTGGCAACATGGGGTACCTCAGCCCACCCACGCCTTGTCCACGATGAAAGCTGATAGGCAGGGCCTGCGGAATGCTGGGGCAGGGAAGTGCCTCCCTCGTGGTTTAGGGGCACTGAGAGGTCTCCTTCTAAAAATATCTCCCTCCCCTTTCCTGCCGTGGAAGCTGAAATGTTCACATGGAAGTCTTACTCCCTTGGTTTGAGGCATTATATTCCTAGTAGATCCGATTTAAAAATTAGATACCATCATGTGCAGAACAAACTGAGATATGATCACGCCATGACACTTCACTTGGCATTTATTTATACCCCTGTGCAAATCCAAAGAAGGATTTGAAATTATCACACATTTATTTCTCAGATTAGCCAGCTGAGGGAACCAGATCTTATTTCAGCAAATCTGTGGAGCAGCTGAGAGAGAACTTTAGTTCCGCCTGGGACACCTCATTTTTCTGCTCAAACCGCTCCAAGACCTTCCCATCGCTCCTTACACAGACGCCTCACCTGAATCAGTCACCATCTTCCCTGTAGCACTCCCACCTCATGCAAATGCACCAAGCTCTTGCTTGCCCCCAGACTCCCGACAAGCTGCCCCTTCTGCTGGCAGATCTCTCCCCCCACTCCTGGCTCCTCTGTTCTTTAGGCCTTGGCTTGAAATGCCACCACTCAGGTGGCCCCTTGACTTTGCCAGTTAAGATAAGTGTTTGTTCCTATCTTTCAAAACACTGTTCTTTGGTTCACAACCTTTCTTACCATTTGATATATGTGTCTACCGTCGATCCATGTTATTTGTAGATTCTGTATTTATGAATTTGTCTACTCCCCCAAATTGAGTTGTATCACCCAAATCAGTACTTGCAGTGCTTTGGAGGTCATCTGTGGACATGGGCAGAGTGGCAAAAAAATTGAGTCATCCAATGCACGTGTTCCCACCTGAGATCCAACCAAATTGACACTCTGCTTCTTATCTCGGCTCTCAGACTCTAAACAAGTGATCTTTTCCCAATTTTGTGTCACATTTTTTACATTTTGGGGCTCGCGGTTGGTGGTTTCACTGTTTAAAATGGTCCCCAAGCACAGTGCTGAAGGGCTGTCTAGTGCTCCTGAGCCCAAGAAGGCTGCCATGTGCCTTGCGGAGAAAAGGTAGGTGTTGGCTAAGATTCGTCCAGGCATGAGTTATACTGCTCTTGGCCATAAATTAACATTAATGAATCAACAATAGATACTAAATAAGATGTCTTTCAACAGAAGCACACATAAATCAAGATTATGCAATAATTGGTGGATGAATGTTGTGACCAGAGGCTCCCAGGAACCTAACCCTGTGTTTCTCCTGGGAGCAATGGTTCAGTGTTCACTAATTCAGTTCTTGTGATGGCTTTATAAAACATAACCACTGTGAATAACAAGAACCGCATTTGTATTAGTTTTATTCATTTCTTAGGGCCGCTGTAACAAATACCGCACACTGGGTGGCTTAAAACAGCGGAATGGTGTTCTCTCATGGTTCTAGAGGCTAGAAGTCCAAATCAAGTTGTCAGCAGGGCCTCGCTTCTGCTAAAGGCTCTAGACAAGGATCCTTCCCTGCCTTTTCCCAGTCTCCGGTGGTTTGCTGACAATACTTGGGTGTTTTGTGGCTTGCAGTGGCCTTTCTCCTCCAGTCATCACATGGCATTTTCTCGGGTGGCTCCGTCTCTGTGTCACTTCTCTTCTTGTAAGGACACCAGTCATATTGGATTTAAGGCCCAACCTACTTCAGTATAACCTCGTCTTAGAAATATATTTATTATATGAAATATACAAAAACACATGTATTGCATTTTATATATTATTCATATATTTCTATAATCTATATATTTAATCGATATCTATCTATCCAACTGCCCTGCAAACTCCTTGAGGCGGGGACAATGGCTTTCTTATTCATCTTTTCATCCCCAACACCAAGTCCAGCCTGACACAAGTCAGTAAATATTTGTGGGGGATGAATGGGGCAATGAATGAATGGATTTCAAAGTTCAGAATGTTCGACGCCATTGAGCCAGCAGCGACCAAACTCTCTTGGAGCCCTAGGCTCCTGGACGTCCTTCGTCCATCCGGTCAGGCTGAGAAAGAAGCCGGGTGGGTGGGCTTCCGGTCTTAATCCCCTCCCCAGTCCATGTCAACCAGTTACCCGTCTGTACCTGTTTTATATACTCCACTTCTATGCAATATTGCTTTTATAAAGGAGCTTTAATGAGTTTTAAAAGTGTGAAAAACACCGAGCTCTCCCCCCTTTATAGATAAGGAAACAGAAGTCCGGAGACATAAAGGGGTTTGCTCTAGGTCACCAGGCAGTCCTGGGAGAAACAGCCAGGTTTTTTGAGCCCTATTCCAGAACTTTCACCCCAATGCTCCCCTTCCTGCCAAGACATACAATGGGAGAATTTTGGAATTTGCCCTTCCTGGGACCCTGTTTTTCTATCTGGAGTAACTTCTGGGAGAAGGAAACAGAGCCCGTGGCATGTGCCCCTTCCCCACAGCTCTCAAAGGCCCTTTGTGCCAAGTTACATGGACATTCCACAGGCCTGCTCTAGGCAAATCCATCTTTCTGCCAGTGGGTCACAAGCCATGCCTTCATCTCTGAGCCACAGTGGTTTGGCCTTTCTGTCTTGAAATGCACCCGTTGCTTTCTAGAAAGCTGAAACCAAGCGAGGGAGGTCGGACTCGGGAAGCCAGGTGCAGATGGGCTGCGGCGGGCTACCAGAGGAGAGAGGTCTGTTTTGCAGACCTGGCTTGAGAAGAAAACTGTGCTAATTATCTCCCAGGCCCAGCTGCAGAAATGCCTTAGCTCGGCAGCAGATTATAAATAGCCCAGAATGCACTCCCAGCCGCTTGAAAACAAGGATATTTTTTTCTCTGGGTTAGAAGAACAGCTCTTCACAGCTATCCCGGGCCCCCTCCTCAACCCCACCCCCAAAGAGCTGTGATTTATGTCTCAGCACCATTACTGGGACCAAGTATCACACAGCCCCGATAAACAATGATTAATTCATTGCCAAGTTTTGTGAAAAAAATGAGGCATTCCTTTGGATGTCCTCTCTTTCATTTTGGCAGAGACATGCTGACCCGTGAGACCAGAGGGGCAGTTTTGCTGCAAGTTCATTACCCTGGCTTTCATCTGGCTGTCTCTGCCCTTGAATGCGGTGGGGGCTGGGGAAGGCAGCAGGTCACTGATGCGGAGGACGGGAGGCAAAGAAGCCTTGCTCTGAACTTGACTGTTTGCTGAGATGCTGCAGAAAGAAAAAGCTAAGGATGCTGGGCCAGTCCGTTTACATTCGAGTCCTTCTTTCTAGAGGGCAATCAGCCTCTCTGTGAGGAAATCAGGCCTTAATGCAAATACCCTAAAAATCCTTGCACCAGCTGGCTCACTCCTTGGGACCTTAAGTTTGAACAGTAGCTCCCAATGTACAAAGCACTTTTCATGTCCTGCTCTCATCTGACCCTTACAACAACTGTTTTATTTGTTTGTTTTTCTGGAATCAAAGACAATCCCTGCTTGTTGTAGATAAGTTCAAAAATTTCACAGAGGCATAAAGTAGAAAAAAAAAAAAATCCCACCCAAATCCCTTCACACCGAAACAATAATGTTTTCATGGTCATCCTTCCAGACCTCCTAGGATCATAGATGGATATCATTTTACCTGCCTGGGAATATATCATCGTGTTAGCCGGGCTCTCGGTAGAAATAGATGGCACGTTCAAGTGAGTAATTGTGGAGAGTTTAAACAGAATGTCTTCATTGGCCTGGACAGAAGTTAGGAAAACCAACAAGGAATGGTGCAGTACACCAGGGCTAGCAACAGGGGAGAGCCATTATGACTCATAGGTCTAAAGGCCAAGGGCAGAGGGAGCGGTTACTACAAACCAGAGCTGTACGAAGAGGGTTGCTTGTCAGGAACTATAGCCTTCAGGGGAGACACAACCAGCCCCAGCCAACCAGCAGACATGGAGCCCTGACTTCACTCTCCCCTGCCCTCCAACTGCTGGTGCCTCCCGTTGGCCAACTCAGCCACAGTTAGAAGGTATGGAAGCCCACTGATGGTAGTTCCTCGAGGCCAATGCCCCAGCGCACAGAACAGGATGGAGAGGGTGGAGACTAGACAGGTGAGACAAACAGAAAACATCCTTTACATCCACTGTAATACCACTTTTATCATTCCGTGGTAAGCCAAGAAGTTTCTAATTCGATGAATATAGATCAACATCATACTTTTTCGTGAACCTCGTATGGACGTAGCAAATTTATTTAACCAAGTCCCCTGTTGATGTACACACAGTTCATTTCTAATTTCTCAAGAGCATAGACAACGCTGCGATGGGCAGATCTGTACATACAAACTCCTTGTGCCCTTAGGATACATGATTTTGAGTCCCCGTTGACATTTTTTAGAAACTGAGGCTCATTGCCTGTGAGGCTTGCCCCCAGTCACACGGTGGTCATGTGGCTTTTCTAAATCTTCCAACTTTTCCATATTGAAAGAAAAAGGAGGAAAAAAGTGAGTTTTTAGTTTTGAAACAAACAAAAAATGCCCATTCCCTTGAAAGTCCTATCACCTGCATGACTCTGAAAGGGAGGAGACTCTTAGGTCCTGGGAGCACAGGGCCTCAGTCAGTCTGCGGGCACAAGGGGGGTACAGAAGAAGGGCAAAGGGGAAACACAAAGTGATGTCCCAGCACACCCCTTCACTGACTCCACAGGTGTCACCTCCAGAGGTGGACGCAGCTCCAGAGGCCCTACTGTGGTAAAGTGGGGAGGATATGGGCTCAGGAAGCGAGCGGAAGCCACAAAGCCGCACTTCCTGTTTGCGCCTCAGCCTCCTCATCTGTAAAGTGGAGACAATGCTCACCATGCAGACCCATCCTGAAAGCCACTTGACTCACACCCAGGAAAGGGCCTGGGGCTTTGTCGGTCCTCAAAAAATGCACATTTCTTCCCTCCTTGCCCCAAAGCGGGGAGCCAAGCCAGACGAAATCTGATTTTTTTTTTAATTCACAAATATTTATTGAGGAGTAGATAAATATGAAGGTGAACAAGACTCGAGGAGCGTAGAAACCAACGTGTGTACGAACCCACTCAGTGCCTGAAGGTGTCCGCTTTTGTCTGGACTTCTGCTCCTATCTGGAATGTCCTTTCTCTTCTACCTGGTGAAGTCACTTGCCTTCTTCACTGTCCACTTGCATGGGAACCCGGCCAAATGTGTCACACCCTCATCGGCACCCCCACAGCACCGTGCCCCTTCCTCTCCCTCAGACCTCATTTCTTGGTGTATGTAGACCAGTAGATTAAGAGTTTTGGAGTCAGATGGGTTGGTCGCTGTCCCAGCTCTGTCACTCACCAAGCTGGGGTTTCTCAGTGTCCTCAACTCAGAAATAGGAAGGACATCTCCTACGCCAGAGGGTAGTTGTGGGAACAGGATGGGGGTCTAGACACGCACAGCTCAGAGAACAGAGCCTGGCACAGAGGAAGCCCCCCTCCGTCAGCACTGGAGTTATGACTGTTCCTCGCTGCCCACCTGGCACTGAGCAGGGGCTCCGTGGACGTTTGTCAAAACAATCCATGATGTGTATTCCTTGGCAAAATAGCAGGATAAAAGAGAATTCCAAAACAGCCCAGAATCAAGAACTCACAAAGGGACAAGTTGCACGGTGGCCCACACTGCGTGGGGAAGAAGGGTTTCTCGGGTGAGCAGCCGAGGAGAAGGTGCAAGTGGGGCCGGTGCCAGGTTACTCTGCAGGAATTTGTGGGGGGGGGGGGGACACAAAAGAAGAACAGAAGGAGAGGGGGCCACTGAGTTCTGGTTCCAGCCCTTCTGGGCCTTGTGACTTTGGACAAGGCCCCTTCACCAGAGAGGCTGGCCTTCTTTGTAAATGAGGATAAACAGCCCCCTTCACACAGAGCACCATGAGGATGAGCCAAGTAACGCTTCTGGTGCACAGCGGCCGCAGGCTGGCCACTCTGCTTTTACTATTCTTGTTGTTCCTCTAGGCCACATGACGACTGCTCTCGACTTGCTGGGGTTCCTTTGAGCTCTCTGATCCAGGAGTCCGTGGCGCTGGGCACCTCTGTCCACTGAAGAGCTGAAGGCTGGGGGGCTGTCCTGCAGGAGCAGGGCCTGGGCCTGCTGAGAGCCAGCCTCCTGCCACGAGCCCATCTGCCGGGTCGGCCGTGGCCAGAGCAGTGAGGCGGGAGCGGGGAAGGAGCCTCGGTGTCTGAGCTCCGTGCCAGCCTGAGTACTGACTTTCTGCTTCTCCTGGTGTCGTCCCGGGCTCCATCAGCTTGCCGGCCTCCTCGGGCCTCCCCCCGCAAGAGCAGCCCCTGGGACTCCCGCCTCGGTTACCAGGGACACGGTCTCCCTCAGAGGCCTTGCCTCTGGTGTCTGCCTCCTGGATGGACTCTGGAGACAAGAAGCCGAGGACGTGTGCACAGTGAAGGGCCTGGATGGGATTCCTAGAGAGCAAGACAGGGGTCGGAGGAAGAAGGCTGAAACCAACTTCAATAAGAGGAAAATAAAGAGAGGAGTTCTAGAAGCTGAGTGAAGAAAAGTTTCTCAATCAGTGTAGTAGGGAGAATAGTGGCCCGAGAGATACCTGCTTGCTAATCCCCGGGCCCTGTAGCTATGTTACTGAACCTGGCCGAAGGACGGTGCAGATGTGACAGGATTATGGACCTCGAGGTGAGGAGATTATGATATTCTGCAGGTGGGCCTTAAAAGCAGAGACCCTTTCCTCCCTAAGGCCAGAGGGAGATATGACCACAGAAGAATGGCCAGAGAAGTTCAGTGTTCCACAAACCAAGGCATGTGAGCAGCCTCCTAGAAGCTTCTAGAACCTGAAAAAGGCAAGGAAGTGGGTTCTTCCCCAGAGCTTCTAGACAGAAACATAGCCCAGTCTGTATTTTAGCCTACTGAGACCCCTCTCCGACTCCTAAACTGCAGATCTGGAAAATAATAAATTTGTGTTATTCAAAGCCAGGAGATTTGTGGTGATTTGTTGTGGTTGCCCCAAAAACTAACGAAATGAGGAAGTGATCAGCTGGTCAAGTCACAGTCTAAGCTTTAGGAAAACGAGAATGAAAATTTCCAATGGTTCGGGCAACGAGGATGTCCAGGGGACCTTGACCGAGCTAGTTTGGAGGGGACGAAGGGCAGTGGGACAGACCTAAGGAGAGCATGGGAGGGGACAGGCCCATGTGTGGAGGAAGTAATCTAGAAAAGGAAACCAAGAAATGGGGTAGAGATGTGTGTGGCCTCAAGGGAGAATTCCAGTTCTTGCTTTTGGGTGAAGATGGGATGCATGCTTTTGTGCCGGTGAGGATGATACCGGAAAGAAGCAAAACTGTGATGAAGCAAGAAAGAGTCGACGTTCCGGCTGCAAGTCCCATCCCCCATCCACACCTGAACGCTCCACAGCCACGAGCAGAGGCGAAGGACCCCCAGGAGAGCCACACCTCAACCCAACCTTCCGCGCAGGACAGGGATCTCTCCCAACAGTGTGGACACAGGACTCATCTCAGGCCACTCTCCTCTCCACGTGTGGTTCCGTGGTACCCCTCCCATCCCGTCCACCTGCGTTCCAGGCGTTGTGAGGTGTCGGTTTGTGGGTGCACGGTTCCCTAAGCAGCGAGATGGTACCTATCTCATTCTTTGTGCTTCCCCAGCCGAGCCTAGACACTGACACTCATAGGATGTATTCAATAAATGTCTTGCTGAGTGATAGTAATAGCCACATCTACCGAGCGCTCTCTCTGTGCCAGAGGCTTTACTGGCCACAGGTGTGATCGCACATGATCCTGACAGCAACTCAACCGCACCCATTTTACAGGCAAGTGCACTGAGGCCCAAAGAGGCTCTTTTGGTTAATCCAATCAAGGAGGTTAAATGACTTGCCCCACATCACGTGGCTGGTAAATGGCAGGACTGGGACTTGAATCCGGGCAGTATGACCCAAGGGGCCCCTCGTGCCAGCGGCCCACCACCTCACCTACGGCGCGTAACTACTGGAGTGAGCCGACTCCAGGCGCTAAAGGAGCAGAGCGCAGGGGGACCCAGGCCTTCTTGGAAGGGACACCTGAGCTTGGTTCTGAGGCTGAGGAAGACGCAGCCAGTGAGCACAGGTGGGAAAGGGGGCCGGCGGGAAGAGGAGGGCGGGAGAGAAGGCGCAGAGGTGGGGAACACGGGCTGGCTCTCAGGAAGCTCCCCAAAGCTGGTTCTGTTTTGCTGTACTGGGGGAGCGTGGAGCCAGAGGAGGGATGCTGGCGAGGGAGGCAGGACCTGGTGCATGAAGAAGGCCTGGCAGGCAAGGGCAATGCCCAGAGGAACCCAGTGAAAACTGTGCGGAATGCCAGCCCCCCACTCCCCCCCTCAACAAGCTGGCGGGAGATGTGGGCACGGCCAGGGCTAGAGCGGGGGACCAAAGCCGAACCCAGCCAGCCGTCACCCTCACAGCTGACGCTGGCCTCCCCAAGTCCACGGAAATTCAAGTCCAATCTGGAAAAGCAGTGGCCAGGGACCAAGGCCCGAAGGGGGCAGGGCAGCAGAGAAGGAAGCAAGGGCCAAGTCTCTGTGTGCCCGCAGACAAAGGGAGAAAGCGGGCTAAGAGTGGGGACAGCATGTGACACCTGAGCCACAGGCCCGGGCAGCAGCCGCTGCAGCCCTGGGGATAATGGCTCCTTTTGTCCTCCTAAACTCTCCGGAAAAGAAAGGATTCCAGGGCCTGCTTCTCCTGCTTGCACAATGCCGGCTGCCCGGGGCCCCCGCTGTGCGGGCCTGCCTTAGCATTTGGGGAGCATTCGGGCCTCTTCACTGTCTGCTCCTTCCCTGGAAGCCGAGCGCCATGCCAGACATTCTGCCGGGGGCTGGGAGTCGGGGCTGAAGCACAGCCTTGAGCCAGCAACTTTCTTTCATGGCCCCGAGGAAACCAAAGGATCGCGGCGCTCTGAATGCGTCTTCCTCTCTGTGCCGGGCCTCCTAATGCTTGTCCTCCCGGGCCGTACCCCTCCGCCCCATCCCCCCCACCCCCGTTCCTCCACTCTCCGCGGACCATAGTGATTCCAAGCCCAGGCTCTGGACTCGGACAAAGCTGGGTTCACATTCTGACACGGCCACTCAGAATGGCAAGCTATTTCACCTCGACAAGCCTCACTTCCCCTCTCTGTAAAATGGACACGATAGCCCCCACTTCCTAAGACTGGCAATGAGAATAAGGGAGAAAATGCATATAACACGCTGAGCTTGGAACACAGCCTGCCAGAAGGGCTCAGTGAGGGTAGACAGCCCAGGGGGTCGTTCAGTCTGTCCCCAGTCTTCTCCAAAGACCAGGCACGCACACCCTGTATTCTATATTCAGAGCAAGTGCAAAGCTACTCTTATATTCTCATTGGTGCTGAGGGTAAAGAGGAAGGGGGCCCGCGCTTATGAAGCATTTCCTGCATGCCAGATGTTACCATAAACGACTCAGAGAAACTAGGGGCCTTGTCCACGCCGTGCAGAGGAAGTCACCAGGGTTTGAACCGGAGTCTTTCCAACCCTCTGCACCATGATACAAGAGAATTTCCTATCTGTGAAAACAGCTTCTGTGCCCTCCTTGGTACCTTCTCTTCTCCAAGGAAAACATTCCCGAGGCCTCAGGGTGATGGTTTTGTGTTCTTCCACCATCTTGGCCTCTCTTCCTCCAAGTGTGCTCTAGTTTGTCACTGTCTCCCTGCAAAAAACAGCCTCCAGACACAATATTCCCATTGTCTTCTGACCAGTGCCAAATGGAAACACATTCTCACCTCCTTTATCATAACTGCTGTGCTTCTGCTAATAAAACCTAAGATGATGAGGCACTCTGGCCATCACTTTATCCTGATGGCTCTCTCTTACTCACTATATTCAGCCTATGAGAATAATAAGCCCCCCGTGCTCTGAACATTTGTAACAGTCATTGTGGATTTTTGTGGCGATAACAGAACCCTTCCCAACTAGTTTAAGCCATCAGGCATATTTTATTTGGTAGCTCGCAGAATCTCCAGCAGTGCTAAAGATTCCGGCTCAGAAGCAACACAGTCAGGAACAATTCATGAACTACCCCTGACCGGGCTTCTCCACCAGTCATTACTGCCATTGGCCAAGGAAACTCCACCCTCACACTGCACATGTTGGCATGAGGCGCTGTCTCCACGACTTCTGAGATCTGGCTCTCCCACATGGCGGCAACTCCTTCTTCACTTCAGTCTCTTCTAACTAAGCCTCCCTGGGCACATGGCAGGGGCTGAGTGAGTTAATACATGTGTAGCCAGCCTCCAAGACAGCTCCGGTGATCCTACCTCCCCGTGTTTGTGTCCTTGTGTGGGCCCCTCACACACTGGAGAGGGCTGACTGGTGTAACCAATAGGATTGTGCAAAAAATGACAGTGTGACCTCTGAAACTAGGTCATAGAAGACGTTGTAACTTCCAGTCTGTTCCCTTGGAGCACTCACTCTAGGAGAAGCCTGCTGCTAGGTCATGAGGACACTTAAGCAACACTCCGAATTGGCAAGGAGGTTGCCATGCAAGGAACGAGAGCCTCGTGCTGACAACCAGCCCAAATGAGCCAGGCCTGTAAGGGAGTCATCTTAGAAATGGACCCTCTGGGGACACCTGGGCGGCTCAGTCAGTTAAGCGTCTGCCTTCAGCTCAGGTCATGATCTCAGAGTCCTGGGATCCGAGCCCTGCATCGGGCTCCCTCATCAGTGGGAAGTCTGCTTCTCCTTCTTCTTATGCTCCTCCCCCAGGCTCATGTTCTCTCTCTCTCTCAAATAAATAAATAAAATCTTTAAAAAAAAAAAAAAAGAAGAAGAAGAAGGAGAAGAAATGGACCCTCTGGCCCCAGGCAAGCCTTCGGATGATGCAACCCTGGCCACCACCTTGACCGCAACTTCACAGGGGACCTTGAGCTGTAACCACCCAGCTAAGCTGCTCTCAGACACTTTATCCACAAAACCCCCGAGATATATAAAATAGTGTTTGATATTTGTTGTTTACATTTTGGGGTAATTTGTTGTTACGAAGCAATGGAAAATTAAGGCAATACATGGAAACACTTAGAACACCATCTAGCATGTGGTCAGCATTCCTTCAGTGCTGTCCATGCTTTTGTCCCACCTCTGGGCCAAATGTCAGAAGCCGTCACCTGAGCAACCTGGGGAGTCTGGAAAAGGGAAAAGAACGCCAGCTTAACTTAATCTTCATGGCAACCCTATGATAAGGTATATTGGTCTCTTCATTTCATAGATGATGAGAAGCTGAATCACTTGCCCGGGGATCTGAAGACCGAGAGCCAGGGTATGAGCCCTGGCTGTCTGACTCCAGCTCACCATGGCAGCAGACACCGAGGGACAAGGAACCTCACTGTGGGAGCTCCCAACTTTGTGAATTGTCACTTCACGTCTTTGTAAGAATGACACGTGGAAGCTGGGAGGATGAGCAGAAGCGAAAACGGGGAGAAGCTGGGAATTACAACTCAATCCCATGAGACCCGGGAAAAATGTTTTGACCCCGATTTCTGCACCACCCCCCCTTTGGGCAGAGATGTCGCAAGGACCCCCAGTAATTCAGCTGGTGGGAAGAATTCAGCGCTGACAACCCTGTATCAAAGATTTTTCTGATTAAGGTGCAGGCTGTCTGGGAAATTCCCAGTTCTCCCAGGAAGCCCCCTGAGCTCCTTGTTAGGCTCGCCTGCTTCCTCACAACACATTTGATCTGCCATCCCCGGCTGGCTCTTGGTGGCGGTGGGGGGGAGGGGTTGCCCTGTGCCCCACCCAGAGCCAGCCCTGAAGTGAAACTCTAACCCCTTGCCCCCATTTCTTTGCTGTCTCCCAAACAAGACCTAAGGCCCTATCAGTGCAAGTTTTCTCTTACTAGTTGCTGCGGAGTGGAGAAGCAAAACAGAAACATCGGAGAGTTATGGGGAAAGAGTTCCAGGAATTTATAGCATAGAACAATGGAAAGAAGAAGAGATTTGAAGACAGAACCAATGTGACTCAAAGCCTGAAAAATCATGTCATTGCTATGCCCTGGGAAAGCAACCTAACTTTCTTGTGCTCCAGTCATCCTAAAAATTGGGGGGCCCCTTTGGGGGGGGCCATTCAGCAAAAGCTACCAAAACCTACGGTACATATACTCCTGCCACCAAGAAACCCACAGGAGTATGCTCACCTACACTCAAGAGTCAGTGCACAAAATTCCATAGTGACACAGTCTGTGACAAAAACTTGCAATTTCTCATTCCTCAGGAAATAGGTAAACAAATTACGGAGCACCCAGAAGATGGAATTGCTTGGCAGCCATCACAAAGAATGAAGCAGAAACAAAGAGACTATCTCAGCAGCTCATTTCTTCTCCGGCAGTTTCCTGTGCCGTCTGCCCTTCCCGGCCTCCTTCCTGTCGCCCTGAGATCATTCCGTCTCACTCCCTCTGCCCCCACACCTAGCAGGGCACCTGAAAACCAGGGGATGTTCCACAAAGAGCCGGCAATTCGTGGAATGACACAGAGCTGGGGCCACACTTTCTGAGAGACAGCCTTCCGACTTTTCTGAAAGCAACTCCCTTTAGGGACAAGCCAGTGGCAGAGTGGGGAAGGGGACCCCAGGCCTCTCAGCTCCTAGCCCCGTGCTCCCCTGAGAACTCGGGCTCTCCTCATGCTCCTTCTTTATTGCAAATCATACCCATCCTCTGACACCACCTCTGGGAAGACTGCCCAGATCACAGCCTCTCCCGCCATTGCCACCAACCCCCTGGCTAGGAATTCCTGGGACATCATGTACACGACTGAGATCTCCACTAGGCAAGGAGAGTAATCCCCACCGAGTCTCTCTGGCATTTCCCACCCCCACCCCCGGGGACCTGGCATTTCCAAGGCAGCAGGTGCTCAATAACTATGTGAAAAAATGATTAATGAGTAAACCAGAGCAACGGATTACTCCAGGAATAATTTCCAAGCATAAAAGAGTAGATGAATGAATGGCCCCGAATTCATGCAGGAATGATAATAACCGACCCGAGTTTCACGGCCACTGGTCCCTTTTCTCCAGACTATTAAAGTCAACAATGCAAAGATCGTCTTTGGTAAAGCGACGAGCTGAGGATATAATTTCCTCAGGATCACATGGGTTCACCCCTGGTAGAGAAGCATTAACAACAGCATTTACAGAAAAGGAAACACAGGTAGCCAAAAAATATGAAACTATGGGTGACCTTACTCATGAGTTTTAAAAAATGTCATTTAAAACAAGACATAGATTTTTTTTTTCCTGTTAAATGTCTAATGCTTAGTGGGCAGAGGAAGGAAAACAGGTAGTCTCAAATACTACTGGTGGGACTGTTATTATATCTAACACTTAGAGAGGTCAACCCAGAAATAACAACTCAATAATCTTTAAATATGTTTATCTGGGCACCTGGGTGGCTCAGTCAGTTAAACATCTACCTTCAGCTCAGGTCATGATCCCGAGGTCCTGGGATCGAGTCCCGCGTTAGGCTCCCTGCTCAGCTACCTCTCCCTCTGCTGCTCCCCCTGCTTGTGCTCTCTCTCTCTCTGTCACATAAATAAATAAAATCTTTAAAAATAAATAAATAAATGTTTTTACCCTTTGACCCTGCAACCCCACTTTTAAAAGAACTAATCCCAAAGAAATAATTGGGCAAGAAGACGCTTATGTACAAGAATTTTTACTTCAATACTGCTTGTAAGAATGACAAATGGGAAACAATATAAAAGTCTATCTACATGGTCTAGTTAAATAAATTGCGTTTCATCCACACAGTGAAACCATCAAACCCTATACAGCCGTTAGCAGAGTATCAGTCAGTCCGTAGAGACAGAACACGATGCTCCTATATGGCTAAGTGGCAAAAGCAGATGAAGAGTGATACCATCCTTTTTATTGTCTGTCCATGTGTATGTTTGTTTGTGAATAGCAGAATTATGGAAGCCTATACACCAATGGCTGGGGTTGTGAAAATGGTTGCTTTTTTATTTTATACACTTTCATAGTTTTTGAAAATAATCACTGATTACTTTTATAGAAAGAAAACCATTCAGAGAGCCCAAGAGGCAGGCCCTGGCTTGGGTCCTCCAACTCTGGCCCTGCTTCTTCCTGCCCTTGGCCTCTCTGCTCTGTCTCCGTCCAAGGACTCAGTCCCTGGGAAAGGCCGCCCTAGCCCACTTTCTAAAACAATGAAAACAATGGGGCTTCCTACAGAACGGTGTATTCTACAGAATAAACCTTGGGCCCCCTTCGCAGCCCACAAGAGGGAGTGGAATGCATAAAGGTCCTACAGCTCGGGGGAGAAACTGCACAGGGTGGACCCTTGGGACAGACTTCCTCTTCCGTGGCCTTGCCCAGCTTTGTTCCAAGGTCAAATTGCCTGCGGCTACTGCCCTTGCAACTCACCAGTTTCATCCACAGCCCCAGGGTATGAACTAATAGGGCCTGGGCAGGGTTCCCAATCAACCAGAATAGAGGGGAGGGAAAGGGGGTGTTATTTTAACCCAAAAGCTCCATGGGAAGGAGGCAAAATAGTTAAAATAATATTTGCTAATATTTCATAATTGTTGTGCCTGATACTGTGTTGATTAAGCCTTGGGGTCAGTGGCTTTAGACAAGAATCTAATCTCTATGAACCTTAGGTTTTTCCATCTAGGAAATGATGGGGTAACGCCTATCTTTTTGGGTTGCTATGCAGAATAAATAGATTGTGCGGGTAAAATACTTAACTCGGTGCCTGGAATATAATAAATGATCAATAAGTAGTCAATGTTATATCATTCTTGCTGCAGTTACACTTTGGTATGTAGGAGGTGACCGGCCTTCTTTGCCTATCCCCCCCCGCCCCCGCCAGCTGATCCATTTCAGGGGGAGAATAACTGGCACCACGGGGACCTTCCTCCACACACAGAGGCCCCATGACAAATACAGGTGGGCACCAGCTAATTAGAATGTCGAGGAGGAGATCAAACTCCATGCTAACTGAGGTTGTCTCTGAAAGGAAGTGGAAGATCAGCCAGTTGAGGGATGCCATAGTCTTGAAGGTGTTAGGAGTTGAACCGTGTCCCCCCAAAAGATGTTGAAGTCCTAACCCCCAGTACCCGTGAATGTGACCGTGTTTGGGAATAAGGTCTTGGTAGAGGATCAAGTTAAGATGAAATCATTACAGGAGGCTCTTCTCCAATATGACTTATATCCTTGTAAAAAGGGGGAATTTGGACACAGAGACAGACACACACAGGGGGAACGTCATGTGAAGATGAAGGCAGAGATTGGGGTGATGCATCTATAAGCCAGGCAACACCAAAGATGGCTGGAAACCCCAGAAGCCAGGAGAGAGGGACAGAACAGAGTCTCCCTCACCACACTGAGAAGGAATCAATCCTACTGACACCTTGATCTCGGACTCCCAGCCTCCAGAACGGTGAGACAATCCATTTGTGTTGTTTAAGTTACCCCCCACCTCCGTGGTCTCTGTTACAGCAGCCCTAGCAGACTGAACAATGGGGTCTGGTGAGAGAGGACAGACCTCTGCCTCTGGCCAGCTATGGGACCCTAGACAAGTTACTTCCTCTCACTGAGACTAGTGCCTTTATCTGTGAAATGGGGTGAACACTAGGGACCACTTCCTGAGGTTGAGTGAGATACTGCATGGAACACTCCAGACTCAGTTCCTGACACATAAATGCTCAGCATCTGTCACAAATGTGCAAATTAGTCACCACTGGGGATCGTGGGGGGAGGTGGGGGCCTCCTCTCCATTGAAATTCTAAACTCCTTGTGGGCCGGACATGAGCCTTCATAGGGACTCCCCAGTGACACCAGGATAGTTCTCTGGATTCCACAAATGCTCAGCAAATACTTACTCAATAAAGTGTGTTCTATGTTAGGATTGTATCAGAGTAAATTCTAGAGTAAGATCTGATGTCTTTGCATCCTCAGTCAGAAGACCTCACCTAAGACAGTCAATGAATATTGATGGGTTAGTATTGAATGAACGGATGAACTTTATGGGGTATATGATTTGGCTTGTAGTAGAATTGAATCTATGGTGAGGTACCGTGTTTTATCAAGAAACAAGTGAGCCCCGGCCTGCTATTGATCTCAGCATCATGATAGACTGGAGAAATGCAAAATAATAAGCTAAGGAGTATTAAACATTTACTGCATCAGATGCTGAGCTTGATGCAGATTATCTGCTGCATTCCTCAAAACAACCTTATGAAGTAACTACAGTTCTTACCTTCATTTTGCCAATGTGGGAAACCTTTAAAAGTCACAGCAAGGAGGGGCACCGGGATGGTTCAGTTGGTTAAGGGTCCAACTCTTGATCTCAGCTCAGGTCTTGATCTCAGGGTCGTGAGTTCAAGCCCCACATTGGTGGGATCCACACTGGGCATGGAGCCTACTTAAAAAAAAAAAAAGTCACAGCAAAGAAAGGAGAGTCAGGATTTAAACTCAGGAATTCTGATCCCAGGGTCTACCCACTTAACCATTATCACTCGCTCCCTTCCTCTTACTAAGTATGTGGAACCCTGTGAAGGCTCTATAATCTGGTGCTAGAGCCACTTTGAGGCTGCCAGGGGCCTTGGCAAGCATCTAATCCAAGACCCTTTAAGAAAATGAAACTGAGAACCAGGGAAGGTGTGTGACTAGCTTCACATTGAGAACGAGACCCACCTGGGACCTGAAGCCAGGTCTCCTGACCCGCAGCCCATGCTGGTGTGCCTTGGTGGGAGTGGGGATGTGGGCTGTAACTAGTCATTCACCCAAGGCCCTAGCTCTGCATCCTACAAATGGGCAGGGGAAGTCAGGGAGGTGTGGGAACACTGGCTGCCAACGTTCTGCTTCTGTCCACAGGGAAGACTTGAGCCAGGAAGGGCCAGCCTACCGAATGGGCTGCACATCTGTCTCTCCCTCCTCAGGGACGGCACCCCTGCTGTTCCCACCTCCTCTTTGAGTCTTGTCAATCTGGGCCAGGTGCAAATGGGATCCAACAAGCCTAGGGCCCAGGCTTTGCTCTGGGTGATGTGCTGCTCATTATTACTCAGGACACAGGCATGACAGTCTGTGGGCTCTGATGATGCAGAACATCACGGGGCATCTAGCCCTGCTCCTAAAGGAGACAAAAGGATCCTTATCATGACACTTGTCACCTGAGGAGGCTGGAGCCAATGCCACAGGAGTCCAGATGGCACCCCTCGGAACAGGGAAAGGGCGCTGATGAACATTCCCCGTATTTCACAACGTGATGTGTGTTGCCCTTGACCTCTCCCCTTGCCTCCATCCTTTCCCCAGGTGGCCTTGTCTTCCTGCAATAGCCCCAACGTTGTAGCTCTGGGTCAGGGGCTATCAGTGGGGTTGGACGGTTCTGAGCATAATAACCTGGGACCTGATTCCTCTGAAAACCACTCGTGGAGAGTTCTTCCAAAGACCTATTCATTTACAGAATGCTCTAGAAATAGCAAAGGTCTCTTTGGAGCCCAAACAGTTCCTGAGCCCTCATGCAGCTGCCAGCATCTGGGCTTAATACGCAGGGAAACACGGCAAGAGCAACTGGTAGATGTGAGCTTCTGTGGGTCACTTAAAATCACCCTGTGATTCTCCACTCAATGGCGAGGCAGCAAAGCTCTGACTGGTAGATTTGGTCCACTGCATTCAACTACAGTCAGGAAACATTAGTGCTGAAAGGGGTCTGGGGCACAAATGGTCGGGTTATTGACGTACTTTCTTCTGTTTCATATATTGGGCTCCCACCCACAAAAACGCACTTGCAAAGAGAGGTCAGATGCTTGGAAGTTAATCATAAAAAGGCTTACCAGTTGGTACTCGAGTTCAATCTTTTCTTTACAGGAGGAAACAGGCCCAGAGACAGAAAGCGACTTGTCCAAAATCACACAGCTAGTGTCAGAGGTATCACCAAGAGAACCAATAGAACCGGGGCGTCCTGGGTCTCAGTGAAAGGAACACAACCTCTGTCCTGGTGCTGGAAATTTCACCATTAGGAATTGTTCCTCTTGTTTTCATAGTACTTGATGGTCTGATTTAGGGATATAAGTAGTAAATGAGTACATTAATATAATTCTCTAAAAAAATTTTAAAGACCAATTGTATTTATAAAGCCTTTAAAATTTCTCTTTTGTAATTCGTTGTCTTCTCCCGAAACCCATTCCCTCCCCCAGCAGTGTTCGATGATAACAAATCCTTGTCAAATCTTTCCAGACTTTTTCCATGCATTTAGGAATACATTTACAACATGTTATCAGATTTTTAAATGTTCACTTATATATTACAATATGTATTGTAAATATAGGTATGTTATTTAAAATCCCAATTTAGGGGCGCCTGGGTTGCTCAGTCGGTTAAGCATCTGACTCTTGGTTTCAGCTCAGGTCATGATCTTAGGGTTGTGAGATCCAGCCCTGAGTCTGGCTCCACACTCAGTGGGGAGTCTGCTTGAGATTCCCTCTCTCTCCCTCTGCCCCTTCCTCCAGCTCTCTCTCTCTCTAAAATAAATAAATAAAATCTTTTTTAGAAAGTAACAAAATCCTGGGGTGCCTGGGTGGCTCAGTTCAGCTCAGGTCATGATCTTGGAGTCCTGGGATCGAGCTCTGTGTTGGGGTCCCTGCTCAGTGGAGAGTCTGCTTCTCGATTTCGCTCTTCCTCTACTCCAGCCCCTCCCCCGGCTCATGCTCTCTCTCTCTCTCTCTCTCTCTTTCTCTCTCTCAAATAAATAAAATCTTTGAAATAATAATAATAATAAAATCCCACTTTATATATCAACCCCATTTACAAATATAAGATCAAATTATACTGTTTTGTTCACTTAACCTTGTATCTTGGAGCTCTTTCCACGGTCCTCCTAGAACCTTGGCATGTTGTCAGTGGCTCCCTAGGATTCCACTGCATCGATGTACCAAACAGATATTTAGCCATTTGTCTATCCTCAGACATTCAAGTTTGTTTCCCATCTTTCTCTATTGTAGTCATAGCCACAACGAACTTCCTTATATACAAATCTCTGGGAGATAAGCCAATGTTTCTGCAGAAGAGGTAACTTAGAAGTGAAATATGTGAGATCATTTGTTTAGAGAAGTTCTCCCTTTAAAATGTGACAAGTCACCTTAGTGTTTTCCAAAGGTTTCTCTTCTGACCCTTTGAGGGTCTTCAACAGCTACACATTTTCACCTCGAGTCTTGACAGCAACCCTTGAAAACAAAGCATGGTCCCTACTTTACAAAATAAGACTGCAGCTGAGATTTATTAACTAAACTAGTTCAGCTGGGGGGTGTCCTCTCAGCCTGGCTTCCTCCTCTCATGCAGGTGCCCCAACCCCAAGGGCGAGCCCTGCCTGGCTGAGGGAAGGAGCACAGCTCACCTGGTCAGGTCGCCAGAATTCTGAGACTGAAGGAACGGGAAAGCCACAGCCCACCGTCTGAAGTGGGGGTGTGGGGAGACAGCCCCCGTCCAGAACAATGGGGGCATGAAGGACACAAGCCCTGAGCTAGAGAGACTTGGGTTCAAGTTGCAGCTCCACGAAGCTCCACGACTTTTCCGAAGGTGTTTTCTTGGCAACCTTGCTTTCTCAAATATAAGATGGAGGTGATACTCGTATGTACCTTATAGTGCGGCAGGGGCATTGATTCACAGCATAATTCCAAGGGGAGAGCCCTCTGGCCGCTGCTGCTTGGCAACCTGGTATTTCCGAGCTTCTCACTAGCAGGACTGGGAAAAATATGCCTCTCGCGCTCACCTTCAACTTAATTCATTTTAAGGAAATAGAGTTGTTGCCTTTTCGTTGTTCCCTGTTTATTATCTTTCCACCCCCACAACTCAATTCCGCACCAAAGTTTACTTAAAATTTCATTTCAATATTTGAGGAGGGGGCTCGGAGACCTTGGTCCCTGAAGTTTGATACTGTGGTTCCAGGATAGGATAGGTGTCAGAGAAATGAGCACACTTGGTGCTGTGTAGCAGAGAAAGTACGGGCTCCAGGGTCCAACAAACCTGGATAGAAAGTGAGGGCCTCTGTTCATTAGCTGTGTGACTTTGGCAAGTTTCTTAACTTCTCTGAATCTCCATTCTCTTCATCCGTAAAATGAGGATTAAAAAATAATAATAATAATAGGGCTCCTGGGTGGCTCAGTTGGTTAAGCGACTGCCTTCAGCTCAGGTCATGATCCTGGAGTCCCAGGATGGAGTCCCACATCGGGCTCCCTGCTCGGCAGGGAGTCTGCTTCTACCTCTGACCCTCTTCCCTCTCATGCTCTCTATCTCTCATTCTCTCTCTCTCTCTCAAATAAATAAATTAAAATCTTAAAAAAATAATAATAACTGCTTTGCTGGCTAATTGAGAAGTGTATAGGTAATGAAATAAGGCTCCTAGCATAGTGTCTAGCTCTCAAGATGGGTAGCTGATCTTGCTGTCATTATATATTACTTTCAGTTGATGGTCTTGCTTTCTACTTTGCTAAGAACATGGAAGCAATCAGAAAACATCCACATATCCAGCCATCAACCATTAGCCCTTCCTACACCTGCACCCACAAACTCTGCCTTTCCCCAATGAGCCAGTCTTTCCATTGGCACGCGAGATCCAATCCCCCCCACCTACCCTAGATCATGGCTCCAGCAATTTTTCATTTTCACTTGTTCTCTCTCTATGGGATCAGTCCCATCAAATGAAAACATGCTGCTATTTCTCCCATACTTTAAAACAAAAACCAAAAACCTTCTCATGATCTCGCTTCTGCTGCCAACTACTCCCCCACATTTTTAAGGCTTCCCTTTGCAGCAGAACTTTTCTCTGCCTCATTCAGCTCTTCCACTTCTGCATATATACCCAAAAGTTTTGAAAGCAGGGTCTCAAAGAGACATTTACAGCTCATGTTCATGGTAGCATTACTCACAATGGCCAAAAGGTGGAAGCAACCCAAGTGTCCATCAGTGAATGAATGGATAAACAACATGCGGTATATACATACAATGGAATATTTAAAAGGAAGGAAATTCTGATTCACGCTACATCATGGATGAAATTTGAGGGCCTTATGCTCAGTGAAAGAGGCCAACCGTGAAAAAAGCAAATATTGCATGAATTATTTAGAGTGGCCAAATCATAGAGAAAGTGGAATGATGGGTGCCAGGAGCTTGGGCAGTGGGGAGCAGGAAGGTGCTGTTTAACGGGTGTACAATTTCAGTTTTGCAAGGTGAAAACAGTTTTGGAGATTGGTTGCACATCAGTGTGAATATGTTCAACGTATACTGAGTTGTAAACTCATGTAAACATAGTTAGGTTGGTAAATTTTATGTTCTGCGTATTTTACCATAGTCAAAAGTCAAAAGTCAAAAGTCAAAAAAAACAAAAACAAAAACGAGGGCGCCTGGGTGGCTCAGTCAGTTAGGTGTCTGCCTTCCGCTCAGGTCGTGATCCCAGGATTCAGGGATCGAGCCCCAAGTTGGGCTCCCCACTCAATGGGGAGCCTGCTTCTCCCTCTGCCCCTCCCCCCACTCATTTTCTCTCTCTCAAATAAATAAATAAAATCTTAAAAAAAAACAACTCTTCTTTGCCTCTGGCTTCTCTACCTGCCTGCCTCTCCCTTCAGCACATCCCACCAGTGCTCGTGCTCACCGCCTCCTCACCGATCCACTTTCCTAGCTTGGATTGTGGAACACATACCTTCTGGCCTTTCCTTCCACCCCATCATATCCCGTTGTTTCTTTTCTTCACAATGCATGCAGAAGGGGACACTTCTGACCCCATTTCTGGATTACTGAGATAGCCTGCCACCTAGTCTCATATTCCTGCTCTACCATTACCACCTACATCCACTCTCAACACAGCAGCCTCGGGATCCCTCTAAAACATGCCAGGCACAAGGTCACTCTTCCGAGTCACACCCCCCAGCGGCCCCATTTCTTTCAGAGTGGAAGTCCATGTCAGTACACACCCCCCACCCAACCCCCCCCCCCCCCCCCCCCCCCCAGTTCCCCCCCCCCCCCGCCGGCACTCCCTAACCTCCCCTCTCCCCACCTTGCTCTTGGGCACCAGCCCCACTGGCCTGGGACCCAGCAGGTACACATCTGCCTCATTACCTGTCACACTCTTCACCTGCAAGTCTGCAGCGCGAACTCCTTCACCGTAAAATGTCCACACAATGGCACCTTTCAGTGAGGTCACCTATACCCTCCACTTCTCCTTTTTCCCATAGCCCTTCTCCCCTGAGTGTATAGACCATTGTAACACACTTTAGAAAATTCCCATCTCTCCCGGATAGAATATAAGCAGGGACTTTGTCTACTTGGTTCACGGATGTATCCCCAGCACCCACAGCAATGCCGGGTGCACCGGAAGTGCTGAATGATTTTCCGGAAGATTAAACCACTTCCAGGAGTTATCCGCCTTGATCTTCATGGCCATTTCGTGAAGGCCGTCAAAAGATACTATTGTATCCCTTTAACAGATGAAGGCACGGAGTCTCAGAGAGGCTAGGGGTCTTCATTCACTTAAAATGCACTCATTCATTTACTCATATTGAGTGGCGTCAGGGCAGAGCTATGCTTAGAAGAGATTTGTTCATCTGTATTCTTGGGTCTTTTTCCTGCTTATCAACACCTCATACTCCCTTTTGAGAATTGATAAAATCTCGTGCACCCCTCCCAGTTAAAAAGCAATATAGAGCCACGGCTAAGAGCAGGGGCTTTGGAGCCTTTGCCGTAACTCTCCCTCCCCCATTCCCAGGCTCCGTGAAGTCGGACAGGGTCCCTCAACAATCCTCCTCCTCAGTGTTCACACCTGTAAGGTGGGAATGGCGCTAACCGCTACCTCTAGCGTTGTCATAGGTACTCCGTGAAACAAGGGCAACAAGAGCATTGCTATTGGTGCGTGTGTTTTCTACTTATCCCTACCCGCCCAGTGATGTTGTTCCGTTTGCTTCCAATAGTTTGCATGACAAAACCAATAGGCTTATTTTGTCCATTTCCAAATATAAAGAGATATCATAATATTGAATAGGCTTTTTCAAACCCCCAAGTTTGATACGCCTACTCTCCATTACCCCCGGTGCCTCTCTGCATCCACAGATTGTCGAATGTGACCCCAAGTTAAGAGAGGGCCCTGGCCCCTTCCTTCCTCCTTTTGCATCTGTTCCCGACAGAGGAAGAGCTACAGATTTCCAGCTGCAGGGTTGAAATGGAAACCGGCGAAAAGTGCAAGCAAAGGGCTCAATTTCTCAATCGCTGCAGCTGAAGAGCGCCCTGAGCTATTTTTAAACCCCTTTTCAGAAACTCCAGCGCTGGCAATGGATCTATTTTCTTAACTGCCAAGAGATAATGCTTAAAAGGGATAGCTTGAAAATATTCCGCAGCACTCATAAAAATGACTGAAATAGACGGTGCATAAGACAGCCTTTGTCTGGATCAGCAGCGGGGAGCGAGATGAAGTCTTTCAGACCCCAGGGCAGCAGTGCTGCTGGATCTGCTGCTGACAACCGTGGCTTTGTGGGTTGACTGTGCGTGAGGACCAGAAACGGCAACAAAACCAAACAGAGCTTGTGGAGAACATCAGAGACCCAGCATTTAAATCGGTCATCAATTCCAGGAAACAAGGGACCCCAGAATAACTCTCAAAGAATCCCCCTCCTCTTAGGTGCTGCCTTATCTGTAAACCTGTCCAAACCGTGTTAAATGAAACGAGTCTTCTGCCCCTTCCCTGAGCTCCTCAAGTTTCTCTGCCTCCCTTAGTAAAACCACCAGCCATGTGGTCATCTGTGCTACGGATTTACGAATCATGCTCAACTCCGCTTTTCCTCACCTCCCACACCCAATAAAGCCTTACCAATATCGTCTCCTAAGTAGTTCTGAAGTCCTGTTCTCTGTATATTACAGAGACTGCCGCACGACCATTGTTCTGATTCAGTTCTTCATTCAGCTCTCAGCTGGATTTTTGCAAGAGCGTCTTAACTAGTCTCCATGCCTCTATTTGGGTCCCTCTTCAGCAATGGACACTAGGAATATTTTTAATATTTCGTAATTACATATTTCAGCAATGTACACTAAGAATATTTTTAATATTTTGTAATTACATATTTTTAAATTTCAAATATTAGTGTGGCACTTCTTCCTTAGAATCTTGTAGTGTTTAATTGACCTCAGAAGACAGTCTGCACTCTTTAGCGGAGTAGATAAGAGCTTCCATGATGACCTGCCCACTACAACCTTTTCCCTCAGCCCTGCTATAACCTACCTCATGCTTTAAGCTGTAGCAACATCAAGCTACCTGTGATTTTCTGCATACCATATTATTTATTCCTCATGCCTTTGCTTATGCCATCTCTCTTGCCCAAAATGTCATTCATCTCTATTTCTTAACAGGAAAATTTTTATTGACATAAGACATGAATATAGCAAGTGGTACAGCTTGATGTATTTTTATAGAACTGACATACTCAGGTACCTGCTATAGAAATCAAGGATTTGAATATCACCAGTACCCTAAAGCCTCTCCTGTTTCTCCTGACACCACGCCCTAAAAGGTAGCCAATATTCTCCCTTCATTCCATTTTGATTGGTTTTGCCTGATTTTGAACTTTATGTAAATGAAATCATACAGTAGATGACTTTTTGTCTGATTTCTTTCATTTAATATTATTTTGAGACTCACCGACACTGTTGCATATGACAGTAGGTTGTGCTTTCTTATTGTCTAATGTAATAATTCCACTGTATAAACACACCAAATTTATTTATCCAGTCTAGTGTTGAGTGGTTTCCAGGTTTTGGTTATTACAAAAGTGCTGCTATGAGCATTCTTTTACATTTTTTTGGTGAACCTATGTATGCATTTCTGCTGAGTGAATTACCGAATTATATTATATACATATATTTAGCTTTAATAGATATTGCCAAACAGTTTTCCAAAGTGGTTGTACCGTTTGTACTCCCACTAGCAATATATGAGAGTTCTAGTTGCTCCATATTTTTGGCTATACTTGAGATTGTCAGGTTTTTAAAATTTAGACACTTTGATGAATTTTTAAAACTATATCTGAGAGCATCTCCCTTTTAATTCGCGTGTTTAGGTCAATTACTCTTAATGTAATTATTGACCTAGCTGGATTTAAGTCAACCATCTTATTATTCACATTCCATTTATTCCATCTGTTCTTTGTTCTTTTTTTTCTCTTTCCTTGACTTCTTTTGGATTATTGAGTATATTTTAGTGGGCTGCTCTTGGTTTTATATTATGCATCTTTGACTTAACACATTCTATCCTTAAGTATTGTTATAAAACTTCATGTATAATCTAAGAAGCTTATAAGAGTATACTTTCATTTCACTCTCTTTTCTTGTGTCAGACTGGCACTTCCACATATATTATAAAATCCACAGTTTTTTGGTGTTAATTACCTTTTTTTAAAAAAAATTAAAAATAAGAAGAATTCATTTATATTTACTCATATAGTTGTCATTTCTAAAGCTCTTTATTGCTTTGTGTAACAAGAACAAGTCTGCAAATGATTCCACTCAATAAAAGTTTACTGAGTAAATGAATAGCTGCATTTAAATAAATGAATGAAGACCCCTAGCATCTTTGAGACTCCATTTCTTCATCTGTAAAATGGATATAATAATATCTTTTGGCAGCTTTCACAAAATGGGATAATGGACTACTAGAAGTAGTTTAATGCCCTGAAAAATCATTCAGCCTGCTTATCTTCAAATATTTCTTCACCCTGTTTTCTTCCTTGTTTTGGCACTTAAATTGCTGGCATTTTCAGCCCTTTCACCATGTCAATATATTTTTTTTCCTGTAGCTTACATAATTTTCCTCTGTGCTTAAGTCTGGATATTTCCTACCATCCTTTCTTCGGGTTTACAAATGCTCTCTTCTGTCATATGAAATCTACTGTTAAACATATCTATTAAGTTCTAATTTTCAATTGTTGGATTTTTCAGTTCTACATTTTCTATTTGACTTTTTCCTATAGATCTACTTCCTCACCTTGTCATAAATCACTTAATCATAGTTATTTTAAAGATTATGTTTGTTAACCTCAAGGTCCGGATCATCTGTGGGTCTATTTTTATTGCCTGATTTTTTTTCCTTTGGGTTTTTATCTTTTGGTTCTCTTTAACTGGAATATCTGGTAATTTTTTAAAAGTATTTTTTTAATCCCAGTCAATTAACATACAGTGTTACATTAGTTTCAGGTGTACAATATAGTGCTTCAACACTTCCATACATCACCAGGTACTCATCACAACAGGTGCACTCCTTAATCCCCCCGCATCGGCTGTTTCACCCATCCCCCCACCTACCTCCCCTTTGGCAACTATCAAGTTTGTTCTCTAGAGTTAAGAGTTTCTTAAATTCCACATATGAGCAAAACCATATAGTATTTGTCTTTCTCTGGCTGACTTATTTCGCTTAGCATTATACTCTCTAGCTTGGAATATCTGGTGATTATTTATTAAAGGCTTGGCATTGTCTTGAAAAATTATAGAGAATCTTGATGATGTTATATTTCTCTAGAGAGGTTTTACTTTTCTTCTTGGATGCAGTTAGTATAGGGGCAATTTGGCTTAATCCAATCAGAAATTGAGATAATTTGAGGGTGAGTTTGTTTTTGTAAGGCCTGCTCTATTTCCAGTTGCCCTTACTCCTAGGACAAGGATCTTCAGTGGTGTCATTCTAAGTCTGGTCTATTAACCAGGGCCTTTTCTTTTTAGTAGAATTTGAATTCCTCTAGTATCTTGAGATTGCCAAAAATTGTGCTCAGATTTTTAGACTTCTAGCGGCCACCTTCTAATTGACTTAGCCTCTTCTCTGATAAATTGTAAATGCCTTAAGGGGAAAACCGGTGTAGAGTATCATTCACTTCTTTACAGCTCCCTCTGTCTACCATCTTGGTCTCACAAGTCATGCCCTACCTTGGTTGCGCTCCAATCCTTTCAAGCCACTGTTTTTGATTTTTGTTTGATTTATATCCAGCCTTCACAGTTATTCTTGGCAAGGAGAATTGGTACATCACAAACAATTATCTAATGGACAGAAGCAAATGCCTGCCTACCCCCTTTTTGATTGGAAAACTTCTATCCCTTTAAGCCTTAGATGCCACTTTGCTAGAAAATCTCCCCTTACTATTGTTCACCCAGCTCTACCCTTATTTCATGACTCCTCACACTCTCTCACATATAATCCCACAAAACACTTTATAGTTCCCACACAACATATAAACATGGTTTATCATTACCTGACTTTGTCTCTCTTCCTCCATGAAACCATGAGCATCTTGAAGCCAAAACTATGACAGATTCATCTCAGTATCCTCCATGCCTAGCAAGATACCTAGTTTAAAAAACATATGCATTAGTGTGAACTTAACTGGTTCTCAATAGATGTTCAGAAATGCATACAAACGCCAGCCAAATCAACAAGAAATGGGATTTTCTTGACCTTGGAAGCTACCACCAGGATTTCCAGATCCACCCGCAGGCCCCCTTCAGTCTCCTAGACATTTTACCACTGACCTTAATATCATGGCCATTGGGGCACCTGGGTGCCTCAGTCGGTTAAGCATCTGCCTTCAGCTCAGGTCATGATCCCAGGGTCCTGGGATCAAGCCCCGCGTTGGGCTCCCTCCTCAGTGGAGATCCCGCTTCTCCCTCTCCCTCTGCTGCTCTCCCTGCTTGTGCTCTCTCTCTCTCTCTGTCAAATAAATAAATAAAATATTTTTAAAAAAAAGAACATGGCCACTAAAACTCAGGTGATATGCTCTGAACATCGTGAACCACCACCTTAAGAAAGTGACAATGATTCATCCCGACAAGTCACTTTGTTCCATATTCATGTCCCTCATATGTAAAATAGAAATATTAAAATCTACCTTTCCTGGGTTGATATGATACAATTATAGCTTTATGATTAAACATCCTGACTTTGAAGCTAGATTGCCTGGATGCCAATCCTAGCTAAACTACTCACAAGCTGTGTGACTTTGGGCCGATTAATGAACCTCCCTGTGTTGGTAGGGAATTAACTTTCATAAAAGTCATAGAGCAGTGCCTGGCACAGAGTAACTACTAGCCATTAGTATTCTATGAGGATCAAATGAGATATAGGTATCTCACTGGATATATTTATAGGTTACGTCAGTAACCTATAAAACAGTATGTTAGTTATTACCATGATGACTGAGTATTATAATAACTAAATCATTTCCCTTAGAGAAGAGCAACTCAACCCTGAGGCTTCAGTGGGTGCTACCAAATAACATATTTAACATTAAAATATGAACATGCAACCTTTTACTGTTGGCTTTAACTTGCTAAAAAAAAAAAATTAAGACATTTTCAGCCCTAACATTTACTCTGAATGACTCACGTATGAGAATTGAGGTTTTTCCCTATACTTCCTAAAATCTATAAACCAGAAACCCAGAGCATTACACAGGTTTCCCCAACCACAGGCTGTAGGCAGGCCTGAGCCAAAGATAGCAAAGGAACCATACCGAGAAGGGGACAGAAGCCTCTAGACAGTGTGGCATGCTCTGCCATGTCTCCCATGCCCTGGGCTTGGGAGACACTCAGGACCAAGGTGGACTCTGACGGTGTCCCAGAGATGGGGACTGTGAGCTGAGTCGCTCTGTGACCAAGACATTGGGGAGGGCAGCAGGAACTTGGACGTGAAGTTCCAGAGGCGTTAGCAGGATCCAAAGGGTTTAGGAGGCAAGAGCAAGGGTTCAGAGCAGCTAGCTAAGGCCTCGGTGTGCCAGAGTCTGCATCTCACCAAAGGGAGGTGCTCCAAGAGCAGAGCAGTCAGCAGGATGCCCTGAAGAGAACTGCTGCCCTGCAGTACTTGTTAAAATGCAGATTACCAAGCCCTACCCTTCAAGAATCTGAGTATGGCAATCCAGACAAAGTCCAAAAATCTGCATTTTTAACAAACTCAGATTTTTCTGACATAGGCGGTTCTTGGGCCACATTTTGAGAAAGCAGTGGGGTCTACTTAGCTTTAAGGGCTAAGGGTGTGGCCTCTTGGTAGGAGTGTCCTGCTGGGTATGGGTGGCCCTGAGCACCCAAGGATAGACAATAAGCAGCCGGAAGTCAAGCAGGCGGAAAAAACAATCAACAACCCCTTTATACCCCGAACAGATGCTTGTCTGTTCAGTGCCTTTCTGTGAATTTGGAAAAGATGCCCCTTGTGGGCAAATGAACTTGATAAAAGCCCCCATACTTTTGGGTAGAGAGGCCAGACCAAGGCTTGGGAAGCAGAGACAGGGGGGATTCAGTCCCTACTTTATCCCTTAGCTGGGTGGTCTCACAGGACCTGAGACAGAGGGGCCGGGGGTCCCTTAATCCTCTTAGCCCCTGACAAGGATCTCACACCCGAGTTCTGGAGGCCAGCAGGGAGCATCACCAGGACTGGAGGAACAGAGACTAGAGTTCATGTTCTGGGACCAGTCGGGATTGAGTCCAAGTGTTTGCTCTGCTGTTTGCTGGTCACATGACCAGGACTAAATTCCCTACCCTCTTCCCACACCTCAGGAACTTAATCAATAAAATACAACGGCACAATCGCCTACCAGTGAGTCATGATCTGCACCAAGGTAGCCACTCAATGACCATCAGGAACTCTTGATAAACATCAGTAGCCCCAGTGACCACAGGAGGGCAGATGCCCTGGTTCTAGCCCCCACAAACTCACCACCAGGAGGAAAGTTATAATGAAAGCTAATACAAGATGACATCCTACCATATACAAACACAATTAGCAGACAGGCGCAAACACAGCTGTTCCTGTAAGCTCGGTATAGTCCCTTAGGCATTCCATCAAGCACCACGCAAGACAGTTCTCTCCAAGGCACACAAGGTCAGGTCCAGAGATGCCAAAGGCAATAAAAGAAGAACTAGAAGCCCAGTAGATCCTAATTGAGTCTCCTAATTACACACAAATATGTGAAAGAGAATCCAAACTATTACTACTGCTCTTTTTATTTTTACTTAATAATTTTGGGATTAGGTAGTTCAGTGATATGTTGGATGTATCAGTGATCTGGTCTGAAGTTTCCCCCCAAAAAAGATTTGGTTGTACCCTGCTGTGGGAAGACTTCTTGTCTCCAGAATAAAGGGGAAGCCTCACAACTCCACCAGGAAGGTTTTGCTCACAAAGAAAGAGCAGTGATGAGCAGTAGCTATTTGTTGTAGACAGAGCCAGCTGCATAATTTTTGGGATCCAGTGCAAAATGACAAAAAAGAGTGTGAGGGGGAAAAAAGGAGGAGTAACAGCTTTTTTCTTTCTTCTACTCTCTCTCTCTCAACCTGTCATGCTGTCTTAGCTTGGGCCGCCATAACAAAATACCCTAGACTGGGGGGCTTAGACAGCAGAAATTTATTTTCTCACAGTTCTGGAAGCTGAGGAATTCAAGATCAAGGTGCTGGCAGATCGGGCTCCTGGTGAGAGCCCTCTTCCCGGTTTGCAGACAGCGGCCTTCTTGCTGTGTCCTCACAAGGTGAAGAGAGAGAAAGAGCTCTAATTTCTCTTCCTTTTACGGGGTCACTAATCACAACACGGGCCCTACCCTTGAGACCTCATCTAAACCTGGTTCTCTCTCAAAGGCCCCGCCTCCAAATACCATCACCTTGGAAGTTAGGGCTTCAACATATAAATTTTGTGGAGACACAAACATTCAGTCCATAACCCATGGTGTTTTTTTTAATTTGCTATTTAATGTTGCATTCCCTCAAGCATGGGGATACTTCTGAGGCACTGCAGACCCTCATGGGTGCCCCAGAACCCTGCCCCCTGACTTGATGCATGGGGGGCACATGCCACACTCAACCCTCCCCATGCCCACTCCAGCCCCTGCCAGGCAAACGGCAGCAACAGCCGCCGGGTGTGGGTAGAGGAGCTGGCAGCGGAGAACCCCTCCCCGGCAGGTGGCAGGAGGAAGACCCTATATGAGCTCAGGTTCCAAGCCCCAGTGCGTGTATCATTGTCTCATCAGACTGCTATCAAAACACAAAGTCACTACACTGGTCACACGCCCTGACGTCAGAACTCAGAAAACTCCGATGGAGGGAACGCAACGTTGCTGAGTGCCTCCGTTGTTTTCCTCATTCAGTAACAGCAAAAAGTTAATTCCAGAGCACCTAGAGCAGCAGTCTACCCTTAATCGGTGCTCAAAAGCATTTAAACACTGGGAGTTTGAAAATTCAAAGCTATTGAAAATAGGCCTAGATACAGAGTCAGTGCAAAATTCACAGAAAATGAGACTAACCTAGATGAGGGAGTCTCAACCTCAGCACTGTTAACGTTTGTGGCTGGGTCATTCTTTGTTGTGGGGTCTGTCCTGTGCACGGTGGGATGCTCGGTGGCATTTCTGGCTTCGACTCTTTAGATGCCTGTAGCATAACCATCGGCTCCTCCCCCTGACCCAGGACAACCAAAAATGGTCCCTGTGGTGCCAAACGTCCCCTAAGGGGCAAAATGGCACCTGGTTGAAAGCCACTGGTATAAAATTTGGCACTTCGGGGTGTTACTTTACTCATGTTTGATGAGCCAATTACAGATTGTATTCCCACATTTAAAAGTTAAATTCTGGTGGGCTACCTATATGGCATTTTTTTGTTTCTTAACGTAAAAATTGTTCATGCCTAAACTGCTATGCCTTCTTTATTATTCAAACATGCTAATCCTACATCAGCTGTTGGCAGTCCGTGGAGAGAGGCCGTCCTTTTGGGGAAGAAGTGAGAGGTACCTTTCAGAATATTCAACAAAGATTCACTGATGGGACTGTTATATAATCAACACTCGATTGCCCAGATTTCGAGGGAAGCGGTTGTGTTGATATCCAGAAAACCCCCAGATTATGCAAAAATCATTTCTATTTGGCTTAAGTTTTTGTGGTTTGTTTCTGCTGCAAATCAATTTAACTGGGTCTTGTTTAGGCTGGTATTGAAATGAAAGAGGAAGCCATCTGGGCCAGTCAGAATCTGGGATTTAGAAGGAAGACTGGAGGTCGACAATTTGGATTTGACCAAAGGAACATCGGTGAACTAAATTCTTTCCTCTCCTACCTTTTGAAGACTTCTTGGTGGTCAATTCTTGGAACAGAGAGAAGATGAACAGAATTGAGACTGTGACGGATCTATTGGCCCGCATCTAGAAACCCCCAAGTCCCTTGGACCAGCTAGCGGTCTGTGTCTGTCCCCACTTCTGCAGGCTAACCAATGACACCTGCGATTTCCTCACAGCGTTGCCCTCCCGTAAAGGGCCGGTGTGGTGGCACAAGGGCACAGTTCCTTGGATCCGAGCTGGACAAACTCTGAGGTACAGCTTGTGCTCCAGAGTTCCCTGTGGGGTCAGAGTGAAGCTGGGACGTTGGCTGAAATCACACCCTGGGCTGCCTTCTTCTCGTTCCTGTCCTTCCTCCACTCCCTTACTTGTTTCTCCTGGGAGCATTTCCCTGATGAATCAGTTGCACTCACATCATTGGCTCAGGGTCTACTTCTGGGAAAAACTGGGCTGAGACATTTTCCTTTCACTCACAAGACCATGAGGGAAATGTGACCTGTACACGGCTCCCCCCAGAAGTGCCCCTGCCCCAGATGGGTCATACAACCAAACCAAGAAGACATGGTTTAAGTTCAGGACACCAATAAGACCTCAGGGTTTTAAAATAGTGTCCCATTTTCCAGGAACACTCTAGGTAGGGCCAGAGCCAGAGAAGGGGCCTGAACCAGATCCGGAAGGGCTGCTCAGAGAAGGATGAGCACGTTGGGCTCAAACTGAAGCATCTTATTCCTTGGAGTTCAGCCTGAAACTCATGCCAAGGAAAGAAAATGAGCCTTGAACCAGGGGCCCGAAGCACAGAGGTTGGACAGCCATGGAAACCACCAGACTCGAACCCAAACTGAGAAGGCTGGTCAGGGGCTGAGGTGGACCGCAGCCCCAAACTTCTAACTCCAGGCCCAATGCTCTTGCTCTTCTGCCCTGTCCTAAACATTGTGGGGTGAACCCATTAGATGCCAATAGCATACCCCTCCACCCCCTCTTTATGACAACCACAAATGTCTCCAGGTGTCACCAACTGTCCCTGGGGGGGGGGGCAAAATTACCCGCTGTCCCATGCTGCTCTGTGTTGTTACATTTCCTTTGCTTTGTTTCCCCTAATAAGTGAACTTCAACACTCATGGAGAGCAGAGATAAGAGGTGCGCATAGCGTCTAGGGCAGGCTTTCAAAACCCATTTTGGTGGTTGGATGGCTGACTGCATAATGTTTTTCCCGACTTTCCTCAACACTTTTTCTGTAAAGCAGATATACGACTGCCATTCACAGCTGCATGGATGCTGCTCACACAGGCTACAGAGTGGATGGTCCAAGCCAGAGCTGTGCAGTAGACAACATGCTCAACCTTGCATGGAAGCCTGAGGCAGAGGCTCTTTCTCCCGCCAGAATCTGGAACTTCCTCCTCTAAACATTTTAACTTCCCACCTTATCCCCAGGGAGTTCTGGAATCTAAAACTACACTTCAGAATCGATCCCACCTTGAGGCAGAGGAGATGGACATTTGTACTCCACACAATGCCTGGTATATAGTGGCTGTTTGAAAAAGAACAATTGGTTGGATGACTGCAGCCAGAGGCTGAATGGTACAGCATGGCACAGTGGAGGAGACAGGTGGGCTTTGGGCTCCTTATAATCAGCTAGACCTTGGGCCGAGATCTGGCTCTGCCTAGCTGTGTGACTGTGGGCAAGTTATTTACCACATACCTCTCTTCACCTCACCCTTAATCTTCACCACCCCCAAACACACACAAGAATTGTTGGTGGGAAGGAAGATACAAACAGTTGAAAACTATAATCCATAGACAATCTTTTGGTGGATAATAAGAGCGATATGGCATCATGGTGAAAAACACTGGTTTCGGAGAGTCAGGTATGTGGTTTGAATCCAGTCTCTCCTTGTGCAACACCAGTCAAGATAGTTAGGTGATCTCCACCCCTAACCACCCCGATGTGACCATGGAGATAGTAACAACACCTACTTCATGATCCTTGGGAGATTGGCACTGGATTGGCACAAAATGAACAAATGCGGAATGAATAAACCAAGGAAGAAACAGAAGGATGACCTAAATGGGTCATGGCCAGGGGGGTAATGGGCTGTGTCTGGCAGAATATCCAGGTTCAAAATACATGTGACAGCTAATGCCCAGTCCCCAGCCCAGCTGGGGCCTGGCAAAGGCTATTCCCTGCCAAGTCATCATCCGTTTTTCTCTTCATGGGTTGTGTGGGTCCAGAGGAGGTGGAGAAGGGAAGCGGCCCTGGTGAGTAATCACAGGATGACAGATAGTGACACAACGTGAGAATTTGCTTCCTGAGTCCCTGTTCAAGCCAACGCTTGGAAACATGTGCCTCCCAAGCCAGACAACTGTATCGAACTTCCATTTGAGTTGCAATGTTAGGAAACTGTGGAGGGGATGACATAATAAAAAAGTATCAATCTTTGACGCCAGTGGGATCGGCATGACAACCCCAGAGAGCCAGTTGGTTCGATTACTGGTGGATCAAAAAGAGGACGGAAGCCAAGAGAAAAGTCTGGCTCTGGCCCGGTTCTCTGGGGGGCTGTGGAGCATGAACTGCTCCACAGACTTGGTGCCTCCTTGAGGGCCCTCGTGTCAGTCATTGGCCGCAAAGGGACTGGGAATGGGGGGATGGTAGCCCCCCAGATAAGGTGGTTCCTGACGGAGGGTAATTCTCCACGGAGTGGGGCAGCTGTGAGCATCAGCAGCCGACACACAGCAACTGGGGAACGGGTACACCTGACCCTGCGGAGGGGCCCAGGGCGGGGTACCAAGAGCATCCCCGACCAAAGGTAATGTGTGCCCTAAGGGGGGAGTTACAACAGAAGACTTCTAAAATAGGACCTTTCTTCCCACTAGAGAGGTCTGTGATCGCGGGGTCTTTATAAGAAACCAGTCAAAGAAGGAGTGGATTTCTTTCCTCTTGTTGGGATTCTCCTCAAACATCATAAAAGCCGAAAAATCAAGAGTTCACATCTCTGGGCAGTGTGGGAGTCTGGGGCTTGGCTTCACTTCTCAAGCCCCAGGCACCTGCTGGCATGGTCTCAGCACCCCGGGGGCCCCCAAATAGCAGATTCTGCCCTCCAGGCTCTCTCTTCTCTGGAAGAAAGACGGGCCTCTTGCTCACTCTCTCTCCTTCCCTGCCCTGCAGGTGCCCCACTCAGTGGTGGCCCTGGCAGCCTCCACCAAAGAATGTCACTCTGGCCTGGGGCCCGGCCTCAGACAAAAGCCCTTTTGGAGCTAGGCCTGCATCCTCTGGCTGACAGGCCCCTGCCCGCCTTCCCGCTGCCAACTAGGGGTGGCAGCTAAATTCATCCCCTCGAATTGATGGTTTCCACAGAGCAAGGCCTCTTCCCTGCTTAGGAAGTAAAATGAGTCTGAACCCTTAATAGGCTGTCCTTGGCTCTGGGACAAATAGCTGACTGTCCTCACACAGAGGAGGGAAGGAAGATGAGACACCCCACCGCCTGAGACCAGAGGCAGCCAGGCCCGCAGACGCGTGCATGGCGGGTGGAAGGAGGGAGCCCAATGCCCAAAACAGACACAAAGCCCTGAACCCCAGACAAACCTTCATACCCAAGCCTGACCCTGACCTGGGCTGGGAGTCAGCGCCCCCACCCCTGCCCCCGGAGTTTGGATTCCTGGCCCTGCTATTTCCCAACGGTGTGACCCCTAAGCAAGTCATTGTCTGGACCCCCGTTTTCACTTCTACATGGGGAGATAAAAAGGGTTACTAAATTGATTTAAAAAAATCATATGAGAGAAGGTCATAGCTTTCTGATTATAAAAAGAAATACATGGAGAAAACTTAGAAAATAAAAAAGGTGTAAAGAAAGAAATCTAATTAGTTGAAATTATGCTAATAATTGTGTAATTTTGGTATATTTCTGTAGGTCATTTTTGCATTCATGCACATAAATGTGACTGTTGGAAGCCACAAACTCAAAGCCACTCCATGTATTTTGTTTGGTCCTAAGAGAATTCACATTTAATACATACATATGTGTGTATTAATACATTAATACACACGTATGCCAACCTTCTAATGCCAACTTCACACACTGCAGATCCAAAACCTCTTTTTAGGGATCCAGCATTTAACCTATTCGGGATCTTCAAGATATATCCACATACCCTCCTTAACCAAGATCACTTACACTGCTCATTCTTACCCCTCCTCTCAGGCCAAGTCTCAATCTCTTTGTGATTCTGTTCCTTCTGAAGCCCTTTCCTGTGCTGTCTCTGGGAGGCCATCAGCCATGGTCTCATCTGGACCAAGAATAACAGGTCCCACCCAAGGACCCCTCAGATGTGGCCGCTGAAAGTTCTGGCATGGGGTTGGGAGAGCTGTTTGTTTACCGCAGACTCATCTAGAATGGGACACCTGTCATTATGGGATTTGTTGCTTCATTGTCTTCCAGACTGCTGTGGCCCTTCATGGCCCCCAGGGAGCCTTGCTTGCTCACCCAGGAAATGAGAAATGTTACCGGTGGATGTGGCCTTAAAAACTAACCCGTCATCTTAGAGATGAAAAGATGGACGCTCAGAGGGGTGAGATGCGTACAGAGCTGGATTGCTGCCCAGGCACAGAAGCAGAGCTGACAGCCTTCCCCTTCTTGCCAACACCCATGTCTCTGCTTCTCACTCTGCTGTCACCTTTTCCTTCTATTCTGGATCGAATAGTGTTCCCCGCCACCCCCCCTCCCCCCGCCAAATTCATGTCCACCTGGAACCTCAGAATGTGACCTTATTTGGAAACAGGATCTTTGCAGGTGTGCTCAAGTTAAGAAGTGTTAGAGTCAACTCTGATCCAGTGACTGGTGTCCTTATAAGAAGAGGGAAATTTGGATACAAACACACAGAGGGAAGACAGCCATGTAAGACAAAGGCAGAGATTAGAATTAGGCTGCCCAAAGCCCAGGGACAGCAAGAAGTGACCGCAACCATCAGAAGCTGCAGGAGGCAAGGGAAGATTCTTCCCCGGAGTCTTCATAGAGAGCACCGCCCTGCCCACACCTCGCTTTTGGACTTCTAGCCCCAGAACTGTGAGAGAATAGTTTTCTCGTGTCTTAAGCCACCCAGTTCGTGGTGTTTTGTTACAACAAAGGAAACCGATACACCCTCCTGAGCTGGTGTTCTCCTCCATCCCTTGCTGAAAGAACACAACTCTAAAGAGACAACACTAATTTATTCAAACATGGTATGATCGGGGGCCCACAGCGCCAGTCAGATTTATATCCTAGAAGATGACTTCCACTAAGGGTGATGAAATTGCGGTGAAACTAGGGATCCTCACAAATGGGGTTCTAAATCCAGCTCTGCACTACCCCTACAGATGCTAGATGCCCAGACCAGGGCTCAAAGAGGCACAGGTGAGTGGGGCCGGGTTGTATGGTGGCAGAGAGCGTAGGCTCTGGCCTCATGGCCTCTGCTCAGGTTCTCATTCCTGCACTTCACAATTAGCCATATGCCCTGAGGCAAGTCCCTCACCTCTTTGTGCCTTGGCTGTCTCATTTACAAAGTGAGGATGGTAATAACAAAACTGATCTCTCAGAATTGGCAATTTCAGAAGTACATTCATGGAAAACACTTCGAACAGGGTCTGGCACCTAGTAAACAGCCAATTATCTTAGTTTGTCACCCGTGCCCAGGATCATTTGGCTGTCAGGGACAAAGGCAACATTTGAACACAGGCTTGCCGGCTCCAATGAATGTTTTGGTTCTGTGATTCTAGACTGGAGAAAGTCCACGAGGTTTTAAGTGCCAGCTTCATCCACAGACTTCCTCCTAGCAAATGAGCCCAAGAGTGTTGTGCAAATGATTCCATGGCCTGCGATACTCCATTCAATCAAATACGCCATACTGGATGGCAACAAACCCCCACCTGGGCCTTCTTTTGGGAAATCGGACTGTTGGGCACTTGTGGCCAGGAAAGAATGTTCAAGTTCAAGCTGTAACCCAGAAGAAGCCAGTTCTTCATCTGGGTCTTAGATGTTAAGGGGTGCGTGTGTATATGTATGCATGTGTGGAGAGGACTCAGAATTGCCATCTTCCTGGGCAGAGTCAGCTATGAGCTCAGGTTCACTGCCATCTTTGCAGCCACGAAGGACCCAAACAACCTCCCCTGAGAGGTGGTATAGACATGTGGTTATGAGCTCAAGCTTTGGAGTGCAAAGTTTCGAATTTAAATCCCAACTCCACCACTTCTTATATTGGGAATGTGGTCCAGATTAACTTTCCTGGGCCTCTCCTGTCTTTGTCAAATGGGAATGATCATTGACCTGACGTCATGCAGTGGTGGTGAAGAGCAAACGAGGTAATGCATGTTAAGCATCGAGCACAGAGACAGCACCTAGGTTCCAGAAATTGATGCTGCTTTGATAATGGCAATGATGATCTTGAAGGTGGTGTCCACTCAGAGCGTGAAACGGGGGAGACTGTTGCCTTCCTCAAACCGGCACTGCCTGGGCAGCCCCTGATCTGTGCACCCCATCCCCCCACCCCCAGCTAGACCTGGGAGGGGAAATGAGATGAACACACTTCAGCCCTTAAAATCCATCAGTGAATTCCCAGTTCTAATGGGTAATGGCAAATCCCTTCAATTTTGTTTCCCTGGGAGGTGATATTAAGATTCTCTGTGGTGGGACTTTCCCAGTCGATGCATAAAGACCTCCTTCGAGAAGGTTGATCCTAAAACCAGCGTCTCCGGTAAACACGGCCCTGTTTTGTGAGATGCTAACAATCACTATGGCTCTTTGTTCTGTGTCTTTTGGCTGACTTTCAGTTCATGAGGAAGTGTCTGTATTGGAGCCAATTTGAATTGATTTTGCAAGTAAAATTTCAGGGGACAATGTGCCAGGTGCCTCGGAGAGCTGGAGTCTGGCGGATTCTCTGTCATCTGCTCACAATAACCCAACCCAGGTTTGTATGGTGAGCCGCAGTTTCCAAAGCACTATGGTGTCACATTTACTATTTTATTCCATCTTCACAATAACCCTGGGAGGCTGACATTGTTCACCCTGTTTCTCAATTTTTCCACTTAACAGATGAAACAATAAGAGCTTACGTGATGTGCCCAGGCATCTATGCAGCACCTGGCTGGTCTGGGAGTTGGACCGAGGATTTTCTTTAAAAGCATCTCAACAATTTAGTGAGTATCTACTATGTGTCGGGGATACTGTACCAAACATTGGGAATGTGGAGATGAGTAAGGCATAAAGAGCTGCCTGAGTAGGAGGGGAGCCGGGTGTGGAAACCACAGTGTGACAGACATTATTATATGCATACATATAAGAAGTCACTTGCTCCTTACTCCAAGTCTTTCTTCAACAGCTCTCAACAGGCTTTCAGTCCCACCCCAACCCCAAACAAATAAACCTGCCCTTATCAAGGTCCCGAGGACCTCAGCTTGCCAAATGCAAGGGTGAACTCTTCCTTCTCCTTGAACTCAAATTCTCAGAAGCAATGGACACAATTGACTATTCTCTCCCTCTAATACTTTCTTCTTGGGCTTTCATAATACCAAACACTCTGAGTTTTTCCATCACAGAAAGCCAAGCTCCTTCTCAGCCTCCTTTGCTAAGACTTGGCTTTTCCTTTGATTGTTTGTGAATGTTCAAAAACCCGGGGCTGAGTGTCGGGCTCCCTACGTGGGCCCTTCCTCACTCCCTCCCCGGGTTCCCTTCTGGTCCCATGGCTATAGATACCACCCACATGCTGATAACCAGCTACTTCTCTCCAGCCCCAATCCCTCCCCCTGAGTTCAGGCCCACATGTCCATTCAGCTTCTAGCTATTCCTCCACATGGGATGTGTAATCATCATCTTAAAGTTCATTGTAAAATTGGCATATGCAAAACAGAACTTTTGATTTTCTCCCCTAAACTTGTTCCTCCATTCTTGCCCATCAAAATTGGTGGTACCATCATTCACCCAGTAACTTGGGCCAGAACAGTCACGCTTGATTTCTCTCTTTCCTCATAAACCACACCCAATCAACAAGTGGTGGTGGTACACCTGCCATATTATGTCTTGATTCCACTCACTTTTCTCCATCTCCACAGCTACCATCCTGATCCTAGCCATTGGTGTCTCTCTGAGACCAGTGAAATAGCCTCCTAGCTCGTGCCTCTACTCTTACACCCTAACAACTCACAGAGCAGCCAGATGAATCTCTTAAAAGATGTAAATTAGATCATGTCACTTTTCCGCTTAAACTCTCCACTGGTTTACCATGACTTTTAGAACCAAATCCAAACTCCTTAGCAGAGCCTACCAGGCTTTCCTTCAACTCACTCACACCTTCCTTTCTGACCTCATCATCTACAACCCTCGCCCCAGCCCCCTCACTGCCCTCCAGCCAAACTGCCCCAGGGCCTTTGCACTTGTTCCACTCTCTGCTTAAAATAATCTCCCCCACATCTTTGCAGACCTGGATGCTTATCATTCTATCAGGTCTCAACTCCCTCTCCTCAGCACAGCCTTCCCCCAGTCATTGATTTTATGTCCTTTGAAGGATTTACTACCATCTGTAATCATATTATTTGTCTCTCTCATCCCCATTAGAATGTGATCCCTATGAATGTCTGGTCCAAACACCTGCTGTAACGAAAGCCCCAAAGCCAGGGTCTGGCACCCATGATTCCTGTGTTTATGGAGAAGGTAAATAACACAACATTATGTATACTTAGAAACTTGTTCATTGCTGCGAAGAAAAATACCTGGGTTCTAAGAGGAAGGTCAGATGGCGCTTGTTTTATAATGGGTGATCTGGGAGGGACTTCCTGGGAAGGGGTGATGAAATGAGGCCTGAAGAACGGGAATGAACATCCTGGAAAGAGTTCGGGGGGGCGGGGTGGGGAGAATTGCAGGCAGAGGAATCAGACACATTAAGGGCATATATAGACAGAAGGCGAGGAAGAGAGAGATTATAGATTTTTTTCCATCCCTCTCCTCCTTCTCTCTCTCTCTCTTTTAAAATGGGTTCGTAGAATTTTATAACTTGATTTTAACTTAATATATCAAAAGCATCTTTTCAAGTAATTCAATTTTTCAATTTTTGTTTTGTCTGTTCTTATGAACAATGCTGCATTAAATATCTTATTTTTAAAGATATCCACATCCACTAGAATGGTTAAAATTAAAAAGACAATACCAAGTGTTGGTGACAATACAGAGCAACCGGAACAGTCCTATGCTGCTGGAGAAAGTGTAAAGTGATATGACTTTGAAAGTCTTTGGCAGTATCCACTTCACTGAGCAGACATTTCCTGTGACTCAGTAGTTCTATTCCTGGCGTGTGCTCCACAGAGCCATGTGTGTCTGTCTACCAAAAGACACGTACGAGAATATCAACACAGCACTGTTGATAGTGGTGAAAACCAAAACAGAAACAACCCAAGTATCCACCCACAGTAGAGTTAATTGTGGAATAATCATACAATGGAATCTACGGAGTGATCAGAATTGAACAGATTATTGCTACACACAACATGGATGAATCTCACAAACACAATGTTGGGTGAAAGAATCCAGACACAAAAGAGTAGACTGCATTATTTCTTGTTTCCTAACTTCAGAAATGGGAAACTGCATCTATGTTGTTGGAGGGGAGGATCAAGGGAGAGGACAAGAGGGAAATTTCTGCAGGAAAGGTCATGTTCTGCTTCTTGGTCTACGTCATCATATGTGTGTATCTGTCTGTGACAATTTGTGGAGCCAAACATGATTTTGCACTTCCTTGTATGAGATTATACTTCAAAAAGAAGGGTTTTTTTTGTTTTATTTTTTTCTTAAAGATTTTATTTATCGGAGAGAGTGTGTGAGCAAGAAAGAGAAGGGATGGTGCAGGGGGGGCGCGGACAGAGGGAGAAGAAGACTCCTTGCCGAGCAGGGAGCCCGACCGAAGCGAGGCTCGACCCCAGGACTCCAGGACCATGACCTGAGCCGAAGGCAGATGCTTAACTGACAGAGCCACCCAGGTGCCCCCAAAAAGAAGTTTTAAATATTTGTGATTGGGGCGCCTGAGTGGCTCAGTCGTTAAGCGTCTGCCTTCGGCTCAGGTCATGATCCCAGGGTCCTGGGATCGAGCCCCGCGTCGGGCTCCCTGCTCCGCAGGAAGCCTGCTTCTCCCTCTCCCACTCCCCCTGCTTGTGTTCCCTCTCTCGCTGTGTCTCTCTCTGTCAAATAAATAAATAAAATCTTTAAAGTAAACAAATATTCGTGACTATTTCATCGGGAAAATTCTTGAGCATGAATTTTTTCTAAGGCAAAAAAATTTTGGCAAATGGTACTGTGGTGGGTTGGGTTGAATCATGTCCCCCCTACAAAGATATGTCAGAGTCCTAACCCCCAGTACCCGGGAAGATGACCTTATTGGAAATAGGGTCTTTGCAGCTGTGATCAAGTTAAATGAAGTCATACGGAATTGGGGAGGGTCCCCAAATCCACTGACTGGTGTCCTTATAAGGAGATAGAGGCTTGGTGACACAGAGACACCTTGAGAAGTCTATGTGGAGGCAGAGAGATCGGAGGGATGCAGCTACAAGCCAAGGAATGCCAAGGACTGTCAGCAACCACCGGAAGCTGGGAGAGAACATGGAACAGATTCTCCCTCACAGCCCCCAGAAGGAACCAACCTTGCCAACACCTTGATTTCTGACTTCTTGCATCTCAACCTGTAAAACAATAAATTCTTGTTGTCTTAAGCCTCCTAGTCTATGCTAATTTGTTATGGCTGCCCTAGGAAACTAATATAAACTGCAAATTCTGAGGATTACCTTTTGATCCCCACTTGGCCTCTTGGTAGCAGGTAGAGAATGTTCCCAAGCAGTGGTTACAATTTATTTTTTTAAGATTGTATTTATTTATTGGACAGAGAGAGACACAGTGAGAGAGGGAACAGAAACAGGGGGAGTGGGAGAGGGAGAAGCAGGCTTCCCGCGGAACGGGGAGCTGGGTGCGGGGCTCAGGGCTCAATCCCAGGACCCTGGGACCAGTACCTGAGCCGAAGGCAGACACCTCACCGACCGAGCCACCCAGGCGCCCCAGTGGTTACAACTTAATCTCTTGAGAACCCTCCTGTTTCCAGCCGAGCCCAGGGCCTCTCCAGATTTTCTATGTTGCAAATGAAACGATCAATTCATTCACGTGTAAGTTGTGTACAGGACCTGGGGGCAGAGGAGGGAGGAGCAGGTGAGCAAAGTGAAGACGTGTGGCACGATTCTCACATATGTCATCAATCCCAGTTCTTAGCTGTTAATGTTATTCAAAGACGTTATTACCTTTTTTAACTTAACTCCTTCCTCATTACATAATAATTCATGTTTACTTTATGAAAATTATAAAATACACGAAAGCAAATCAAACAAGTAAAAACTACTCATAATACAACACCCAAAGACACCCACCATTCATATTTTGGTTTATTGCCTGCCAGACATTTTTCTTTGCAAGTATGTACATTCTCTTTTCATAGAAAAATACCATCCCTTCCTAATCGTCCACATAGCTTCTCTTCCACTTTACTGATAAACACAGGTTTTTACAACTACTTTCACACAAGGAGTCAATTTTCTCTCCAGCCCTGACTTCACATGGGAAGGCCTGGATTCCATCTCAAACAGTGCAAGGGGAAAGGCTGTTTTCCAAAGACTTCTTTAGTGTGCTTGCTGCTTTTCCAGCAACTGTCAGACTTGCCTCCTCTTTGAGAGCTCAGGTGCTGAGAGTTAATTACGCTCTTCCATTCAAGAAGACATGATTACCCTCACCATCAGAGCAAAGAACTTGTTTTTAGTATGGTCCTCTACCCTCCAAGTCTTTACTTTCTTTCCCTTTCCCCCATTGACGTCCATCCTACTATGTGCAATTTGTATCCTGGAATATTGTGATGCACCCCTTCTGTTTGCCCCTCCAGATCTACTCTCCATTTCCCTCGGTCCAGCTCTGGGTTCCTGGAGGCTCCTCTGTAGCGTGGACGTCAATGGTTTGCTTGCCCTCTGGTTTCTGATGGGTTTGGGCCCATGGGAATCACTGTCAGGAGATCCAGAAGGTGGCATAGCAAGGTGTTCTGCTGAGGCAGGTGTTGGCTGCATCCCCAGGGCCCCTGTGAGGTGGCCTTCTCTAGGCACTCTCTCAACCAATTCAGCCCCTTTGGGCCTAGAGCACTTTAGGTCACATGGTTGTTCCTCCTCTAGCCCACTTCACCATCACTGGTAGTTTTCCTAACCCTGCCCCCTCTTTTGCAAATACAGCTCTTCCTCGACTTAGGATGGGCTTATGTCCCAATAAACCCACTGTAAGTTGAAACGACCACACGTCGAAAATGCATGTAATACACCTAACCTACTCAAAGTCATAGCTTAGCTTAGTCTACTTTTTCCCCCCTTTTTAAAATTTAAATTCAATTAGCCAACATATAGTCCATCATTAGTTTCAGATGTAGGGTTCAATAATTCATCAGTCTACTTTAAACATGCACAGAACACTTACATTAGCCTACAGTTGAGCAAAATCATCTAACACGAAGCCTATTTATAATAAAGGGTTGAATATCTCATGTAATTTATTGAATACTGTACTGAAAGTGACAAACAGAATGGCAATGTGGGTGCAGAATAGCAGTTGATGTATCTGTTGTTGACCGTGTGATCGCTAGCGGACTGGGAGCTGTGGCAGATGCCTACACCCAGCACCACAAGAGCGGATGGACCACTAGCTGGGGGAAAAGATCCAAATTGACAATTTGAAGTATACTTTCTACTGGGTGCGTTTCGCTTTCACACCACCATCAAGTCAAAAAATCGTAAGGCAAACTTTCTGGACCTCGTCTGTAGTACTTTTATTAATTCTCCAGTGGTGCCTCTGTGTATGCCCATCTTTTTCCTTTCCAAATATGTACCTTGTAAAATGGAGGCTGTTCCTTGGCGTGCACATTTGTGTATACGTCCGCGTGCAGTGAATAGACTTCATCTTGTTTCTTATTTACTTCGTGTATCGCCAGACAGTGCATGCCCCTGGGTACTGCCTCCACCCACAGGGCCGTACAGTTTCCGCAGCCTCCCTCCCTCACTTCTCAGTCCCCGGTGAGGAACTGCCTCCAATGTCCCGCTACCACATGCGACACCACAATAAATCCAAAGTTTCACAAACTTTTTAACCCAACATTTTTCAGTTCTTTTTTTGGCCTCGGTTTTGACTTTATGCCAAGCACAGTCATTTTATGAGTAAATCACGTTGCATAAACCTCAAGTCTGTGTTGCTCAGTTAAACAAAGCGACACTAAACTCATAAAAAGCACTTTTAAAAAGTGGTTTATTTTTTCCCGATTTCCCCCCTACGGTCATAAATCGCGTCATAAAAATAAATGACAAAAATCACACGGGTTACCGCTGATTGAGCCCTTCCATGTGCTGGTTTTGTCCTGCACCTGGTGTGAGCTTTAGCTCATCCACAGCATGTCGAGCCAACTCGTTCTGGCTCCTGAGAGCCAGCGGTTAAATTTCCAAGAATTGTGTAGGCTGGTTACTAAACACAGCAATTACTAAAAATTAAGTTATGTAAACTCCCAATTAAAGAAATTACATTAAAAACAGCTATGATAAAAACTCAACATTCACCCATGTCTAATTATTTTACTACATTTAACTATTATTTGGATTCGAATTATGTCAATTGTATTTGTACAGGGGAAATATTACATAATGGTGCCCATCTCTGCCAATTCCTCGTTCAAATATGTTACATCGGTACCTTGGACATCAGCTGTTGGGGGTGTATTTGCATCATGGAAATAAGCAAACACTACAAAGCAGTGGTTACAATTTGCTTTTACAAAGCAGTTGGTGGTTAAGCAGTTACAGGCACACCACTCACTGGACCGTCACAACATTGTACTTGGTACTTTTTTCATTTTACAGATGAAGTGAGGTTTGGAGGAGACAAATAGCTACACCCAATCCCAGACCTCATGGAAGGGAGAGGCGGGATTGCAATGATAATGCGTATAACGCAGGCCACTCCGTCCGAAGCGTGTCGTAGAACCATAGACGTGGTAACTAGGTCAGATTTTGTTGTGTCGAATCCTCGTGCAGACAATGAAACTAGGCACAGAGGGGTTAGGTTATTTGTCCAAGAGTATGTAATTAATAAAGAGAAAGGAGGTGGGTTCAAGCCAAAGACTCCTGGCCCTAGAGTCTACCCCCTTACCCACCACCCTCAGATCCTCTGAGGCACCGGGAAGGGCAGGACCCGGGGAGCGATCTTCTTCATCCCGGGCCTCCCTCTCTGCCTCTCCCTCCTTGTCACATGATGTCCTATCTGCGTTCCTCCCTGTGCTTGCTTAATTTTCCTCTCTCTGCTTTTCTGTACCCAGGTCTGCCTTGCGTTTCCCGACTCCTTGATATCAGAACCTGCCAGGACTTATAAAGAATAGCTGTTCCAGAAAATAGCACGTTCCCAGACAGGATCTGATTGGCCCAGCCTGGGTCACATAGCTGCCCCTGGTTCAATCTATGAGTCCAGCAGGGTTGCTGGGCACACAGCCTGCCCCCAGGGGTAAGGGAAGCAATGCTGCGGGGAGGAGGGGGGGGTGAATGAGCAGACACAGAGGGTGTGTCTACAGCCTTCTTACCCGGCACCCAGCCAGCAGGACCGCTGGGACGCTCACACGGGCAAGGAGAATAATAGTGGTAATATTTACCACTTCCCTGGTCCTTAGAATGTACGTCACATATACTGAATACAATAACCCTGTGGTGGGCAGGCTATTATTAACATCATCACTCTCATTTCACAGATGAGATAACTGGGGATCAGAGAGGTTGAGCCACTTGCCGGACGTGGACAGCAAGTGAGCCCAGCTCAGCGGTCTGTCTGTGTCGCTGGCACCCTCACCTGGGGCCGGTCCCCCTGGCCCAGCGGCTCAGCGCTGCCAGACCTGCCTCGCAGAGCTGTTGAGAACCCAATTAGATAACAATGCCTTGGAGAGCCCTCTAAGCTCTATAAAAATGAGTCCCTCCTCCGTTTCTGTGTCGTCCTTTATATTGGAATCAAGGCAGTGATACAAAAGCAGATGTGGGGCACATTATGGGTCAGCCTGTCCTACCCAGCTCCTCCCCAGGGTCCCCACCGGGAGAGTCACCCCCTGGCCGTAAACCATGTCTATAGAAAGACGCCGCTAAACCTTGAACAGGTAACTTTGAAGAAGCAATAAAGCTTTTATTAGCCCTCCAGGCGGGGCTATGTTTTCTCCAGTGGGGGCTTTGTGAGTGGCAGAGAGGGTGGGCTAAATCTTGCCCGTCGATGAAGGACAGCTGGGGCCAGCAGGACTCGGGTGGAGAGGAGGAAGGAGGCTGTCGGAGGCTGTCGGAGGCTGTCGGAGGCAGGGGGCTACGGGGCAGAGGGAGAGCGCTGAGGGTGGGAGACGGGCAGAGCGGCAAGTGGCGACCAGTGCCGGTGTGACTTGTCGGAATCACAGCCCTCCAAATCTGCATGAGCCGGAAGGAGCTGCCCATTGTACAGATGAGGACACTGAGGCCCACACCTGCTCTGGATCAGGCTGTTGCCCAGGCCGCTTTTCTGGTTCACCAGGTGATTTCTGTTGACACTTCAACAAGACCCTGGCGGTGTTCTTCCAGGATGGTTTGCTTTGCCGGGAGCAAACCTCAGGGAGTCACCAGCAGGAACGCAGGGGTGCCAAACAGGACCCTGGCAGAGAGGACACGGGATGCCCCATGCGATCTTCCTCACGTGCTTTCCTGTCCATCGCTCCGTAGTGGTGAGTGCTCCAGGGGACGCTGTGCCCGAGTGCGTGTCCCTTTGCCAGATAAACTCCAAAGCCCTCTGCCCGGTTGTCAAAACCTCCCTCCTTGTCTACTTCTCACCTTCCCGTCCTCTCCTTGCCAACAAGGGCAACGCCACCTACCCCATCACCCAGAGCGGCATCTGCTGTGGTCAGCGGCCCATGGTTTATATCCTGTCTTCACATCTAGTTTGTCAGCTCAAGGAGGGCTCTCAGCTAAGACTTTTTAGTGCTCAGTAAAGCTTTTATCCATCCACTGGCAAGCTCTTCTACTTTCCTCCCCGAGGGCTCCTGCAAATCTTCTTGCCCACTGCACAATTTTGGCCCAGTCCCTTCCCCTCTGGGCTTCCTTGTCCTCATCTGGGAAACAGAGGCAGGGGACAGATAATGTCATTACTAAGGCCCCTATTGGAACTGTCTTTCCACGAGATTAGTAGTAATACCGAATGGTAATCCCCCAGGTTCCTGCAGCCTTTTACAGTTCACAAAGCCTTTTCTCATCCTTCTCATTCAGCAGACTGCCTTAGAAACAAGATTTGCCTACATGGTTAGACCAGCTCCCTGGAGTCCCTGCACTGAAAAGTCTCAGCAGGAAGGGCGGTTCCAGAACAGGCCTGCCTGGGCTTACCCTGAGGTCCTGAGAGGCACTGTCTGTCCCTCCACCTCAGGCTGCCTTCTCCATGGCCTGGCAGGGGGTCCAACTGAGAGTGGCAAGACCAGTGAAGCCACCTCCTTGCACAATCCAGGCTAGGCAGGGCCATGAACTGAGCAGCGTAGGTCTCTAGGAAACACCTAGTTCTGGAAAGAAATCATGGGAACAGTGCTGGGAGCCCTGTGTCAGTGACTCCTTTATTCATTCAACAAACACCTGTTGAACATCCGGGATGGGATCTCATTTGGGTAGGCATTTAGGATAAAAGATATGCCTCCTTCTCTTAAGGAGCCCACCGTACAGGAGAGAGTGGAGAGCCAGGGTGGCTCAGTCAGTGGGGTGTCTGCCTTTGAGTAGGGTCATGATCCTGGGGTCCTGGGATGGAGCCCTGCATCGGGCTCCCTGCTCAGTGGGGAGTCTGCTTCTCCCTCTGCCCCTCCCCCTGCTCATGCTCTCTCTCTTTTTCAAATAAATAAATACAATCTTTAAAAAATTAAAAATAAAATCTTAAAGGGCGCCTGGGTGGCTCAGTTGGTTGGGCGACTGCCTTCGGCTCAGGTCATGATCCTGGAGTTCCAGGATCGAGTCCCGCATCAGGCTTCCTGCTCAGCAGGGAGTCTGCTTCTCCCTCTGACCCTCCCCCCCTCATGCTCTCTCTATCTCATTCCCTCTCTCAAATAAATAAATAAAATCTTTAAAAAAAATCTTTAAAAAAATCTAAAAAAAAAATTTAAAAAAATAAAATCTTGAAAAATAAAAGAAAAAGATTATAAAATAATTGTGGCAATACAATCCCACTTTTCTATGTGTCTAAACACATAGAACAAGATTGAAAGGATGTACATAAAATTAACAGAGTTTATCTCTGGATAAAGGGATTCTGATTTTTATTTTCTACCGTCCCTACCTGCATTTTCAGATATGGTTTATTATAAACATTACTTTCATAAAAAAATTATTTTTAAAAGTAAAGAAAAAATATGGCATTGACACCTAGCAGAGAATGATCCTGAGTACAAAATTGAAATTAAGAAAATTAAGTTTAAAAATCATTGTGCTATCTAGAAGTTCTTATGTTCTTCGATTTGTATGTCCATACCTGAGCCAAATCCATTCAGGTCTCAGTTAAATCACAAAATGCTACATGGTGTGGACCTCCTGGGTCCTTCGGAAATACTTGAGATGGTAGATGCTCCATTACGTATCCCAAGGGTTATCTACTGGGAGGATCGTGAACTCAAATGCCTTCAGGGTCAGTCAAGTTTCATAAATGAGTGAGGTCAGCAGAAGGTAAGCACTGTGGTAAACTGAACAGCACATGCTCGTCAGCTCTGGCTGATTATGTGTGGGAAGGCAGGCCCTATCTTGCCCGATCTTCCACTTTTTTTTTTCCTTTCTTTTTTTTAAAGAGAGAGAGAGAATACGGTGGGGAGGAGCAGAGGGAGAGGGAAAGAGACATCTTCAGCAGGCCCCATGCTCATCATGGAGCCCAACATGGGCCTCCATCTCATGACCCTGAGATCACGACCTGAACAGAAATCAAGAGTCGGACACTTAACCGACTGAGCCACCCAGGGGCCCCCATATCTCCCACTTTTTAAAGAAAAGCCAGAAATCTAGATTTTTTTTTTAATGTGAAGTTTTATAATTTGTAGTTGTTGAGAACCAATTCAAATATTTATTTATTTTTTTTAAGATTTTATTTATTTATTTGAGAGAGAGAGAGTGAGAGAGAGAGAGAGCACGAGAGGGAAGAGGGTCAGAGGAAGAAGCAGACGCCCCGCTGAGCAGGGAGCCCGATGCGGGACTCGATCCTGGGACTCCAGGATCATGACCTGAGCCGAAGGCAGTCACTTAACCAACTGAGCCACCCAGGCGCCCCGAGAACCAATTCAAATATTTAAAATACGGTGTAGGCCATGCAACGTGTTGTAGGCCTTTTCAGATCATTAGTTGGCCAGTTGGTGACCTTGGGTCCACAGCTGGTGTGAAGCCTGGGGAGGGGCAGTAGGAGGCAAATATGCAGAACGGAGAAATGCGGCCAAAGTGGTGAGCCAGGAGTGGGATCGGGGCTGACAACCAGGGAACTATCCCGGGAGAGGGAAAGCCATCGAGGAGGGAGCTACCAGAGATCCTGAGTTACACAGAATCATTGCACGGAATTGCTCAGAGTTACACTGAATTGTGTTCCAAGTTCCCAAGAGTAGAAAGGGGCCACCACCGGGAAGGACTTCAGATTTCCCCCCTTCTTGATGACTCTGACAACATAGCCCATTTGTTGAATTATATATTAAGTTTGTAATCATTAAATATATTTTAAAGCTCCATAAAAGGAATTTTATGGAAAAATGGCTCTAACACAGCAATTACTTTCTTTGTGTAACTTATCTGTAATCTGTATCAAAGCCGTAGTCTCAGTGTATAAACAATTGTCAATATTCATTTGATGGTAACGGTGGAAAGGCTTGAGTCGCTGTCAGTAGGAGTTCTGTGTGACCTTGAGAAAGTACTTAACCGAGATGGGCCTCTCTTTGTAGCTCTCATTTGTAAAATGAGAGCATCTCAAAGATTCTATCAGGAATGAGCTGAAAGAAAAAAAATCTCTTTAAGGCCAAGGCTTCATTACACTCAGAGCTGCAGATCAGCCTGCACTGTGGCCCAGGGGAGTAGCTCTGGTCACCACCATTTGAGGGTCCATGCAATAATTAACATTCTGGATTGGAAAACGCCTTTAATGTGCTCCGAGAAAGGAGAACACAAAGTGAAGGTGTTTTCCCCTCAAAGCTTGGGGGTTTTCTTAAATGGGACTTAGAGATATGACTTGTCAAACGTTCCTTGGAAACATGCTCAAATACTGCCTCTTCATCTCCATCAACATGACCCCAGCCTAAGCCTACTTGCTGGCCTCCTGGCCTTTGGTTTTCCATCTCTCATCAATTGTCTTCCTAAAAAAACAGTGAACATCTCATTCCCCTGATGAAAGCCAGGTGGATTGCCTGGTGCCCACAGAATCAAATCAAACTCCTTGGCCTGACATCCGTACAGGGCAGCCTCTTTGCCTGTCTTCTTCCTTGAGCCTCCTGACCCCTACAAACCCTGTCCTCCAGCCAATAGGAACTCCTCCTATGGGTGTAGGTAAACCATACCCTTTCATGACACACCAGGCCTCTTCAAATGCTGTGGGACTCTTCATTCTCATCTTAGTAACCCCCTAATCATCTTTCCAGGTACTGAGGATTCAATGGTGAATATAAGAGAAAAGTCATTCCTGCCCACACACAGCCTGCACTGGGCCTGATGTGTGGTAGTAAGAAGGTACTCGATGAACGTTGTCTTGTTGGATGAATGAATAAATGAGTGAACAGATGGATGAGTCCTTGAATAAGTGAATGGACCAATGAGTGAATGAATGAATAGATCAATAAATAGATGGTTGTAAGGATGGAAGAAGGGATGAATGGGTAAATGAAGAAGTGAATAGAATGAATAAATGGATAGGTATACGAATATAGACAACCAATTCCTACAGTTTTAACGAGGCCAGATTCAGTGGTCAGAAGAGAACAGAGAAATGGCAGAGGAGAGACAAGTTAAAGCCAGAGACCAGTAGCTGTCCTTCCCTTTGTTTCCCTGTAGCTACTAAAAGGGGGCTAGTGTTTCCCTCTCTTCTTTTGGGCCCCAACCTGTTGGTACCCTTGTCCCCAACAGTCCCTTCTGCCATGGGAAGCTCCTTGTTTTCTCTTTGAGGTGGATGTTTGTATGTGTGTATGTGTATCTAGCTCCCCTACTAGACTGTAGTTCTCTGAAGGCATGTTTGTGGTCCTGTCATCTTCAGGCCACTCTTCTCCCCACATGCTTGGCACTTTATTGACCTTCAGAGTTATCGGCTGAATTTGCTGAGTGCTAGTAACACATCAGGCATTTTCTCTGGATGAGGGAGACCTGTTCAGGTGGTGTTTGCTGTGCTATGTTAATAGGTTTCCATTACATGCTTCCTGCTTTTGCAAATTTTTATAGCATTGTAAGCCAAAAGCTAATGGTTCTAAGTACTTAACTAGAGTTTAAGTACTCAACCCCTACTTTTAGAATGCTGCCAGGCCTCTATCTCCAGGAGCTTCCGGACTCTTTGTTAACTCACTAAAATCAGAGTTTGGACTGTGTTTTTCACTTAGTAGAAGTGACTCTCTTTCAGTAAAATGAGAAACATCAGGGAACAGATGTGCATGAAGTGATATGATCTGCAGCACTAGATGGGATGTCAGAATACCCTTCCACTGCCTGCTGTTTGGCAAGTGACCAATCTCTTTGAACCTCAGTTTTCTTACCTACAAAATGGATGCAATATGGTAATAATTAAATGAGAACATACATGTGAGAGTTCTAAAGCTAATATACAGGATGCCTGGGTGGCTCAGTTTGTTAAGCGGCTGCCTTCGGCTCAGGTCATGATCCCAGGGTCCTGGGATCAAGTCCCGCATCAGGCTCCCTGCTCCGCAGGGAGTCTGCTTCTCCCTCTACCCCTCTGCCCACTCTCTCTCTCAAAAATAAAGAAATAAAAAAAAAATCTTAAAAAAAATCAAGCTAATACACATAAAAGGGCTTATGATTATTAACAGTGGAACAAGATGGTGGATTTAAGTGACCCTTAAACAGTTCTTCACCTGTGATTTTTAGAGGTATCACAAGAAAAGGTTATAGAGAAAGGTAGAACTCTTGGAGACCCGGTATCAGATAGCAAGCAAAGATTGTAATTTTTAATCAAGTGAATATCTAAATGATCCCCGCTATTTTCAAAGTAGATTTATCTAACAATAAACATGGAATCAAAAGTATTAATAGCAAAAAGTTGGCATAAGATGACTCAAAAAAAATGAGGCTGGGATTTTGGAAGTAAATTCAATCATGTTCTATGTCACAGATGGCCAAAGGTTTTTTTATAAAGGGACAGATAGTGAATATTTTATACTTTATGGACCATACAATTTCTACTCTGTCATAGCACAAAAGTAGCCATACACTATTTGTAAAAAAATGGGTGTAGATGTGTCCCAGTGAAACTATTTCCCCAAGCAGGAGGCAGTCTAGATGTGGCCTGTAGTTGTGGTTTATCAAGCCCCATTCTAGATGAACCCAGTGCTCCTAGGTCAAAATGACCTAGAGCAACTGATCACTGCTCATCTTTGTTATATCAAATTTTAAGAGAAATGATTGATATCTATTGAGTACTTACTAGGTACTAGACACTAGAGTAAGCGCATTACACAAATAATTTAACTCTATGAAGGAAGTACAAATATTATTTCCATTTTACATTTGAGGAAAGGTAAGTGATTGAGCTGGGGTCCAAACATGGACTTGGCTCACTCCAAAGCTCTAAATCTGTCCACCTTATATTACCTTGCAGGGAGCTTGAGCCTTTTAGCATTATGTTTAGTCCATTAATATTTAATGTATTTATTGATATGTTTGGAGTTAATGACACTATTTTAATGTCTGTTTTCCGATTTTGCCATCTTTTTTGTTCCTATGTTCTGAACCGGGACAGCAGAGCTGTAGGTTTTCTCGGTCCATTCCCAGCTAATCCCATCACTTTTAGCTGGGAAAGTGTGGGGTTTTGCCCCTACTGCCTCCTCAATCAAACTCACCCTCTTCTGGCATCAGAGTTGCTGATTTTCTTGGCCAGATCCAGGGTGATAAAGCTGCCTTTCTCCCCTGTGGAACTGGAGGTGTGCTGGATATGAGTAGCCAGAGGCAAGAAGACCATAGACTTCTACCATTCTCACCTGAAGCTCTAGTAATATTTTAAGCATAAATACTTCTCAATTGCTCTGCCTTTGGTCAACTCCTAGTACCCAGAAATTGTTGTTTTTGATAATTTTTGTCCAGTTTTAGAATTCCTCTTTTTGTTGGGGGGGGGCATTGCTGCCCTCTTCACTCTATCATTATGGGAAGTCTTTCCCTCTTTAATAGCACTTTTGGACCTAAGGGCTCCTTTATACAGCACTAGATTTCTTTTGGTTAGCTTTCATGGTATATCTTCTCCAATCCATTTCCTTCTACCCTCTCAGTGTTCAGCAATGTAAGGTTGGATTTTGTTTTTCTTTTTATCCAATCCGGCAATTTTTGAGTCTTAATTAGAATATTTAATCTATTTTCATTTAATATAGTTACTGCTCTGTTCAAGTTTAAATCTACCATGCTATTGTTTGTTTTCTATTTGCCATATTTGTTTTAGTTTTTTTGATCTCCTCTCTTTGTTTTTTATTACTTCATTTTCCATTTATATTAGCTTGCTAGTTATATATGCTTGTATCATTCTTTTAGTGGCAACCCGAGGTGTTTCAGTGTGCATTCTTGACTTATTACGGTTAATATAAAGTACACTTTCATATAGAGTATTTAACACTTCCCAGAAAACGCAAGAATCTTAGAGCACTTGAACTCCATTTCCCCCTCCTGCCTTTGTGTTCACAAAAACATTATTTCATTAAAAAATTATGTATAATACATTCACATTTTTATTATATATTTTATTATCTATATATTTATATATACATTCACATCTTATTATATATATTTTACATATATTATATACATTTTATGTCCCCAGAGGGGACATATACCAAAATATTCAGGTTTTTACCTTTGGCTGGGAATTGGGGGTGATATATTTTTTATCTGCATGTTTCACTTTTTCAACAACGAACATGTGCCTTGTCAAAAAAGAAAAAATCTTTAAGTAGACAAGAGGGAAAAGAACACTTGCCATGCAGACCCATTAAACCAGAGCACTTCCTCCCCGTTCAGCTGCTCTGCGCTGACAGACTCCTGCCTCCCCACCGGCCAACAGGGTGAATCAGAATGTGGGCTGGGCTGTGAGTGAGTGGGAAGCCCCTCAGGCCTGTGAGGATTACACGGGATTGCACAGTTCAGGCAGGATGAGAAGACAGTGCGGCCCCGTTGAGGCTTGCCTACTAGCTCGTCTGTTCCAAGTGCTCGTCACCACGGGTCACTCTACCCAGGGTGATCAGCAATATCTGGTTGTGGACGTGACAGGACGTTGTGCAATGACTGGGCAAATCCAGAATCTTCCTTTTGCAGAGCTAGTGAGTACTGCCCAGCAGGGCTAGGCCCATATGAAAAGGAATTAGACACAAATCTGCAGGAGTCTCTTCTCCCCATGGCACTCTCAGCCCTGGTTTTGGTCCAAAGCACAAGCCAGGCCAAGCTAAAGGCCGTAGACCTCCCTTCCTGCCTCTGACTCCCAGAGTCCAGCCCCATCAAAGTCCAGCTGTCCTGGAGTCTCACTTAGGCAAAGCTCCACTCTATGCCGGGTGATAATGGGCTGAAGAAGTGAAGACATTGCTTTGTATTTCTTTAATGCTTTTTGAAGTATTTTCGTCCAGATTACCCTTTTTGATTCCTATAACAAGAGAACACAGAAATCACCAGAAGTCAATGCTCTTGAGTTTCCCACCATCAAATTTAAAAAAGGACCTGCGCCTGTACCAATGTTCTCCTATTTCCCCTCTGTTGTTAGAGAGGAAACATCCCTCCTCCTACAGGAGACAACCGCTTTCATGTGGGCTATGGATTTTCTCCTTGCTTACCTTCTCAACGACCCACTGCATTAATATTCACTGTTCTCTTCTACATCTCCCACCTTTCCTTCTGCTGGGTCCTCGTTCTCAGCACTCAGATCTACTATAATATCTCCAGTGTTTAAAAAACAAACCCAGACATCCAACAAGAGGCAGAAATTGTCAAACTGGACTAAAAAAAAAAAAACAAAAAAACAAAAACAGGATCCAATTATATGCCGTCTACAGCAGACAAACTTTAGGTTCAAAGATACAGACAGGTTAAAAGTAAAAGGATAGAAAAAGAAACATCATGCAAGAAACAACGATGAGGGATGCCTGGGTGGCTCAGTCGGTGAAGCGGCTGCCTTCGGCTCAGGTCATGATCCCGGGGTCCTGGGATCGAGCCCCGCGTCGGGCTCCCTGCTCAGCGGGAAGCCTGCTTCTCCCTCTCCCACTCCCCCTGCTTGTGTTCCCTCTCTCGCTGTCTCTCTCTCTCTGCCAAATAAATAAATAAAATCTTTAAAAAAATACACTTCAAAACAAAAAGTGTCCCTAGTAATAGAGAACTTTCGTAGTGATAAAAGGGTGGGTGCTCAGTAAGACTTTATTGAATAAATGAATAGAGATGACAGAACAGAGTTTATGGTCTCCTTCCACTGGAAGGAGATGGAGGCCCAGAGAAACATGGTGGACGTTGAGGCTCAAATGGATAATTTTTTGATGATCCAGGAGTGGGACCTGAGTGTTCTAGCCTTTTCCTACTAGGCCACCTCTCTAGCAACAACGCCAACCACAACCACTATTGTGTATGAGGCGTTCTGTGCGTCTCCTATATTAGTCCATGTATCCTCATAGTCGCCATTGATGTATAACCAGGATACTATTATCTCCACTTGGTGTATGAGAAAACTAAGACACATAGGGTTGAGTAACCTACCAGCTGCTAAGAGGTGGGGCCAGTTGTGAACCCAAACAGTCTGAGTCTGGAATCTGTAGATTAACCCACCATATAATATTGCCTCAAAAAATTAATCCTGTTAATAGGTTAGCTAAATAATATGTAATTATCTCCCAGAGAATGATGTCTAACTCACCTCCAGCTTGTAAGGGTCAGGTGAGCCTTCCCAGGGAAAGTAGCATTTAGGCCAAGGCCTGAGGATAGGTAGCAATTAGCCAACCAAAGAGAGACTTGTGTACAGAAAGACTTGGAGGAGAGACACAGCAAGACACGTCTGAGGAACCAAAAGGAGAACAGCGCTTGAAAGCATTGAGATCAAGTGGTTTGATACGGGGCAGGACAAGGAGGTACCACGCAGGAAGGCCTTAAAACACCTGTAACTGCTAGGATGCTTTTGGTGGCTGCCGGGTACAAAACCTAGGCTCGAACTGCCCGAAATAATAAAGACATTTCTGATCTAACTCTACAAGAGGCTCAGAGGTGGGTGGCTTAGGAGTTGCTTGATTCAGTGGAGCCAGAATCTTTAGCTCATTGTTCTGTCACTCTCGGCCTCATGAGAGCCTCTCCCCGTGGTCACAAGGTGGCTCTCAGCAGTGACTGGAGCGACAGAGTCCTTTGCTGAGAATGGCCAGTGATAATTACCAGAGATCGCCATGCCCTGGGGGTTTAAACAGGCCAAATTCCCTCGGAAACCGGGGGTGAGGTGTTCACATGAATGAGTAGAGGTGTAGTTGGAAAGGTGGAGAATGACAATTAGGTACGCAACCAAGACTGTCCACTACATCATGTTAGAGTTTGGAATTTTTCCTAATGTCCATGGAAAGCCACCGGAGGCTTTTGAGCAGAGACCTGACTATTGATGGGGTGATGGAAGAGAGGCTATCTTCCTGATTGGTTCATTTGTGGGGACAGGCCTACTGTTTCTCTCCCTCTCTCTCCCTCCTTCCTTCCTCCTTACCTTCCTTCCTTTCTTCCTGTAAACGGAGGGTTATGTTGTGTGCACTCTCCCCTTTCCTTAAAAATTCAGAGCCAGATCTACCGCCTGACTTTACTCAGCACGTGGCAATCGAAATCTGACAATCTCGTGACTTTTGTTTTAGTTCTTGTACAAAAAGGAGTCGTTAATTTGAAACCTTTTTAAAATTTTATCGCCCTTGCACTTCGTGTGTGTGTTGTTAAATGCCTGGCATGTAGTATGTGCTCGACATATGAGTAATGAGGATGAAATTGTTGCGCGGTCTTGCCGTCCTAGCTGCAAGGTCCACGCTTCCTGTGAAACTCAGGATGATGGCATTCTGGCACTTTCATCAATTCCAGACGATTCGTAGTCATGAAAACGTTGCCCTCCTTGTTTATAAAATATTTCTCTTTTAAAAAACATTAAACATGTAAATTTTGAACAAATAGAATTAAAGAGCATTCTTGGGGACTTTAAAAAATATGAACTAGCATGATACATATCTCAATGTCTTCTCAATAACTTTAATTCTCCTGAAACTTGCTGTCTTTGTCTGCTTTTACACCATAAAATGATCAGTAGTTTCTGTGAGAGTGGACTGTGTGCCTGGTGCTGTCCACTCCATGTATGACCTCATTTGCTCTTTCCTGGGAACTCCATGAGGTCGGTTCTATTAATACCTCCTTCACCGACACAAGCCCTAAGGCTCTTACATAAAATAAATGGCCTTTCTAGTGTCTTATAGCCCGAGAGTGGAAAATCAATCTTGGAACCCGAGCTTATGCTCATTTCTCTTGAGTTCCTTGGTTAGTTTATTATAGCAACTGTGTACTTTTCCTTTACTTACCTATTAAATTTTGGTCAGAAGTAAATTCTCAATGATTTGCCTGTAATCTTCTCCAAATTCAACACAGATTTATTGAATATCCACTGATTGCAAGACATTGTGCTAGATGCTTTGGTGTAGAGGGCAAATAAAAGGGCAAGAACTGGGCAAGGGCAAGAACCCTTCCTGCAAGGACTTTATTTTCTAGAAGGGAGCTGGGGATGGTATGAAAATTATATACGTCACTCTAGTGCAAGGCAAAATGAAGTAAGGTAGAGGCTAACCTCTATTGACTATTCTACCACGTGCCAGGAACTGTGGATACTTTATTTACATGATCTCATTTAACTTTCTGATTTTCTGAAGAAGGACTCAGAGACTCAGATTCCTTAATAATTTGCCCAACGCACCATGTAGGAATTTGGAGAAGTCAACAAACTAGAGTTTGAAGGTTGGCCCTAACTCCCGCCTCAAGAACAAAGAGAAGTTCAAAGTAATGAAAAGTCACTTGAATTTAGGGGATGAGCAAAAGCACGATTGAAGAGGTGGCCTTCGGAATCTTTGTTGGGGAGGAACATTGGTGAAGGGATCAAGTAGACAGGGCATTGCAGTAGAGGGAATAACAATGTGCGCAAAGGAATGAGTCAGGGCTGGAGCTGTGTGTTTGAAAAATGGCACCCAGTCCACTGAATGGAGGATAGGCTATGACATGTGCCCATGATGAGGGGAGCATGCTTGAGAAGTTGGGCTGGGTTCCACTGAGGAGGACTCTCTCTTGACAGGTGATGGGAAGATGAAGGTGTGGGCCGGTCAGTGATGTAACCAGAGCTGTATTTTAGGAAGATTAACTTTATGAGCTTGAGGCTGACTCATAGCTGATGTCACTCCTGTTGTTCTGGCCCCCAAGCTGCTTTTTCTCAGCTTCTCCTTCTCCCAAGCAGTGAAAGGAAGAAATCTCTAAAGACAGAGACGAACACCATTCTAGGTATATCCCCACTGCTTCCTCCTTGAAGAGCTTCTGCCTTTTTTTCTCCACTTCAAGTGGACGAAGAAACTTCTTTCCTCAGAGAAAATGGCTAATGAATATATATGTAAAGATTTAGATCCACTTGTAGTAGAGAAATACTAATTAAAAGTAAATGAGTCAGCACCAAATTAGTAATGCATTTAAAAAGTGATAATACTCAGTGCTTGTGAGGATGCAGTGAGGCAGACACTAACACGTGGTGCTTGGAGGAGCGCAACTCAATGGACACTGTGCAAAGAATTCCAGATTCATGCAGAGGAAATCACCTAAGATTAAGACAAAGGTACCCAAAGAAGTTAACCACAAAATTAGTGAGAACAGTTAAAATTTTGAACAATTCTGATGTCCAATCTTAGAAGAAACCTGCAAATAAGGTGCAGCCATGTAATATTAAACAATATAACTACCATAAAACTTAACTCAAACATAATTCTGATTATCGACATAGTACATGAGAACTAGAATCTCTCACTCTTTTTTTTAAGATTTTATTTATTTATTTGAGAGAGAAACAGAGAGAGCACGGTTGGGGGGAGGGGCAGAGCGAGAGGGAGAAGCAGACTCCCCACTGAGCATGGAGCCCAACGTGGGGCTCCTTGCAGGGCTCAATCCCAGGACCCCAAGATCATGACCTGAGCCAAAGTCAGACACTTAACCTGCTGAGCCACCCAGGGGCCCCCCCCCCCGTCTCTTTTATCAAACTGGGCCTTGCAGGGAAAGCTAACATCCCTTGTTTTCCTGCACAAGTTTCTTTCTTCTCCCTCTGTCTCCCCAGAGATAACCACTATTTTGAATTTGAAATGTGTCCATTCAGAGCTTTAAAAAAATATTTTCCATGTGTGCTTAGCAAATACAACATATTATTTTGGCTTGTGTTTTTTTTTTTCTTTCTGGTATCAGACTATATGTATTATCCTGCAACTTGCTTTATAAAGTGCCTTCTAATTACGTGGGAGAATCCTTGCGGCCTACCAACTGAGAGGAGGAAGAGATCTTATTGTACAAACAGCATACGCTCAAATATGTACAACTGATCTCATGCTTAGAAAAGAGACTAGAAAAGAATATGCCAAAAATACTGGCAGTCTATTATCCGGGGGAAGGATTTGGAGAGACTGCTCTTTTCTTCTTTAAATTTTTCTGGGTTTCACCCCCCCAGATTCAGCACATATTAATTTTATAACCAGAAATAAAGTTATGAAAAATATGTAGAAAGGATTTAAAACGTCCCCTTACCCGTGAAACACCAGTCTTTCCCCTCTCCTGCATTCCCAGGGAAGTTTTTTTCTACTTTATCCTCCAGAAGAAGAGAGGCCCTCTCTCTCCCTGCATTTCTCTCCATGTGCCTCCGAGGTGGTGACAGAGATTTGTCAGCCTCTGTAACATCTTTGCAGCAGAATTTCAAAGAGCCACATTCTTCCACACTGAATAGAACATTCTGAACTAGAAATTGCCACACTTTACACACCATACTGCATAAAGAGTGCTTAGCGTTCAACCAACCTCCTAAACAGTTTCACAAAACATCCTTGCCTGGTCCCAAGTCAAGGCAGGCAGGGCTTGTATTATGATGAGGCACCTGTGCACGTGTCCACATATCACCAGCCTTCTTCCTGACTAGTGATAGCTTCAGGACCCTCTATATGAGCCATATGCATTCCTAGTGTCCAGGACAATGTGTGGTGAAATTGTCCTCAGGGTCCAAGGCATTTTGGTTCCCATGGGGATTTGTGACAGTCCACTGTCTTTTGGTTGTTGTTGAAGGTAATGTAAAAATAACTTTAGTTTTCTTCTCTTCTTATAAAGAATTACATGGTTGTGTTTTAAAACAGTAGATACAGATAGATGAAAAGAAGAAGAAAAATTAAATGTCTGTATCAGATTTGGTGTGTAGCACACTCTTCTTTTCTAGATGCCACTCTCCACTAAAAAGAAGTGGCCCCTCCGAGAAAAGGCTGATTCCAAAGCTGGGGGATGAAAGGAAGAAAGTGAGCCCGGAACATCTTTCTGTGCCATAAAGAAAGGCCAAAAGAAAGCATCAGAAAAAAAAAAAAATACTTCGGGATATGTCAAAAAGGCACAGGAGTCAGCATGAATGGGCTCCTACTGGCCAAACCCAGACAATTTTGAGCATCATGATAAATATAGACAGTAAAGGGACAGTAACCCATTGAATAAAATAAAACTCCGTAGTCCATTTTGATCATAAGTAAATAAATAAGGCAGAGCTCCTCCTTACAATTAATAAATGTAGGAGAAATGATTAAAATAGAAAAATCACCCTTTTGTAACTATAGTAAAAATTGGTTCAAGTAAGATTTATCAACAGGTTCTACCTGGAAGGTGGGGAAGAAGTCAGACAAGGAACAGGAAATTTACACACTCTCTGAGTATCCTCCCACAAAGTATTTACTAGTTACAAAGGAGAAACAGAAACTATTCTGTGAAGAAAGCACAAGTGACAACAAAGAGATAAAAGTTAGCATCATGCTAAGGGACAGACAGATGTCATGGGTCTCTGGATGTGATACCTTGAGAAGGACACAACATCATTTATGTAGTAGCCCAGCCAAAAATGCACAACCTGAACCGAATTGTAAGGAAACATCAGACAACCTAAATCGAGGGGCTTTCTGTAAAATACAGGCCTGTATTCTTAAACACTGTCAATGTCATGAAAGACAAAGGAAGGGTGCCTGGGTGGCTCAGTTGGTTGGGCGACTGCCTTCGGCTCAGGTCATGATCCTGGAGTCCCGGGATCGAATCCCGCATCGGGCTCCCTGCTCCTTGGGAGCCTGCTTCTCCCTCTGCTTCTCTCTCTCAAATGAATAAATAAAATAAAATCTTAAAAAAAAAAAAAAAAGACAAAGAAAGGCTGATGAACTGCTCCAGATAAAGAAGAAAAAAAGATAAGGGGCACCTGGGTGGCTCAGTCAGTTAAGCCGCCAACTGTTGATTTCGGTTCAGGTTGTGATCTCAGGGTTGGGAGATCGAGCCCCGTGCCCAGCTCCATGCTTGGTGGGGAGTCTGCTTGAGGTTCTCTCTCTCCTTCTCCCTCTGCCCCTTCTCTCCTATCTCTGTCTCTCTCTCAAATAAATGAATAAATCTGTAAGAAGACAAAAGAGGTGACAGCTAAATGCAATGCACTGTCCTGAACTGGGCTCTGAACAAGGGAAAAATAAGTTCCTATAATGGACATAATGGGGACAGTTGATTAAGTTGGAATATGGACCGTAGCTTAGATGAAAGTATTGTATCAGTATACATGTCTGGAATTTGCCAATGGCTCTGTGGCTATGTAAGAGAATATCCTTGTTCTTAAGAAATGGATAATGAAATACTAATGGGTAAAGGGACGTGATATCTGTAACCTATTCTCCACTGTTTTATAAAAAATAATTTTGTGAGCACAAATATAGGAGATGAGCAAGAGAGAGAAATACACAAGAGGGTATATAAGTCTTCTGTGTACTGTTCTTGCAACTTTTCTGTAAGTTAGAAATTATTTCAAAATCAGTTTAAAAATAGATAAATAAGGGGTGGGGTCTGGCTGGCAGAGTCTATGGGGTGCATGCAACTCTTGATCTTAGGGTTGTGAGCTCAAACTCCATGTTGGGTGTGGAGCCTACTCAAAAAAGAAAAATTTTAAAATAAATAAATAAAAGTATTTCCAAATAACCAAAGAAAGATAAATAAATAATAGCATTGGAATTAGCTATTAAGAGTAACTCAGCTGTGAAAAAAGAACACCTCTAATCTTATTAATGTCAGGTGATCCTCACATACACTATGGTGACCATCCACACAGAGGTGTTTTTCAAACAAAAATGGAATCAGACTGAAGCCAAGTTTTTTGTTAGTAGAACAAAATATCACCAGTGGCTTTTATCCATACACATACATACCCATTGTTTATAATTAACCATAATTATTAGCAGTTTTATCATTTTATATTATTCAATTGCATAAAAGTGCCTTCATTAATTGAATCAATAGCTGCCAGATACAGGTTCTTCCAGGTTTCCCAACTACAACTAATAATACATTTCATCAAATCAAAGGACACATCACTTATAAGAGACACCACCATTATTCTATGTACAATTAAAGAAAGAAAAGCACTTCCCAGTTTCTGAGATGTTGGAAAATATGCATTTAGGATTTGTGAAATAAATACTTTTTCTTCAACGCCTAAGAGAACTGTGGTCTGACAGCTCAGATTCAGGTCAGAAAATGAGGTTGCCTGGGGCGCTTTGCGACTGGGCAAGTTGCTTAACTTTCCAGGATGATTCAAAAAGTTTTTTGGGGTTTTTCAGAACCTAAGAGTCATTATTAAAATGAAGATAATAATGCCTTTCCCAACCAACTTGTTTTTCACTTTTACTATTGTTTACTAAACACTAATGTTCTGTGTCATTCATGAGGCCTGCACCTGAGGATTTTGCACATTTAATGGGGATGATGAACAAGTATTGTTCTGCCTCGGGTTATTAGGTATGGCCAGGGGAGAGGGAGGTTGGAAAGGGGGAGAAACCTGATCCTGTGGGATTTATTCATCCAGCGAATATTTATTCATCTTCAACTATACCTTAGGCCCCACTCGTGGGGTCGAGTAGGTGATTTTTGAGACCTACCAGGGGAAGGGGCATCCCAGGCAGAGGGAACAGGGGAAACAGTGTTGCAAAGGGATGGAAGCATTGTTAAGGAGAATGTGGGGATCTGTGGAAGATGAGACAAAAGATAGGATGTTATTAGCCCCATGTGGTCAGTAAGGGGACAGCTTCAGAGGTTACACGGCGCTGTAGGGTCCCATAGCTGAAGGGTGCTGTGTTGTGTTGGATTGATCTGTTTGAGTATCTGGCTCTTGAGCCTGATCTTTAATAACCACATGACATTTCATCATATGATTGTTCTTTGCTTTATTTGACCAAGTCCCTATTTGCGGGGGTACTTGGGCTCTCGGCACTTTGGGATGATTTTTGAACAATGTTTCAAAGAACAGCCTAGAAGTAGAACAGGTGGGCAACAAGATATGCAAAAATGGGGGGCTTTTGATACACATGCCGATGTTGGTGCTGTATTTCAGCGTGCAGGGGCTCACTTGCACAAAGTGAGATTATGCGTTCAGGATAGACTCTCTCGGGAACAGGGACCTTATCAATACTATTTCATTGAGTTAGAGCCAAAAATTGTAACATGCGTCTGCGCACTAGAGAGAATTTAGTGCGGCTATGTATTAGTTCTAGTACTTGGATTAAAAGAAGAAGAAAAAGCAGCAGTAGAAATTCAGTATCAAGGAGATCTGATGTAGCTACTGTGTGTATGTCTCTGTGTGTGTGTTTCAGTGGACAGTAAGGTCAGTGGGGTGATAAGGCTGCTAGACGGGAGTTACTCAGAGAGTCTCAGGCTGCATTTTCCAGGACAACAAGAAGGACAAGGGCAACAACTCTGCTCTCCTCCACCAGATCACTGCGGAATAGTGCATTCAGCTTGGCTGTCCCAGTTCTGGAAAGATACAGCAAACCAGCGTGTGTTCAGAGGAAAGGGGCCAGGATGGCGAGGGGCTTCCTGACTATGCCGCCTGGGTGGTGGCCTCAGGAACTGAGAGTGACTGGTGCTAGGAGAGACTTCAGCCCTGAGGTTTCAGAAATGTCATCTACCTGAAAGTGAAATCTGTTCAGTAGTTTCCAGAACTCAGACTTTGTGCAAACGAATGGAAACCACAAACTGGCAGATTTTAACTCAGTCTAGGGAAGAACTAACAGAGCTGTTAATAAACAAAAGAGAGGTTTCTGGAGGGAACACAAGAAACTATTTGCAGTGGTTACCTCCACAGAGTAGGACCAGGGGAATGCCCCGTTGAAAATTACCCTTGTGTTCCACTGAAGAGGTTTTAAAACCATGCGCGTGGATTATACTTATAATGAAGAAACGGATTTAATAATGCAACACAACAGAAGGAAAACACAAGTGGATTATAATAGCTAAGGTATTTTGGTTGCAAGCATCCAAATACAACCCTGGTGGGGCGCCTGGGTGGTTCAGTGGGTTAAGCATCCAACTCTTGATATTGGCTCAGGTCATGATCTCAGGGCTGTGAGATCGAGCCCCACATCGGTCCCGTGCTGGGCATGGAGCCTGCTTAAGATTCTCTCTCTCCCTCTTCTTCTGCCCCTCCTACCCCCCCCCCAAAAAAAAACGGGCTAATAGGCAGAACAAGCAAAAAAAAGGATTTAATAGAAGGACACAACTGCTTCCAGAATTGAAGAGAAGGCTGAAGAAGGTCAGGAGTCCCGAAGCTGCTCCGGGCCCTCACGGCCACATTGCTTTGCTGTAACTTGGTTTGATCAGTTTTCTATCTGTGTTCCTTGGTGTCCCAGCAGAGACAGTCTGATTGGCCCGACCTGGGGTCATATGCCCACTCCCTCACTGACTGAGAGCCCCTGGTACGATCACTTGAAATGGGGGAAGAAAGTTTCCCAAAGAAAACTTGGCATGCTGTTACCAAAAGGAAGGAGGGAGGCTGGGCGGGCCAAACCACGATATCCATTACACTGGTTTGTAGGAAACAGGGTAAGCTATCTCCTAAGGTAGGGAGGTTCTCGTCCCTGGGGGTATTCCAGACAGACCGGATGAGCGTTTGGTGACAAAGCTGTAAAGAGGTTCAGCATCTAATGGGGGTTAGGTTACACCACATCGACATCCCTCCCAACCCACCCTGAGATTCATGGCCCTATGATTTGGGGGAAATGCTATCCTTTAGACAGGACAGATAAGACCACACTTCCACAGCCAACGTGCATTTCATGTTCTCAGTCTGGAGCCAAGCAGACGATGGTCTCCCCAGCATCTTGTTTCTCATCTTTCATCCTCTTTCGGGCCATTTGCCTGCACTTCCAATACTTCTCATCTGACGGTTTTGAGGACTCAAAGGGAGTATTAGAGAGGCCTGTCTCTGGGGTCAGACTCCAGATCAGCTCTAGGGTTCAGCCTTCACAAACTGTGTGACCCCAAGAAAAGTACTCAGTTTCTCCGGGCCTGTATTTCTTCACCTGTAAAGCGAAGATTATAATAGTACCTGCCTCCTGGGCTTGTTGAGGGAAAGAAGTCATACATTTAAATGATTATTAGAGGACCTGGCATGGAGAGAGGACTCCAATAGGGGCACCTGAGTGGCACAGTGGGTTAAGCATCCAACCCTCGATCTCGGCTCAGTTCTTGATCTCATGGTCGTGAGTTCAAGTCCTGTGTTGGGCCCCGTGCTGGGAGTGGAGCCCACTTAAAAAAAGGGTGGGGGGCTCAAATATAATGTCATCTTCTCCCCTTCCTCCTCCTTGTTCCCAGCCTCCTCGAGCATCAGTGGCTCCTCAACTACAACATATTATTTAAAAAAGTAGCTCCGGAAGGATTGCCGACATTTTGTATTCCACAAGAAAAGAGGCCACGTCCTATTTATTTTCTGAATTCGTCTCCCTAGCAGAGTTCCTAGTACGTATAGGTGCTCAGTAAATGTGAGTAAGTGAGTGAGTGAATCAGTTCCCAGAGGTTGCAGAGTAAGAATATTTCCGATGCGTGTTCTACCAAGGTTCCAGAAGAAGCAGAGGAAAACCCCTCACCAAGGGTTAAGGGGAAAGGAACAGGTGACAGAGTTAGTCAAGGAGTGATTCACGGACGGGATGGACCCAAAAAGAGAAGTCTCTGGGACCACCCCCGTGACCCGGTAGTGGAAACTAGATGATGAGCCATCTGGAGACCCCCCGAGGGACCGTTTTGTACTGATTTGGGTTTCAGGGTTGATGGAACATGATGGAAGTTTTCAGAGTGAGGCACTTGGGTGATCTATTTTGGAGGAATTATCTAGAGAAAAGAAAATGAGAACTGCTGGTAGCCTTTGCGTGATAGCCTTAGCGGAAGAAGAGGTGACTCCGGGACATTCTGATAGCCTGGTTTTTCAGGCCTGGTGCACTGCAGGGTCCCATGCAGATTGAGGATGGAAAAGTAACACTGTGGCAAAAGGCTCCTAATAAAGAGACTATCTTATATGGGAGGAGATTTTTAAGTCCAGTTTTGTTAAGCTGTAACAGACACAGAGACAAGTGATAAATCAGAAATCTACAACTCCATGAATTTTCAGAAGTGCGCATGTGCGTGTTACCGGCACCTGCGTACGGAAATGAGTTTTACCTGTACAAGTTCATAGGAAACATCTGGGGCACTTGGCAGGAAAGCAGATTCCCTGGCCCTGCTGTCAGAGATTCTGATCCAGTAGGTTGACCCCTCCTGAATGTGGGCCAGGAATCTGCATTTCTACAAGCACCACCGAGATGTAGACGAGGGTGACCCACGGACCATGCTTTGAGAAATACAAGCCTTTGGGGTGAGAACAAGCTTTAGAGTCATGTAGGCCTGGAGTTGGAATCCCACCTTCTCCTTGAGAGAGCGATTTGAACTCCTCGTAGGGAAAGCAGGAGCCACGGTACTGACTGGTAGGTTTGCTTAGAGTATTAAAAGAAAATGCGAGTAATCAGAGAAATCCAAATCAAAACCACAATGAGATATCACATCACACCAGTCAGAATGGCTAAAATGAGCAAGTCAGGAAACGACAGACGTTGGCGGGGATGTGGAGAAAGGGGAACCTCCTACACTGTTGGTGGGAATGCAAGCTGGTGCAGCCACTCTGGAAAACAGTATGGAGGTCCCTCAGAAAGTCGAAAATAGAGCTGCCCTACCACCTAGCAAATGCACTACTGGGTATTTACCCAAAGGACACAAAGAGTGAAGGGTCATGTGCACCCCAATGTTAATAGCAGCAACATCCACAATAGCTAAACCCAGATGTCCGTCGACAGATGAATGGATAAAGAAGATGTGGTCTATATATACAATGGAATATTACTCAGCCATCAAAAAAAAAATGAAATCTTACCATTTGTAACAATGTGGATGGAACTAGAGGGTATTATGCTAAGTGAAATAAGTCAATCAGAGAAAGACAATTGTCATATGGTTTTACTCATACGTGGAATTTAAGAAACAAAACAGAGGGTCATAGGAGAAAGGAAGGAAAAATAAAATAAGATGAAATCAGAGGGGGAGACAAACCATAAGAGGCTCTTAACTCTAGAAAACAAACTGAGTGTTACTGGAGGAGAGGTGGGTGGGGGGATGGGGTAACTGGGTGCTGGGCATTAATGAGGGCACGTGATGTGACGAGCCCTGGGTGTTATATGCAACTGGTGAATCACTAAATTCTATCTCTGAAACTAATAATATACTAGATGTTAATTAATTGAATTTAAATTAAAAAAAAAAAAGAAAATGCACATAAATCCAGGACAGCTACTTAGCACAGTGTTGGAAACACAGCAAGCACTCAATAAATATAGCAAAGCAAATACTTGCAGCAAAAAGGTAGGGTTCTCTGCAGGTCTTTGTTCTCAGTACCTAGTACAGTACACCATCAAACAAGACTAAGGACAGTGGAACATGAGAGTTAGCAACACTGGCTTGGTGGTTAGATGCCCTGGGGTGTGAGTCTGAGTCCTGGCTTTATCACCTACTAGCTGGGTCACCTCGAGTGGTTTCCTGAACTCCCAGTTGCCTCATCTGTAAAAGGGACATAATCATATCTACTTCACAGGGTGAATGTGGGGATGAAATAAGATGACCCAGTAAAGCCCTGAGCCCTGGGCCCATGGCCTGGCCCCTGCAAAGAGTTCAGTATAAGTTGAATACTGCTATACATAGAGCCGAAGCTAAGAATGTTCCATCCCTGGGCAATGAAAGTTCTCTTCAGGAGCAGCCTGAGGGAAAAAGGCCACCTCTCTGTGATAACGTCGAGCCATGTAATAAAAAGGCTAAGAACTGCATGTTTATTAGTAGGCAGAAGTGTCACTACCGTAATTATGGGTCAGGCCCAGCTGCTCAGGAACCTTCCCCACATGTTTACACCTTGCAAGGGGGGGGGGGGCGAAGGCAGGAATGGAGTCCAGCTTTGCTCCCTGTCTGAAAACTCTCATTTAACTTCTGCCAAACACAGAGGTCAGCATTTGGATTCCTGTAGGGGTTGGGGGCATCAGGCTATTTCAACCCACGCTTCCCAGAGCCCATACCTGAGATGGGGATCACTACAAATCCAGCCTTGACTTTGAAAATTGGTCTTCAGGGGTCACCCCAAGGTGCTTTATTTCTGGAGAACTAAGTTATCCTGGCCGAGTCCCCCAGAGTGGAATATGGTCAGCATACTGGGTTAACGGTTCTTGTCTCCTGCGTAAGGCAGCCTGAGGCCGTGCCGAGAATCAGAGGTTCCAGTCCTGCTACTGTATCAACCAGGTAGCCTTGAGCAATTCAGTCACCTTTTTAAAATACTTATAAGTCCAGCTCTGTGCTAGACACTGGGGAGTACAAACCAAAGTACAAGAAAGTTCTTCATCCTTGAGAATAGGGCTGCCATGTACAGTAGTACATGTTGGAAACTGCCCACGTCCATTTGACCAAGGGCAGGAGTAAGGGCCAAAGTCGAGCTTGCACTCTGGTCACATGGGCCAGGCCCACATCCTCCTGGAAGAAAGGGTGCCTTCTACTAATGTGTACAAAGGTGCAATATAGGTTAGTGGTACCTTTTTTGAGAAGCTCATGTCTGGTTACTAACACAGAAATCTAAATAAAAACTGCTTTTCCTCCCAACATGAAAACAAAAAATTCCGTGTTCTTAGGTGGAGAGGGGTTGAGAAGACCAAATGGGTGAATAGAGATGAAAACACTTCGGGACAATATATAAAACAGAATACAGCTCTCATGATACTACGGTATAAGCATCTTCTGCAAACCAGCTGTGTGACCTTAGGAAAGTCACTGTACTTCTCTGGGCTTCATTTTTATCATGTGTACAATGAATCAGTATCCCAGGTAATTCTGATGCTCGTGTCCAGCAGGCGTGGTAGATAAACATCGGCCCCTTCCAGATCCAATGTTCTCTGAGTCTGTATTCCACTGTGTTACGGCAGACAGGAGTTCGGCTGGGCATGAAGTGATGGGAAGGCCAGGAAATAATGTCATGATCCCTAACCTGAATGCAATGATCTTGCAGAAGGGCTCAGCAGCAGTGGCTTTGTGCTCCTGTCCCCAGGCTCAACTGGCTAGCCCTGGACACTCACCAATTACACACACAAGCTCACAGGAATATGGTCATTCTGCCTGGGCTGACACCACTCAATATCCTAACTGAAAATTGGGATCAACTGGCCCAGACAGGTTCCCCGTTGATCTTGCAATAAGTTCAAGTCAATAAATGTCACAATAAGTCTCTGGCCAGCCTGGAAATTCTCAGTCCTCAACAGGCTATAAATACCACCAGTCAGGATTTGCTGTTTGTGCACTGATCTATTTGAGTGACTTCCTCCTTTCTCCCTCACTTGTCAAACATCTGCTAAGCTTGGGGTCTATGTCAGGCACTGTGCGAGGGGCTCAGGATATAGAAATGAATAGTAAGACAGAGTACAGACCTCTCTGATCCCCCAAATACATCCACTAAGGCATAAACCGCTATCTGGAAACCTAGGGGCATTTCAGGCTGTGAATCTTTTTCAGGCCAGTAGCTTCCAAACGTGCCAACTGCCATCTTAAACAGTAGCCTGCAACCCAGGAAAAAGAAACCCACTAAGGTAGCTGGAAGCTTCCAAAGTGGGAGAAAAAAACTTCAACAACTCACAAAAATGCATCAGGGGTCCCTGCCTTGGCTACACTATTGTGTTTCACCAGTGGAAGTCAGGACATTTTACAGCTGCCCACATATATTTCCCCTCTTCTGTTCCAACTGAAGCTTCAGCTTTACTGTCCGCAGGTTTGTCTGCAAGCCCAATGTGGTCAACAGTGGTTGAAAGAGGAACCACAGAGGCTGGATTGCTTGACCTGCGACTATCGGATCTCAGCCATAACATCTACCGGGGGTTCTCTGCCCTAGATTCCTAATTATTTGTAAGACAAACTTTAGGGTCTCAAATGCCCCTTCAACCGATGGGAGGGTGGGAGAATGAAGGGCGCCCTCCATCCTATTCTTCATTGGGACCAGCATGTCCGGAGGTGAATTGGTGCTAATGTTGAGTCAATGTCTATTGCGTGCTCTTCACAAGAGCCTTGTAAAGGTGGTGCTCTTGTCCTGTTTCACAAATGAAGAAACTGCTGCCTTGGCATTTTGTCTGGATTGTCCAAACGCACACATTCAATGATGAAAAAGAGCCATCACGTTAAGAGCTAGCATTGCTGAGCATTTCCCATCAGTTAGACCCACGGACATTAGTTCATTCATTTTTTCGAATAACTCTACAACATGGTTAATACTATTATCCCCAGGGGCGCCTGGGTGGCTCAGTCATTAAGCGTCTGCCTTCGGCTCAGGTCATGATCCCAGGGTCCTGGGTTCAAGCCCCACATCGGGCTCCCTGTTCAGCGGGAAGCCTGCTTCTCCCTCTCCCACTCCCCCTGCTTGTGTTCCCTCTCTCACTGTGTCTCTCTCTGTGAAATAAATAAATAAAATCTTAAAAAAAAAATACTATTATTCCCATTCTACAGATGAAGAAACTGAGGTTTATACAGATTAAGTAACTTGTTCAGGATCACACAGCCCATAAGCTTGGAGGAAAAATTTGAACTTCGGTCCTGGAATTACGATTCAGAGGTCTAGACTCTTGGCAAGCTGGGTTTGAAATTCTTTGTCCTTGCTTTGTAGGGGAACAAATTTAATTGGTTTAAAAAGAGAGGGAGAGAGAGAGAAACCAACAACAAAACAAAACACCTCCTGGTCAATGAAAGCAATCAGTGTACTTAGTTAAAACACGTCTCCCTCATTTCAGGTCTAGCCTTTCAATATCTGGACTGAAGTTCATGGGCAGATTATCACAGAGAGGCTGGTTGTGTTGCTAATCAAATAATTCTCACAAACAACAGGCTCCTGTTATTGGCCCAACTTTCGGCTGTGCCTCTGATTCAGATGAGAGCCCCCTGGTGCCAAGAAGATGGTTACTGGCATAATCTTCATGGACATCTCAAGGAAAATAAAATCGCAGTATACGGCAAATAAATAAATACAGAGAGCAGGCCTCCACCGAGTACGGGGCTATGTTGAGGAAAAGAAAAGATGTTGGATTTGCTCTCTGCCCAAATTGTCTAGCAAGGAAAATAGATGTTGGACAAGCAACTCTTAACAGTTGAGATGTAATTGCTAATATATTAACAAGCAAATCCTGGAAGAACCCGGGGAGAGGCATGCTGACATCCAACAGAAAAAACAGAAAGGTGTCACTAAATGGTGACCTTTTCGTTGACATTTCATATTATTTTCTTGTTTTCAAGTGAGCAGTGAGCATGCCTTTCCAGCACCCATGCTGTATCCCCACTGAGTAGCAGCTCCAAGCTCTGGATGGCACTGAGCCAGCCCCAGGAGCCTAGCTTCAGGTCCTGGCTACAAACCAAGGAGATTCCCTACCCATCACCCTGGTTTGAGGTTGAGCACCTGATCCAAGATGGTCTAACCACAGGGAAGCCCAGGACTTCCGTTCGCTGGTTCTGGACTGAGAAGACTCTTCCTCTTTCTTTCCTGGTGGCACATTATCCGTGAGGCCTGGAACCACTGCCCCATTTTTGCTACCAGAGAAACCAGCCTTAAGGCAGAGCCAGCGCAATGAGGACAGCTGGGCCGAAAGAGCTCCAGAGAAAGGGAGCTGGAACCTATTTTTTCAAACTGTGCAAAGATGCTTGTGAAATACTCTTAGTATAATCAGGATCAAGGATCGGTTGGTGGGGAGAGGGGGGTCTTCTGATGTCAAGGACAGAAAAACTAGCCCAAACTAACAAGCAAGAGGGGATTTATTAGCACGAGAACATGAACAGTTGGTGAACAAATTGGGTTTCAGGCATCTTTCTACTCAACTCTGCCCTCCTCTGTGTGTGGGCCTTATTCTCAGACACCAGACACCACCTCCCTTCCCAGGCCACAGCCTCCATCTCATGACCTGGCATGTCCAAGTCCAGTGGAGAGGGGAAAACCCCATCTTCAGAGTTGTCTGAGCAAACCCCTGGGATTTTCTGATTGCATCTTGGCTTGAGCCTGGTTCCCAATCCAGGACTAAGGACTGCGGACGGGAGAATGGACTTCCCCAGGAGACTTGGGCCTGAGGCCTGTGATTCACCTCGGCAGCCAATGTGGAGGTCAGCTTCATGCGAAGCACATGGCTGAAAGCGGGGGTGGCTATCTCCCCCCAAAATGAAATCAAGCAACAGAACAACAGATGTCACTGACAGCTCATTTGATAACGCCTCTCAGCCAACATTCCTAACATAATGCCATGCACAACAGGTGGGGTTGACAGAAAATTTTGTTCGCCACACCTAAGACTGCCTTTCTCGCCTTTGCCGGCCTAGAACCAGAAATAGCTTCTGTGAGATTTTTGCTCTTCCATGATGTGTATTCATTCTTTCAGCTTACATTTCCGGGACACTAGTTATAATAATGAGAATAGTTATCAACCTAACGCTTGCACGTGTAACATCTGCACTATCTCATTTAAGCCTTACTATGAGCTCCTTGGCTCTCAAGAAGGGGTGACTTCGCCTTCCCTCTCCCCCAGCACCAGGGGACATTTGTCAATGTCTGGAGACAGTTTGGGTTGTCACAACTTGGGGGATGCTCTGGGGGTGACCAGTGGGTAGACGTCACGGATGCTGCTCTGTTCCCCACGTCGCTGTTGTCTGTTCCAGCAGTTAGCAAACTTTCTCTGTAAAGTGTCAGATAGTAAATCAGGTGTATCTCATCATAACTACTTAACTCTACTGTGGTAGCACAAAAATAGCCCTAGAAAATATGTAAATGAATGAACTTGGCTGGGTTCCAGTAACACTTTATTTACAAAACCATGGGCCAGATTTAGCCTGCAGGCCATAGCTTACAGACTCCTGGTCTATCATAATACCCATTCTTCCTTTAGTAAGTCTTCATTTTTAGCTGCGTGTATTTGTGTCCAGCAGTCCCCCCAATACAATGATAATTCTTAGCCACTCCCACAGGCAAATGTGACCATTTCAATAAACTCCAGCCAATGGGATATAAGAGGAAGCATTATTTGCGATTTCTTGAAAGGCTGTTTAAAAGTAGCTGTTTCATTTGGGAAGGACCCCTCTCTGCTCTTCTGCTTTTCCTCCTTCTTCCATCCCAGGAAGGGCCCCGGCAGGAGGAAGCTGCAGCTGGGAGGGAAGAGTAGAAAGAGCCTATATCCCCAGTGACACCACTGAGTCACCACACTCGTGGCCTACATGTAGACTTTGACACTATGGAAAGATAAACGTCTGCCTTGTTGAAGCCACCATGTGTGTTGGTGTTATATATGCGGTAGAACCTAATCTGAACTCTACGTCAGCATGTGGAAACACTCAACAAATAGTTGATCGTGAAAGGAATGCCTAGAGCATACAGGAGCACCCTAGGGAAACTCATTTCTGCCGGGATGGGTGGGGAGTCATGGAAACAAACAGACACCAGGTCCTCCTCAGGCTTTTCATGGTTCAACATCCACAATGACTCAAGTCTCTGGCCAGTTCCTCCTACTGCCTTTCTTCCTCCCCACAGGGGACTTCCCTTGTTTCGTGCCCACTGTCAACTCTGTCTTCTGGGGCACCCTTCCCCACCAAGATTGTCATAGAGAATTCAGTTTCCTACAAGAGAATGCACTGTTCCTTGGTGTTTGAAAGGAGTTTCACCACTAGACACCAGGGGGACGCAGCCAGGAGAATCTCCAAAATCACAAAATGAGCAACGTCTACTAGACTGAGGAAATGCAACAGATCCTTGTCATGGTCCCTGATTTGTTTGCCTGTCACTGACAGCGTGTGGGTGGCACAGAGGGAAAACCTGGCTTTGTCACCCAGCAACCTTGAATTTGATTAGTGACTCCGTCCCTTAGCAGTGTGACACCGGCCACACTGTGTCATTTCCCTGAGTGTCACTTTTCCCAAGTACAAAATAAGGCCACAGCAACTTTCTCACAGCAATCGTGTGAGAGTTAAACAGGGAAAGAGCCGGGCACAGAGAAGGGGCCCAAATTTGTTCAGAAGCTTCTCTAGGCCTGCCTTGCTGATGATCAGGACGGAAGCATGGTGGGGCGATTACCTGGGACTTGGGTGGATCCCCTGTTCTGCTTTGGAAGGGCAAAATCTTCTAGACTTCAAGCTAAACACTTCCTTTTCTCTTAGCCTTCCCCTACTCAACGGCACTTCCTTTTTCATCCCCCCCCCCCCTTTAAAGAGCTAGCAGAACAGTCCTTTGCATCAGTACAATTCCACTTCTCCAACACGATGTCAGCCACGCTGGAGTCCTGCGTGACCGTCCAGTGCCACAAGGACATTCACAATGTCACACTTACCACGCATTTCCACTTTTCGATGAACGAGGCCTTGACGCTTTGCATGTCCGACTGAGTAAGTGGTCATGGGGCCCTTCAAAACTGCAGGCCCTTTCCATAAAGGTGGCTTAAGAATGCAAAATAGTCCACATCCCTGGAGAGGTCTGAAAAAGCTATTAGTGCCAGGCAGGGGAAATGAACAACCCAAAAAAAGCTGCCGGCCGGGAACAGGATCCCACAGCATTCAGTGTGTGTGAATTGGGTTCCTGGCTGTTCCTGGGGCTGTAAACTTAGCACTGCCTCCTGTAAATGGTGTCAAGGAGAAGTGGGTGAGCTCTAGAGAGAGGTTAAGGGGCCCCACAGGTGATGGCTATTTGGACGCATTCATGGCAGAGCCACTAATTGGGGAGTAAAAACAACACACCCAAAGGGAGAGAGGAGCGAATTATGGATATAGCTCTGGGTGGGAAAGAAGCAAACGATCTCTCCTTTTTGTTGTTGTTTTCTAGCACCTATTGAGACAAATGGTCCTTTTCATTCAACAGGGCATCGAAATATAACAAAAGACAGGACTAGACATTGGGTAGATAGGAACAAAAATCTGGTGGGGGCAGGGCAAACGAACTACCGTTTGTGTATAGTAAAGCCTGTCTCTTTGGTTGTTAACAGTAACAGGGGAGAAAGCTGAACACAGTCAGGGACATTGAATAGTATTAACTTCCAATGTGTATGAAATGTTTTGTTAGGCCCTGTACAGATGAGACAGAAGCCATTCATCCATTCCATAAAGACCTGCTAGGCATGGACTATGTACTAAGTATTGAGGGAGGTACTGGAAGTCCAGTGAGGCACAGGCAGCCGTGGGCTCTTCCCACATACCCCTGACGTGGCAAGGGGTAGACCCAAAGCAGTGAGGAGTCCAGGTTCTTGAGTCGCGCTGCCTGTGTTAGACGGCCAGCCTTGAGCAAGTCATGACTGCGAGAAGTAGGAAGGAGGACCGAGCTGTGTGTGTTGGAACCACTCACCAAGAAGAACAAATCTACGAATCTTAGACATGCATTTCGTGCCAGGGTCTGGACTAGGACCCACAGCACAACAGCAGCTACACATATTTGAAGGGAGGGGTATGTGTATGAATGAGCCGTATTACATCTCTGTAATGAGCCTTAATACATCTTATTCTTCTATTACATCTGTATTTATATACCCAGCAAATAAACGAAGACCCTACAAATGAGAAGAGCAAAGCCTATTTACATGCCATCCCAAGAAAGTCGGCCACTGTCACTGGCATTTGGGCAGAGACAGGCAGGCAGAAGAGTTGGAGAGCTTCATTGTGGAAGGAACCCCAACTTTCAGTGTGCCCTGATTGGAGGCTGTTGGGAAGCTGGAGGCGGGCTAACTGGAAGCAGGGGATCCTATTGATTAGGGGTGCATATATAGCTTTCTCTGCTTGGTCCCAAGTTGGAAGCAAGGGAACAACAACAACAACAAACCAAACAGGCAAGGTATCAGTTATCAACGAAGTTCTGGACATTTCGGGCCGATTTTTACAGAGTTATTGTTTCGCTTCCTGGATTGCCACTAGAGAGGGCAATCTGGCTTCTTGCAAATCTGAGTTAGGGCAGGCTGGCTACCTGGGTTGTTTATTGATAAAGGCAGATAAAGGATGTATTTCTTGGGCAGGTTGTGGCTTAAAGTTTTAATTTTTTTAATGTGATCGGGCCACTGCTTGTATATTCAGTCTCTCTGTACATGGGCTTGGGGGTTCATGAGGGTGTATGGACCCCTTACAGTAAATTCCATGAAGGTCCCACAGAAAGGAACCCATTCCTTTATAATATCAGAAAATAATGGTGTCATGCATCGTGGGACTTAGATGCTTTTTGTGGGTCGCAATCTTGCTTGGACTTCTGGGCCCCCAACGGCCAGATACTTTCAAGGCGTTGTGCCCTTCTCTCCAGAGTGAGAAATACCCAAAGAGGTGGTTTGAGCTGTGATGCTCAGGAGATGGTATGGTTAAAAGAGATTTCAAATTAGAGTCCTGGGTCCTGGTGCTACTTTTGCCACTTCCTTAGCGGGGTGCCTTTGGGGAGCCAACAGCTCCAACCCTGCTGTCGCTCCTGGGACATGAGTCCGGATGAGGACTTTCAGGGCCACCTACACCCCCTCTTCCCCCCCACCGCTCCCCTCTCCCCTGCGCCCCCTTCCCCTCTGACACTGTAAGAGCTGCAACAATATTTGTGAAAATGCTTCATAAACTGTGTAGAGTTATGCAAATGTAAGTGCATATTATGAAAATTATGGAAATGTTATTGTCTATCGTGCATCCAGCATTTGTAGAAATCCATTAATGGGAATCTTTAAAAAAAATTTCTTCTCCCTGGCGTGGTTCTTAGGCTACTATGTGAGGTCTTACTCCATCAGCTGTTAGGTCTTTAAAGCGGCACATCGTTTTCGAGTGAGTTATTCAATTAATCATTTGTCATAACTCCAATGTCCCTTTGGATTGTGCTTCTGGAAAGCCATCGTAACTGGAGGAGTGGCCCTAACTCTCTGCTTATCTTGCAAACAGATCAAATGGCTGCAGGGGCGGGGGGAGCCTGATTAATGTCCAAATGAATTAGTAGCAAGTTGGGAAAAAAAAAAAAACAGAGAGCCAAATGGTCACCAATACAGTTTACCTTCCTTCACACAATGAGGTGGTCCAGTAATGCAGCTAAATGGGATTGCTACAGATTGAATCAAAACGGGGAGATTGGTATTTAAAGGCCCCCCGGGGGAAATTACTTGATAAAAGATCTTTCCATTTTCATGGATGAGTCCCCTGAGAGAGTCGCTTTTTCTAAATTAATCCAGTTTTCAAATTATTTTTATATATTACAATATATATTAAACTATAAGCAGAAATTACATTATAGAATAGAATATACAAATATATAGAGAATAGAGTTTAGATAATATATGTAATTTCTCGTAATAATAAGTTACTGAGACCCAGTGGCTAACATGTATGTGAATTGTGTGGCTATTTACATTTCTCCTCTGAGAGAGGGTGTTGAAGGAAAGATGGTGCCTTGATTACAGGTCCTTCAGAAAATTCCCTTCAACAAGGGGAAAAGTATCCAACTCAGGATAAAGATATTATTTCAAATAAATAGCTGTGACCAACGAGAGGATGGTTGCCATTTGCAGTAGTAAGCTCCCTATCAGAAAAATTGGAATTATGGGGAAGAACTTAGTGGAAAGCTGTTTCATTTGATAATTGGGTTTGAATTTGTTCCAGAAAATGCATGTCAATAAGAGGTGTGAGATGGGTAGGCCTCTCCTACTTCAATATATTTAGGTAAAAATAGATTTAGAGTAAAATAAATGTTAAACAAGTTTTTTGGGGGAAAGAAGTGCCCCGGTTGCCGTTGGGACAAGCTAATGGTGTCATGCATCGTGGGACTTAGATGCTTCCTTCTGCTTTGTCTAGTGACAGACAAAGTGATAGGGAGAGTCCAAGAACCCAAGGTAGTGGGGCAGGGGGAGGCAGGCATTAAGCAATTAAGCATCATCTGGGAAGTGACTTTGTTCTTTCACTGGGAATGCCTCTCTGGGCCACTGCCTGGAGCAAATAGCACTTGTCTCTTCCCAAATCTCTTTTTCCAGCTGTTTCCAAAGTACCCCCAGAGACAGACAGACATGACTGTATATGTAAAGTCAACAAAGATGGAGAGTGAGCCTGAAATCAGGCCTGAAGGTCAACTACTGTCACATGGAAGACACTTGTAACATCACCTGGACATGGGGAAGTAAGGTCCAGGAAGGATCTCTGATTCCCTGGAGATCCCACAGCCAGTCAAGCTCAGGTAGGTAAGTTCTTTTTTCTCCTCTGCCTCCTGATGGGCATCACTGGGGAGATATTACGTAACATCATTCCTGCCTTGGGGCCAGGGGGCCTAGGGGGTGTTGTGCTCATTAGCTGGGTAATGCTTGCCACCACCTTTGAAGCTGCTGGATAGGATCGCAGGTAAATACCATTACCGTCTGCAAATGAATGTTCCCCCCCTCCTCCCGCACACAACCTGTTTTCACTTGTTGCCCGGGGCCACTGGCCACTTGTGGCTACAGAGATTGCTGCTGAGTGCCGGTTCACAAGCATCCATTTGCTCCCCAGCTTCAGAAAATAGAAGGGCTGGGTCCGGGTCTTATTATTAAAAGCAAACAAACCCATTATTAAAAGTAAACAGGGCAGAACTGCTTTGAAACAATTGATTAAATGTCTCCTGGCTCAGTGGCCTAAATTCACCCCTGTTACTCCAAACAAAGCCTCCCATATTGAAAATCTAAAGAGCGAATGCTAGCAGTGTGGTTCAGAATCACAGGTACGCTTGCACATGCACACACATACACACGCTATTGAGTGCCTGTTACAGCTTAGGCTCAGGAACCACATTATCTCTAATCTTCAAGATTTAGAAGTAAGAATATTTTGCATTTTATCAATGGCATGGGCAGGCCATTTGCAGTAATTTGCTCACGGACACAGCTATAATATGGAAACATGAGCATTTGAACTTAAATCTCTATGACTCCAAACCCATGCCTAATCTACCTTAGCACATTACAGACCGGTCTCCTATGCCCCTGTGTTCATTGTTGATTTAAAGAAAAGCCAAGACACAGGAGAAGGAAACTTGCATCTGCCCTGGTAAAACCTCCTGAAATTGCAGGCATGTTTGTGGGGTTGTTGGAGAGAGGAAGCCTCAAGCCACCTCCATCAGTTAAATGTGCAAAGTGGGCACAGCAAAAGACTATAGATGTTAAGTGGCTGGGGATTATTATCTTGCCCCAGTGCATGCTTAATTCCCGGGCCATTTTATATACTCAGCTGTCCAAAGAAACCAGAAAGCAGCTTTGTAGGCGCAGAATCTTGGTCTTGTCAGTGAGTTAACAGACTCTCAGGGATAGACTCCTGCTAGCCAGATTTATGAGAGACAGATGTATAGACAGAATATTAATTGGCTACAGTAGAATTTTGTTTACCTGGGAGTCTTAGTGCTAGAAACATTAACAATGGGATTGTTCAAAAATGAATTCACAAATTTCTAAAATCATGCCATTGGAAGAATCAATAAACAATCTGCTGTGGGTGCAATGCCAGGTAATAGAGATTTACCATACCACCAGTCACTAGCTGGGGATGATACAGATAGATGGTGTCACTGTTATGAATAGATCGACATTGACTTCATCAGAGCTACTTCGTGTTGTGAAAAACCTTATGAAATTATATGGAATAAGAAACTATTTACTGGAAAATAATCTGACAATTCCCCCAAAAGTTTACAAATAGATATTCCATATGAACCAGAAATTCCACTATAAGTATATCCCCAAGAGAACTGAGAACACATGTCCACACAAAAACTCATACATGAATGTTTATAGCACCTTTATTCATAGTACTCAAAGTGGAAACAATTCAAATGTTCATCAACTGATGAATGGATAAACAAAATGTGGTATATCCATACAATGGATTATTCAGCCATAAAAAGGAATGAAGCGCAGAAACATGCTACAACATGGATGATCCTTGTAAACATTATGCTGAGTGAAAGAAGCCAGATGAGAAAGGCCAATGTATGAGATGTCGTTTATATGAAATGTATGAAAGGTCATTTATATGAAATGTCTGGAATAGGCAAATCTCTAGAGACAGAGAGTTGATTAGTAGATGTCTAGGGCTGGGGATGGAGAGGTACAGCGAAATGCAAATGGGTAGGGGTTGCTTTGATGAAAATGTTCTAAAATTAGTTGTGGTGATGGTCACACAACTGTGACTATACTAAAAAATCACTGTAAAATGTTTACATGGGGAAATGTTGGGTTTTGCAGAATATGTAAATTTTCCATTTTCCGGCAAACTCAGATGCCTCTGATTAATTAGATTTAACTAGGTGTTTTTCAATTGCTTCATGTGTTATGTTAAAAGTAAGGTGTTCTAATATGCTTTTCACTCTTTTTTCTGCTACTCTAACCAGAACTCGTATCTTACTTACAAAATGCTCCTTTTTCTCATTGTGCTTGTATGGAACAGAAAAAGCTAAGCTCAAGAAGAGGAAGACATCAGATCTTGGACAATCCTGTTCTGTAATTTGCAATGGGGATGTCTGCTTTTTCCCTGCAAACTCCATTCTCAATATCAAGGTAACTAATTTTGCCAAATTAGGAGTCAGCAGGCAACCTGGGACAATATAAACAAGGAGAAGGAAATCAAATTCTCCTGGGAGAAGTGTGACTGGGCACAGAGTAGATGCTCAAGAAGTAGATCAGGAATTGACTAACCATCCCTACCCCAGTACTGGGCAGACACACTTTCCTGGTGACCTAGAACCATTAGATAGGGTCCCTCTTCCTTGAACAGTCCCAGAGAAATGTAAATTCTTCTTTTTTTTAAAGATTGTATTTATTTATTTATTTGAGAGAGAGAGAGAACGAGTGGGGAGGACAGAGAGAGAGGGAGAAGCAGGCTCCCCGCTGAGCAGGGAGCCCGATGCAGGGCTCGATCCCAGGACCCTGAGATCATGACCTGAGCTGAAGGCAGATGCTTAACTGGCTGAGCCACCCAGACACCCTGAAAAATGTAAATTCTTTTACTTTTCCCCTCTTTCACATCTTCCCATGAACCAAACTATGTAATTGCCATGACCAGATGCTTCAAACTGGCCTGCAGAGGAGATTTTAAAAACTGGGAAATTTTAAAATATTTAGATTTTGGAAAACTTCACATCAAGTTGCAAAGTTTCAGCCCCTCTGGAAGGACTGGAATGCGTGGCAATAAGGGCACACATTCCCACTCGGCCTGGGACCGAGGAACAACTGGCTCTTGGAGCGAGCACTTTGCTCTCCAGGCGTCCACCGTTCCCCCGCTTCTTATGAACGGACAATTGGCCTGCTTCACGGGTATGCTGCCTGACCCCATAGACATGATGAGCTTGTGACCCCGCTGTTCCAGCCTTTGGCCTTGTTACCAACCAGTCTGTGAGGGTAGACCTTCTTTCATTAGTTTCCTGCCTCAGTGACACATTTGGCACATTGAGGTTATATTATTCTTGGGTGTATCCCAGGCCACCATCCACAAACACATACAAAACATCTCTTAGGGTGAGTCACTGCAACAGATATTACTGTTGATTCTTGCTGGTTTCATTTTCAAAAAGGCCTTCCGTTTCTAAATTTGAGACGCTTTTATCTACTGACAACTGCCCAGTTTTTCTAAGGGATTTAGTGGGTTGGGGCTCATAAGACATTCTGCTAATAGGTCATGAGGGGGTCATGAGGGGGAGCTTAAACCAGTTTTATCTCACAGATGAGCCATGGTAATGATCAATACATGTGAATAGCTCACCTTGATTGAGTCCTTACTTACTGTGTGCCAAGTGCTAGAGTCAGTCATCCCATTTAGGCCTCACACACCCTTAGGTTCCATAACACTTCCATTATCTATTTTACAGATGAAGAAACTGAGGCACGAAAAGCTGGGACGAGAAGAAGTCAGAATTCACACCTAGGCTGCTTGACTCTGAGCCTATCCTCTTCACCACCTTGCCTGGCTGCCCTTGTACAAGGGTCAGAAGTGTCACAGACCATTGTCTGAAGCTTCATCGCATCCCTGAGACTTCCCCTAGCAACCTGGACACACGTTGGAATCTTGTGAGGAGCCTCCAAAGCACGGAGGAAATACCATCGTGGGTTAACATTTGGGGAATCTAATGCAGGGTGAATGTGGAAGTCTCTGCACTCTTCTTTCTGTATGTTTGAAATTGTAGCAAAGTAAAAAAAAAAATGAAAAAAGTGTATTGGAATAACATTAATTGACTTGGAGGGATTTCTATAGGAATTTTTTTTAAAGGTTTTATTTATTTACCTATTTGCGAGAGAAAGAGGGAGCACAAGTGGGCAGAGAAGCAGAGGGAGAGAGAATCCAAAGCAGACTCCGTGTGGAGAGTGGAGCCCGATGAGGGGCTTGATCCCAAGACTGTGAGATCGTGACTTGAGCTGAAACCAAGAGTCAGATGCTCAACTAACTGAGCCACCCAGATGCCCCAAGAATTGTTGATGGTAAGAAGTGTTAACAGGAATTTTTTTTTTAATTTTAATTTTTTAAAAAAGATTTTATTTATTTGAGAAAGAGAGCCTGAGCAAGGAGGAGGGGCAGAGGGAGCCTGATGCGGGGCTCAATCCCAGGACGCTGGGATCATGACCTGAGCCCAAGGCAGACGCTTAACCACCTGAGCCACCCAGATGCCTCAACAGGAAGTCTTAATAACAAGATCCAGAAAAGTGAGTGTGATGTGATTCTATTCATGTAAAGCAAATAATGACAAAATATGCACACACACATATGTACACACACACACACCCATATGCCTGTATGTCCTTATACGAGGATGGGATAAAATGTGTATAATACATTAAAAAAAAAAATCTGGAGCCCAGTTCCCATTCTACTTTAATTGTTTAAGGGTAGGACCTGAGCAAGAGTAGTTTCTTTTAAAGTTCCTTAGATCAAAGTTCTCAAATTTGCTGCACGTTAGAATCATTTGGGGAGTTTTAAAAAGTCCTGATGCCCAGGCTATGGCCCAGATGAATTAAATCAGCCTCCCTGGTTGTGGAACTCAGGCACAGGTGTTTTCAAATTCCCCCAGGGGATTCCAATTGCCAAGTCTGAGGACCAGGCAGAGCTCCTGGTGCACCTGGGGCTGAGAATTACTTCTGAGAGGGAAGTCCTGTGGGTAGACTATTATGTGATAGGCATTTGATATCTACTTCAACCCTGGAAAGAGGCCACGAGTCAGGAACCTGCAAGGAAACAGGCTGGCTCCAGAGATCAAACAACCTGCCAGAAGTCTCAGGGCTAGGAGACGGTGGTGGGCATCCTGAACCACCCTCTACCAGGTGAAGGAAGGATGGTGATGGGAGTGCCTTTGAGAAGGCTTCGTTGCTTCTCATTCTCTCCTTTCCAAGATCACACGACTTGAAATTCCTTTAGTAGAGCTTTCATTCCTCTGGGTTCCTCCTCCTAGGAGCTATTAAAAAAAAAAAAAAAAAAAAGCAAACACTCCTGGGAGGAATTGCATGTTAATCAGATCTTGTCTGCGCAGTGAGTTCTGGGCATTTTGAAGGGAGGAAAGAGTTTGAGGGATGCTTAAACATGTGGAAAGAATGTGATGTAGGGGGTGTAAATCTGATGTTGTCCCTTTCCTGTTCACAATCCCTAATTCACTAGACTTACCTCATCTTGTGTAATTGAGACTTCGTGCCCATTGGCTAGCAACTCTCCATTACCGCCTTCCCCCAATCCCAGCGCCTGGCAGCCATCCTATGAATTTGAGTATTTTAGCTAGTACTCAATTCCACTCATAAGTGGAATCATGCAGTCTTTGTCCTGTAGTTGGTTTATTTCCCTTATCGTAATGTCTTCAAGTTGCATCCATGTTGTTACATATTGCAGGATTTCCTTTGAGGCCGAATAATACCCCATTGTATGTACATACCACATTTTCTTTATCCATTCATCCATTATGGACATTTAGGTTGTTCCCACATCTTGGCTATTCATAATAGTTATTATGAAGAAGCTATTATGAAGAAGCTACGTCTGTAAGATTTATCGAATGCTTATTTACCATATGCCAGGAACTGTTTTAAATGCTTTCCATATATTAGTGGAAGTAAAAGTCACTACAGACCTATGAAGTTTTTATCCCCACTTACAGATGAGGAAACTGAGGCCCAGTTAGTTTGGGCCAAGGTCATACAGTCAGTTAGTAGGTTGTAAACTGGAGTTTGAACCCAGTACAATCAGGCTCTATAAACAGTGACCTGATCACTATAATACCAATAGTACTAAATATCATACTAATGATAATGATTGACAGCAAACTGTATGTCAACTACTATTACTGGCAAGGTGAAGATGTGACTTATACATCCCCATAACCTTGGGGACAGGATCCAGCAGGGTTGTCCAAGAGATTGGTTAACTCCAGAAGTAACACTCCTCCTTATGATTTTTGGGAGGGGGTGGAGAAGGGTTGTGATGAAAAGTTGGACAGAGTTGGTTAAGCGACTGCCTTGGGCTCAGGTCACGATCCTGGAGTCCTGCGATCAAGCACCAACCAGGCTCCCTGCTCGGCTGGGAGTCTGCTTCTCACTCTGACCCTTCCCCCTTCTCATGTGCTCTCTCTCTCTCTCTCTCTCTCAAATAAATAAATAAATAAATAAAATCTTTAAGAAAAAAAGTTGGGCAGAGTGCTCCAAGGTAAAATTATCTTCCGCAGCTGTGATGTGCCCCTCCATGAATCTCCTTGATTCATGCAGTTTTTCAAAGCCAGAACTTGACCTATTATTACTGAGTGAGTCTGAACAAGCCTACAGCATTTTGCATATGGTTTCTTTTGTTTCCTCCCTTTTGTTGTATTTTGTGCTTCACAGGGTCAGCTTACGGGGCAAGGGAGCAGTCAAGAGTTAGGTGCTTACGTTTAGAGGTCTTTTAAAAGCCGCTCATTTGATTCCCTTCTTCCTTGCCTATTTGGTGGTAATCTAAATGAGGGCCCCAGCTATGTGCAGTTTGGCGGTGGAGCTATGAAAATGAACCACCAGCCTCCAAATCAACTCAGGAACATTTGCGCTCTTTCCAGGTTGAACGTCCCAACAGGGCTCTCTGCAGTGATACCAACACCCAATGCCCTCAGCGGGCCTGAAAAAACGAAAACCAAAAAAACATCCGAGTCACAGGCAGTCAACAATATCCAGAAACCGAAGACAGGATACAGAAGCTCAATCCATTTATTTTGCAATGGCAAATCAATCCACTTTCCCAGCATCCTGCAACTTTTATTGAACTGGGCATCCCGCCACAGGATACGCACCCAAACTCTCCTTAATTACATATTTGTTAATTACAAATTAATTACAAATTACGAATGCTGTCTGCAATCGTGACTGGCGTGGCAGTCCTGATACCACAGAAAGGGCTTCTCCAAAGACTGCAGTAGCAGCAGCCGCGTCAGCTTTCCCGCCCTACTGAGCGCTCACTAGAATATGCTGGGCACTGCGCTAAGCGTGCCACCCTGCAAGACCCCGGGGAACGGCGGTGCACCCTCGGTTCCCGGCGCTCGCAGCCATTGTGGGGTGGGCGTTCTTCCAGCCGCGTGCTGACACGCCCTCTCCGCGCTGCGACCCGCGCCCAGGGCAGGAGGGGGTGCTCCGCGCGTGCTCTGAGGAGGAGGTGGCTCCCGCGGGGCTGGAATCCTCGCCGCACAGCCAGCCAGTTCCCCTCCGCGGCGTGCGCTCCACGCGCCTCCCGGGCATGCGCTCCTAGCCCCGCCCGCGTGCGGCGGACGCACGGCCGCGAGCGCGCGCCCTACCCGCGCCCCCGCGGCGGACGCACGGCCGCGAGCGCGCGTGCGCCCCTCCGAACGTCCCCGGGAGCCGCGCCAGAGCGAGCGCCGGGGCCGGGCGCGCAGGAGTGAAAAGGAGGCGGCGGCCGCGGCTGCGAGCAACAGATCCGGACGCCGCGAGCAGACGCGTTCTGCTGTTGGGCGATTTTTTTTTTTAATTTCAAAAATATTATTAAATTAGAAAATCTTGCATTTTTAAATGGCGCTGGCCCCAGGTCAGCGGGCGGTTTTCTCTGCTTCAAGATGGGCTGTGCTGTTTCCGTCGTGGGCACCAGTGGTGGCCTGATTGTCAGTCTTCTCCGGGCATTTTTAAGACCAGGAGCCGAGCACTGCATGTAGGCGAATCACCCTGCAGGGCGGTTTGGCTTTTTAAATTATTGTTATTATTTGGGGCAGAGAACAGCCGATCTTGGGCACTTCGTCCTCTTTGCAGAAGAGGCTGTGAGTCGTAGGTGGGTCGCTCGGAGGGTGGAATTGCTCGCGGGTGAGCGAGCCCCGGCCCCGCGCACAGTCCAGGCGGCCCTGAGTGTGTGTCCTCTCCCTGCCGGCGCCGGGAAAATGGAGGCTGTGATTGAGAAGGAATGCAGCGCGCTCGGAGGCCTCTTCCAGACCATCATCAGCGACATGAAGGTAGGACGCCGGGGGCGCGGCTGCTGTGGCGGCGGCCGCGCACTGACCTCGCCGCGGTGCTTCGCCTCCGCCCCGGGCCAGCCGCCCAGCCCTTGCCTGCGCCGCGGCCGCCGGCCACCTGCGGGAGCGCTCCGGCCCGGTGTCACCTGCTCACCCGCGGCGCCGCTCCGGGCTCTGCTGGGTCACCGGGCGGGCTGCTTCTCTGGGGGTGTCTTATGCCCCCTGCCCTCTCCACGCTCATTGTCCCAGGGGGCGGCACCATCTCGTTTCCCTGGGGGCGCAGGGCCCCGGCTCCCAAGTTTTCCATTGTCTGTCGCTGGACGGAGTGTCTGCGACCCTTGGAGACTGGGTGTCTGGGCGGACACCTCATTCCCCCGAGTACGGGGTGGGGGCTCCTGGCGCGGTGGTGGGGAGGGGTATGGGGGCTCTGCCTGGCCCCGGGAACCGGCCCCCCACCCCTGGCCGAGAGCCTGAGAGAGAGGCCTTCCTCTCCCTCCTTGGCTTTCAGGTTCATCTGGGGGGGGGGGGGGGAGGGATCTGAGCAAATTAGGCATTAATTGGGCTGTTCCTAAGCTGGTGAGGGTGTGCATGCCTTCCTCAGCCCTCCCCGGGGGCGCGGAGCAGAAGTTCCCAGAGTAGCCTTGCTGGGGACCCTCCTTCCACTGGCTGAGGCTTCAGCCTGAAGGCAAGATTGGGGTCCCCTAAAGAACTGTATTTCCCTCCCCCCACCCACCACACACAGACTCCAGGTTTTCTCTTGGAAGGATTATGAATATTGTGTGTGTGTGTGTGTGGTGTGTGTGTGTGTGTCCGTGTGTGCTCGCGCACGCGCGCGCGCGTGTGTATTGGGGGCGGGGAACAACACCCTGGTTTTTTTCCTGCAAAGGGTGGGACTGGGGATAACCTGATCCTTGGATGTGGATTTTCTGGTGCATAGAGATAGACCAGGGCCCTGTGTTACTCATCCAAAGGAAATATAACCAGCCTCGCGAGCTGGCTGGAGGTGGGAATTGGGGGCGGTGGGGGGATTTTTTTTTTCCATGTGTATTTAGGGAGCTTCTCTTTGGCTTTAACCCAGCCCCAGTTTGCCTCAACAGATCCGGGGAGGTGGTGTTTAATTAAAAGCTCGGCTTCCAAAACGAGTAGGCAGGTTTGGAAAGCTGTACAGCCGGTGGGTGTGGATAGCCCCTCTTCAGCCGCTGACTGGGCGTTTGGAGGAGCTTTTGTCTGATGCAGTGTAAGGTTTAGAGAGGGTTTGGCCTGGGAGATGGACTTTGTGAAGGAATGCTCAGCTGTCACGCCTGCTTCCCCCTTTTAGAAGCAAGTGCCATCTCCCCAAGGGTGAACTTTTCCAAGGTGCCTCCATCCTGGTCTTGGCCCTCCTTCTACAGAGCCTGTGTTGTTGTTGTTTTGTGTGTGTGAGAAATTGACATTCGTGTAGCATTATCTTCAGCTAGACCCTGCTTGTCCAGGAATGCCTCTAATCCAGCCACTTGGAATTAGATGCATTATTCCCTGTTCAAAGACAGCCTCTTTCATTGCTTTGCCCCCAATCCACATTGACCTATTGAAGTGCTCTTTTGAGACAAAGATTGGTGTCCCCGCCTCGGACTCTGGGGTATTTCTTGTTAACTTAAATTCTGTATGCCTTATAATCAAAGATTTGGTTTGAGGCACATGTGTATTTTGATCACCAGGGGAAGAATTTGAGATGGGCAGGTAAAGCTGCTTGTGTTTTTTTCTTTTTTCTTTTTGAAGAGAAATGGATGTTTCCAGTCTCTGAGTAGTAACAAGGACCCAGTGACCTAAAAGTTCTGCCCACTGCAGACCCAGAAAAAAAAAATCTAGAGTTTTTTCTCTCTCTTTGTTCCTTAATCCATAATCCCTCCGGTCTCCGTTCTTTGCGTTTAGCAGTTTGAACGCAAAGCCTTTCAGAAGGTAGCCCACCACAGGATGGGCCCCCTGTTTTCCACCTGCCATCCTGTGGCTGCCCTCTAGCATTCTGGCCAGGGGGATTTGTGGGTGCCAGGGTGGCATGTTTTTCCCTCTGCAAGATGCCAGTTAAAAATAAGGATTTATTTAATGCCCTTTCAGTGCTGGATCTATAGTTTGTGGTTCCTGACTTCTTTCCCTTTGAATTTAGTAGGGTTTGTTCAACATCCTGTGGGAAGGCATTTATTTTAAGGTTGTTTGTTTTGTTTTGGCAAAGATTTGAAAAGCAAACTGGAGGGGAAGACTAAAACTTGCCTTGGGGTCTGCAGGATTCCAGACTTTTGGGGAGTAGAGAGAGATAAGGAAAAAGAAAGGGGTAGCCTGATTGCCAAGATTGTTTACGCAGGAGACAGTTGTTGAATATTTTAATGGAGTTTTCTTTTTAAAAGACTTCTTTGTGGGTTGGATGGGAGTGATATTTTAAAAGGGAATTAAAAAAAATTTTGGGCATATAGGATAAGCAGTGCATAGTATGCATAATGCATGGAGTCACCATGCATTTTTGTGACAAACAAAAGTCAGTCTTTTAATATCTGAAGTCAGCTGGCTTTCTAATGACCAGTTTATCCTTTTTCTCTTTGAACTGCCACGATGGGTTTCTGATGTCTTTGGTCCCCTTTCTATTTGCTTTGAAGGACAAGTGTAAATGTTGGAAACCCATTTGGAATGCCATCTTGAGAAAATTTTTAGGTTATTTTTCCAGAAGTAGTGCTGGACTGGGGTGAGGAAAGGGTAAGGAAATTTTTTTTTTAGTAGCATTTGATTCTCCAAAATGTACAGTGACACAGGAAGGGAGTCAGTTTCCTCTTTGGAGGGGAAAAAAAAAAAGAAAACAACAACAAAAAAAAATGGAGTAATTTCAAGGCCTAACACCATACATCTTCCAAAACCAAAAACCTCAAGACACTGAAAAGCTGGAGAGGAATCCTGCTTTTTTCTAGTGATCCTTCATCTGGCTAAATCCTCAGCGGTCAGGGTGTGCGTTTTATCCTTTTCAGGGGGAAGGGTGCGGAAGAAACCCTCGCTCTTCTTCCACTGGGATCCAGCAGCAGCTGTTAAATAACTTATTGATTCCTTGACGAGAGGAAACCTTGTGTTTCCCCGTCTTCCACCCTCCTGTGGTGGTGGTCACTGATGACGGTGGTGTGCAGAATCGCTTAGTGGCTGCCTTTCCGCCCATCCACATAAATCAAGTTGTCTGGTGTGAGCTGGTCCCAAAGGGAAGGGGAGACAGAGATTCACGTGGCTGGAGGCGAGGGCCCATCCCCCGTTTGTCTGGGGGAACAGTAGCTTGCCAGTGACTCTATGGAAGGCCAACTGACTGGCTTCTGATGTTTGACAGTGGTTAGACATTGACGAGGTTCTAGAATCTTTTTGGAGTTTCTATCCAAGTGCCAAGAAAAGCAGGCTAAATGCTGCAAATAGCAGATTTGAGCCATGACTTTTTTTTTAATTTATTGGGATATAGTGGACATACAACGTTATATTGGTTTTAGATATACAACACAGTGATTTGATACTTGTAGTTTTTAAATTTATTTTTATTGATTGATTGATTTTTTTTTTTTTTTAATGTTTAGGTAATTGAACCAGCAAAGAATTTGATGATGTTTGGGAAGCTTTTAAGACCAGGAGACTGGCTAAACTCAAGGGCAAGTCACTGTGGATATCTTTCTTCTTTAAATAATTAACTTAGGTTTTTTTTTTTTTTTTTTTTTTTTTAAAGTTGGATGCTAAAACCAAATATTTTCCTCAGCCTTGTTGCTCAAGAATCAGCGTGTCAGGAGCTGAATTGGGCCTGATACAGGGAGAACTTTGTACTAGGTTACTAGGTTTGAGAGTGTGTTGGGGGTTATGTAATGGGACTGGGGGCTGAAAAACACCGAAGCACACCTTGAATTCCCTACCCCACCTCTCACTGTAGAGAGAGGTGTCCTGTTACCAGCACCTGTGCCGAGCAGAATAAGGGCCTTGTTCAGTTCCTCTCCACTGCCCCCCACCACTGTTGGCACCTGTATCCTCCTAAGTTCTGCCTAAAATTAGAGCTGGTAAAGGAACTTCTTGAATTCCATGGAAATCTTTTGTGGTTCGAAGGCATGACATGGTATTTTCCCTCACTTATCATAGATCAAGAATGTGGGTATTGAGTCCAGCGCTGGATAATGATTTCAGGGTTCCCCCCACCCCCCACTGTTTTGGCTTTGGGGTTTCTCTCAGACGAGAGGCTCCTTCCTTGGTGTTTATCAAGGGCCTGCAATGTGGAAGGTCTCTTGCTGGGCAGCAAGGAGCCAACAAGGCCTGCCCTTGGAGAGCTGCTTGTCCTGTGGGCTGTAAGTAGGTAACATTAAGGTACCCTATGGTGACCATGAAGGAAGGGCATCAGTCAGTTTTTGAAGGACTTCTCTTTGACTCTTCAAAAAAAAAAAAAAAATGTTTTCTCTAGGAAGATACTGAAAACCCAGCGAAGGCCTCCAAGAGCGGCCAGGTGCTCTGAGGGAGGTGGGTGGCCCTGAAAATCGGGACACAGAGGCAGGACCAGCAGAGCCCTTGTAGAGTACAGATGGGCCCCATGTTGTTTTTTCTCTTAGCAAATGGCTGCATTTGCCCCGGATTTTACAGCTTCCTCAATTTGGGCCTGTGGGCGAAGAAGGTGAAGTGAAGATGTCGTAAAATTTGGCAGCGGGGGAACTGTCCAGATTGGGTGCCTGTTCTGAGATCGAGAGCCTATATAGATCAGTCTGTTTTTTTTAGGTGTAGATCTTGCCCAGGTTTGGAAAGAAGTCTTTTTTTTTTTTTTTTTTTTGGTCTTGGCTTGAATGTTTCTGTGGGAAAATCCTGTATACATCATATTTAACCAAGTTGTGTAGAACTTGTTGCTCGACACCGTGAACCTTTATGTTCTGAATTTCCACAGTTAGCGATGCCTCACATGGAGAGAAGGTCAATCCCAGGTCATGGTTTGCATGGAAGATGAGCTGAGTTTGAGTTTTGCCTGGTTCAGCTATCAGTCCGTTCTTATGAGAGTAGCATGTACTCGTAATTCTGTAGTATTTATTGAGCACCAGCAAGGTTGCAAGCACTGAGCTCAGTGCTGTGATTCAGCAAGTAAAGATACAGAATTTCCAGTTAAATTTGAATTTCAGATAAACAGTGAACAACCTTTTTAGTATAAGCATGTTCCATGCATCCTTCAGCTTCTCAGCGACTGACCTCATACTTTGAACTGCTCTTTTGCATCCAGGAAAAGGAAAAAGCTAAAATGGTATCTGTCAATATGGCCAGCTCATTTGAGGTTGTTAAAATGTTTGGAGGATGTTAAAGTTGAAAAACTATTGATCTAGTAGACGCTTTATCTATAATTTTCATCTGGGCTTTTCCATCTTGCCGGGGATGCGTGAGAGCTCGCAAGATTCCTTCTGCAGGAGACTGTTTAGGTACTTAGATTGGGGCTGGGAAAAGGAGATTGTTCTGAGGTCTCCATTCTTCTCGGAACTGCCTTCAGGACACTTTCCCCTTAAACCCACACCTCTGCAAAAACAAAGAAATACCTCTCCTGGAACCAAACAAAAGCCAAAGGCAGATTTAGCTGCCTAGGACACCAGAGGAGAAGTATTTGGGGCTCCTTAGAGGGAACTGATGGATGCCTTAAGCACTTTAACTCGGATTTGCAGATTGCACTGCTGATATGGCCTTATTAAGCAGCAAACCCGAGAGACAAATGGAGTAAATTAATTGGCTGAGCTTCGAGGAAGCCCATTGTATTTGCGGAGGTTCTCCCTTGAATTAGTTGGGAAGCTGCGCAAGGTTTCCTCTGAGTATCTGACACACAGACACACACGAAACCCCCAAAAGCAAAAGCAAACCCACCCAGCATAGATTCCAGAGCAGCCCACCCCCCTTGTCAGTGTTCCCCACCTCTTAGCCCAGGGAGGACTGGGCTGTGTGTCTCTGCTGCTTCCCGATTTAAGGTGCTCTTGTGCGCCACCTGTATGTAGTAGGTGCTTAGTGTTCATGGCATATGGTGAGCACGGGGCCGGAAGGGACTTGGTGAGAACCTGCCGTGTGCCAGGCAATGCGCTAAGTGCTTGGTGCGCATGGTTTCATGTCGTCCTCACATCAGCCCCACTTTACGGATGAGAAAACTGAGGCTCTTTGGAAAGAGGTGGTGACTTATCCAAGGCCATGGTGAGGTGGATTGGCTCAGACCTTGGCCGATTTGATTCCCAAAGCTGGAGGTCTTTAGAACATGCTGAAGGTAGAGTGGGGGGGGTGTGGGGAATGGGTTTATTTGTAGAGGGCAGCATACCGAATTCCACTCTGCTGAGTTCTACAGGAGGCTCAAGGAAGGAATCAGGGTCTTATTTCCGTGCCTGGAGCCCAGAGCCAGCCTGGAGGCCTGAACTTGAGCTCAGATGCGGTGGGGGCTGTTGTGGGGCGGGCGGCTCCCATCTGGCTGTCACTTTTGTGGAAGTCATTTAATTTATGATCTATTGACATATTGTGGCTTCCTTCCCTCTCCCACTCACCGGTCTTCTCTGACAGACAAACCTGGAATTCCCTTTCCTCTTCTTCTGGGTGTGCAGAGGGGAAAGAAGCCTTCGGGCCAGGCTCTGGCCTGTCACCCTTAGCTCCTGTCCTTGTCCCCATATGAAGTGCTCGCAGTGTTCTCCGTGAGTGGCCAGAGGGCCGTGTTTATACGTCCGGGGAGCCCATCGGTTCCCGAGACTGGGCGACTGTGCAAGCCTGGCAGCCCGCGCTAATTATATGAATTAAATAAGTTCACCCAAAGTTCAAATGACACGTCTAAGGGAACTCCTTACCTTGAACTCATTTTATGTCCAGCCCTGGAACTCTCTGGTAAAAGAGCTTTTCTGTATTTAATTACGTCCCCGTAACTCTCCAGTTCGGTTGAGTCTGTAGAGCCATTTCAGGCTCTGTGTTTGCAGAAGTTGATGGGATCACCGAAAAACCCCTCCTTCCTGTGCTGATCCTTGGCATATACGGCCTTGGTCATAGTTTCTAAGTGGTTTTTCTTTTCCTGTCTAGTTTAAGTGGGTTAAAAAAAAAAATCAATTGAGTGTCTTTTGAGCTGTGTGTCTTTTTATTTGCTTTCTTCCCCTTGAAGAATTTGGGCAACTGTAAAATATTAGCTTGCTCAGCATGAGTGGCCTCCTAAGTCCTGGAGGTGGGCAGCAGGTTTTGCCCGGGACTCCCTTCCCTGCCACCTCCCACAGGACAGGGTTCTCTAGGGGCTGGAGGAGTGGATCTGGCCAGAGGAGGAGGCTCTGGGCTGGTGTGCCCCTTCTGGTAGAATGTGCCTGGTTACAGGTCTAAGAGCATCGGATTTCCTGTGAGCCTTTAAGACACTGATACCTGGACCTATTCCCTGGAGGTTCTGATTCATTGCTTCCAGGGGGCATCCTGGGCATTCACATTTTTTTTCTTAAAGCACCCCCAGGTAATTCTAATGTGTAGTCAGGCTTGACAACCACCGAGTTATACACCATTTTAGCACCCTCAAAAGTACTTTCTCAACCTCACCAAAGTCTGAGTAAAAGCATGTTTAGATGTTTGTACAACAATGTGAATCTGCTAAACACTATTGAACTGGACACTTAAGAATGGCCAAGATGATAGATTGTATGTTATGTGTATTTTGCCACGAATAAAAATAAAAATAAATTTATAGTAAAACATTAAATAAATTGATATATAAAAATAGAAAAAAGCATCTTTAGAATACTTAACGATTTTAAATATACAATAGCCCTGTCCAGTATGATTTTCTGCCATAATGGAAATTGTCAAATATGTTAGCCACTAGCCACATGTGACTACTGAGCAGTTGAAGTATGGCGAGTGTGATCTATGGACTATTAGGTTTTATTCACTTTTGTTTAAATAGCCATATGTGGCTAGTAACTACCGTATTGACGGTGTAGATCTATAACATACCATTTAAGTAAAAACAGTGAGCTTCCTGCACACCTTCTACTCCCTTCTGGCTGGTCCCTTTATTGCCTCTAAACCCCTCCTGTGGAAATTCCAGAGCTCCCGCTGACCTTGGAGTCAAAGAGATCTGCTTTTCAATCCCGTGGGCAAGTTACTTAATCTCTCAGCCTCCTTTTCCTCTTCTGTACGGGCGTCTGAGAAAGTACCCACTTCAGAGGATTCCGGAAGCAGACTGGCGCTGCACACTGTGCCTTGCCCCCTGGCACTCGGGTGTTAGCAGCTGTTACTGTTCCAGTCTCTGTAGTAATTCTTTCCACCACTTCAAGCAAAAGCTACCCAACCCTGGACATATAGCTGTATTTAGAGTTTGCACCGAAGTTGCAGGAAATGGAGAAGTTGCGTTGTTTTTTTGTCTTGCCAATTACTCTTGAGTTCATTATAACCTCATCTGCCTCAGCTGGGCCTGTTTGCAATTCTGTGTTTGCAAACCCACTGTCTATTAAAGGGAGGAGGAGGGCTGGGTGCCCGGCTGAGGTCCTCAGGGCATTTAATGCTTAAAAAGAAAAAAAGCCTTTCAGAGACGTTTACACCAGGGTAAGGGGAGAGGAGCAGCTTTGTAAAGGCCGTCTTTTCCCGTCTCCATTGTTTGAGTTCCCCCTTCTTTTTTGGGAGTGACCACCAGGAAAAGTGGCCTCGGTCAGCTCTTAGCCTACCCTGTAGCAGCAGCTGTGCACTGATCTTCTGTCTCTTCCTAGGACTTGGCCATATTTGGGTTCTTCCTACCTGCCCACCTGCTGGATGTGTCCCACCTGCCTTAGCCTGGGATTCAAGGACCCCACGGTTGGGCCCTAGCTGAGTGGTCTGCTGTATGCCTAGTGCTCTCCATCCCAGAGTCCCTGGCCTCTTTGAATACATCCTGTGCCCCTCGTTCTTGCTGTTTGTCCCGCTTGGAGGACATTTCTGCCTTTTTGGCCACTGAAATCTTCCTCATCCTTCAAGGCCCCGCCACAAAGTTATCTCCTCTTTCCCCCAACCCAGATACCCTTAGGCATTCTTCACGTTCTGTGTTGAGTCTACTGAGGATTACGTTCTACCTTACGCAGTTGCCCTTGGGCTTTGAAACCTGGCTCTGCCACTTCCTAGGTAGATTACTCTGGGCTAGTTACTCAACCTCCTGAGACTTGATTTTCTTATCTGTAAAATGGGGGAAATAATACTTCCCTCTTGAAGTTGTAGGGGCTTCAGTGGGAAAGTATATGTAAAGGGCTTAGCGTGAAATAAATGCTAAATAAAATGCTCTTGTGTATCTGAGCTACCGTGGTAGTTTCTAGTGGAGTACCCTGTCATAATAGCACTCAGATGTTTCAGAAAATACAAGAAATCTATATAGCTCCACTTTGATAATGCAACGGAGACAACACTGCAGTGCTTTTCAGCTTCCAACGTGTATGAATAATTTGAGAGAACACAGTACACGTATTCAACACAGATGTGCCTGCTATGGGCCAGGCATTGCGGTGGATAGAGATAGACCTGTGAGCAAGACCAGCCCTTGCCCTAAAGTTGTTTTGTCTAGAAGAGGAGCAGAGAAGCAGCAAGATCTTAGGGAGGGCCTCTGATCGTCATTGGGAGTGGGAGGACAGAGTCAGGGGAGGCTTTGGTATGAGGGACACCTAAACTGAGAACTACATTTTCTTTTACTTATTTCATGAGCCTTTATATGGCACAAGCAGGCATTCTAGTACCTTGCCAATAGACTCTTTAACTCCTCCCAGCAACCCGGTGAGGTAGTTGCTGCTACAATTCCCACTTTACAGATGGGGAAACTGAGGTTCAGAGAGGTGTAGCCATTTGCCCACATCAGACAGCTCGTGAGAGGGAAGGCTGGGTTTTGAACCCAGGTGGTCTGGCTCCAGGCTCTGGGCTTATCCGCCGTGGTGGGCTGTGTCTTTCCAGATTCTGTAATGGGTGTGTTTCACTGATCTCTTTGATGATTGTTCTATCTGTACCTTTAGGACTCAGGATGAACCAGATAAAGCCTAACAATCGAGGCTCTTCTCTGAACTGCTTCGAGAAGCTCAAGGGGCCTCTCTGTATTTAAAGCAGAGTTAAGCCCAGCCAACAAGATCCTGTTGGGTGGTTGACTCACCCCATGGGTGCCTCTGATTTGTCAGCAGAGGGAAGTAGGTGGGGAGCAGGCAGGGTGTGAGACCCAGGGTTCTGACACAGCTGTTGAAGGTGACAACCACGAGACACATGTTTGTTTTGCTGAAGAAACCCCCTCCGTCAGGGTCGCCCCAGTAACGGCTCTGCACCCCACATGCCTGAGCGCAAAACAGGAAGGGGGGGATATTTGCAGTAGGAGGCTGGAAATGCTTCGAGATTAGTTTCCAGGGAGACCTCAGTTTCACTTCTGAGGCCTGGCTTGCTTGGGCCCCAGCTCCTGCCGCTGAGCACGGAGTCATTAAGGAAGTCTTTGAGTTTGGTTTAATGGTCGCTCTTTGTTTTGAAGTGATTGTTTACTGAACCTTCAAAGCCAGCTCTCCAGCAGGATGTGATCTCGGGCCTGAATAATTGGATGAGGCACCCCAATAGGAAGCAAGTAGTGGGGAGTAGAGCCAGGAGGAGCTAGCTGGTGGCCAAGCCTTTGGCATCCCGGCGCTCAGAAGTTCTGCAAGCTGGAGGGACTGAGGTCGCCTTGCAGCCAGGAGTAGACTTGAAGCGAGGGTCCCCTGGAACCTGGCCTCTTTGATGTTGTGCTGGCCTTAATTAGGGACACCCTAATTAAGTCACTAAGGAGGAAGCTTATTCCTAAAAAAAAAATTAAGTGCTTTGAGAGCATTTCATGAGGGATTACTTCTCAAAGATTATGCAAGCAATATAAAGTTAGTGGAAGAAAAACAGAAATTTCAGTTAAGTAAAAAATAAAACTCACCCATACTGCTTGATTACAAAGCGGGTTATGTACATACATTTTAGACAAAGGTTCATGCGGCCCACGCTGTGCCAGAAATTTTTTTCACTTGCCTTTCTGTGTATGTAATTATGAGCCATGTCAGTTTTAATGTTGTGTGGTGTTCCATTGTTTGGTATGTGTACAATTAATTTATTCAGTTGACCTGTCTTTGAGGACTGACCGTATGCCAGGTTCTGTGTTAAGTGCTGGGGGTACAGCAGTAAATAAAAATGGACACAGTCCCTGCCCCCCTTGGAGCTTACATTCTAGGGCAGTGGGGACAAACTAAGTCAGTTCTTCTTTATATTAGAAGGATTATGTGCAATGGGGAAAAATAGAGCAGGGGCAGTGTTGTTGTTTTTTAAATACCATGGCTAGGGAAGGCCTCACAGAGCAGGTGACCTTTGAGCAACACTTTAGGAAGTACGAGGATACCAGAGAAAGAATGCTCCAGGCCAGGGAAGAGCGTGTGCAGAGGCCTTAAGGTGGGCAACAGTTCTGTACGTGCCATGCTGATTTCGTGTTTAGGCTATGTCCGGTTTTTCACTAATTATAAGCAGCGCTGCAATGAGTATATCCTTGTAGCTAGACATTGATTTGCATGGACAGTTTCCCCTGAAGGCTTTATCCTGGGTCAAAGGTACGGACTTTTCAAGGCATTTCAAACACGTTGCCCAATGCCGTTCAGAAAGCACGTATCTGTTCCTCTTCCCACGTGCAGGTGCTCATCACCAGGGATTATTTCTCAAGGAGCTAGACTTGAATATTGGGACAGAGAAATTGCTGAGGCCACAGCTTGCTGGGCCTCAGAGGGACGAGGCGTCTTATTTGGTGTGGTGATTTTAATTTTTCTTTAAAGATTTTATTTATTAGAGAGCGAGAGAGGACAAGCACAGGGAGGGAGAAGCAGACTCCCCACTCAGCAGGGAGCCCGACATGGAGCTGGGTCCCAGGACCCTGGAATCATGGCCTGAGCCAAAGGCAGATGCTTAACCGACTGAGCCACCCAGGCGCCCCTGGTGTGGTGATTTTCAAATCTTGCTGTGTGTGATTTTAGCAAGAAAGTGTGAGTGTTCCCTGGGGAGTGTGTTCAGTGGAGGTGTCTAGGCTTCAGAGATTTCCATTGTGTAGCTGTGGGGTGGGGCTCAGGCCTCTGTAGTTGTAGCAAACATTCCTAGTGAGTCTCTGGTGGGTTGTGATTGTACTAGGAACAGGAGGTAGGAGTGGTTCTTGGGCCACCAAGAGCCTCCTTTGCAGCTCATGGAGGAGCTCAGGGAGATCCTTCCTGCTCGCCTCTCTCATGCCCCCAGATTACACCCCAAAATGACTCTCATCCCTAAATGCAGCATGATCTTCTGTATTCCCTTTCCTCTGCTAATTCTTTCTTTTGCAAGGAAAACTGTCTCCCTTCTTTATTTCCTGCCCCTTTGCCTTAAAGACCTAGGCGAGGCTTCCCCCCTGGGAAGCTTACACCAACTGCACCTTCTGGTACTTTATATTTGGAGTGTGGTGCCTTCCGATGGGTGGCTAACGAATCTGTGTTCTACTAGCCTGAGTTTCTCAGTGCTTCGGCTCCTTATCTCTGTATGGCCTCCACCCCACTCCTACCATAGTAGGTGCTCATTAAATGTCCCAGGTAGGGTGGCTGGCATCGCATGCAGACTCCTGAAAATAGCAGTCGCTGGGATTTATTGAGTCCTAAGTACTGGTCACCCTTCTAAATGCCTGCACTAATTCCCTTACCCTCATTACCATCCTTGGAGGTGGGGCCTGGCATAGGTGTCCTTTACACATGAAGACAGGGCAGTGGCGGGTGACTAAATCCCTTAGGTCATCCAGTGGGTAGATGTGAAGTCGGGCAGTCTGACTGTAGCACCATACTCTCGACGCCTACATCACATGGGTCCTTTCAGACTCCGGAGTATGGCTGCGCCTCAGGGTGCTCTCTCCAGGCCAGGAGGACATGCTATGGGAAGACTAAAAAGAGGACAGCGACTGTACAAGTATCAAACACAGTGCCTTTTTCGGTGATGCTCCCCCCGCCCCCAGGGTGTCCTTCCTGGTAGCCTGGGGTGGGGCTTGGGGGTCGTGGGGCAGGCACTGTTCAGTGGAAGGTGCCAGAGCCCATGAAGTGCGTACAGTGTGGCCAGGCCGTGGCTCCCCAGGGTGGATTTGACAGATTGCAGGAATCCGTTTTGGGGTTGGGTGGAGGCAAGTCGGAGAGGGCATTTCCAGGGAGGAGAAGTGGGTGAGTACAGCTGTGCAAGCATGAAATAATGGGGATGATACTTAACATTTTTATGGGGTTTGCAGGTCACCACGTATTCTGTTCATTATCTCATGGGGACATTTATACATGGGAATAAACAAATGAAATAGGAGCTTTGGACTCCACACCGTGAGACAAAGGCTAGAGGGGGGTAGGTCTGCGTTTATTATTCTGGGGGGGTTGCTTACATGTACACAGTCATCTCTTAGGAGCACTTGGGTGAGAGCAGCCGGCCCCTGTATAAGGTGGTTGGATACTGAGTCCCCAAGTGTCCAGTTGTGGAGAAGCAATAGGCTTTAGGGGAACCCAGGGGTTAATTTCATTTTATTTATTTATTTATTTTCATTTTATTTTATTTTTTTATTTTTTAAAGATTTATTAGAGAGCGCATGAGAGGGGGGAGGGTCAGAGGGAGAAGCAGGCTTCCCACTGAGCGGGGAGTCCGACAGAGACACAGGACTCGATCCCAGAACTCCGGGATCATGACCTGAGCCAAAGGCAGACACTTAACCAACTGAGCCCCTCCAGGCGCCCCTGGGGGCAATTTCATTTTACAAAGAACTGGGCAAACTGAGGAGCACTTCCTGATCTAAACTGGGTGTGAGGGCAAACACCTCTCTGACTCGAGGCAGATAGATTACTTAACCTTCTGTGCCTCACTTTCCCACAGAAAAAGGAAAAGTGTTGTTTCCTGTTCCGCCAAGTACCCTGGCAGGGGTTGTCCTGAGAGCCCTTTATACCCTCAAGTACTATGGAAACGTGAGATGGGGTTCTTAATGATGATCATGAAATACACTTGGACTCCTGGATGGCCCCAGGTGACCACTGGGGTTGCACAGATTTGGGCAGGGAGAGGGCGAATTTGGGGAAGAGGGAGAGGAGCAGGATTCCATTTTCATAGAAATGGTAGCGCGTGGTACGCACACCAGTTTTGGCAAGAGTGAAACAGTGGAACCAGAAGCCTCACTGCGGTGTAGAACAAGGCCAGGTGCCCACAGTGGCTTTGTCCCCTGATGGCCGGTGCTGTCCGATAGCCCCGTCAGCAGCGGGGGACGTGTTCTGCATCCGCGCGGCCTAGTACTGCGGGCCATGTGTGGCACTCGAGCACTCGCATGAGGAACTGATTTTACATTTTGTTTAATCGTAGTGAATTTAAATTTAAGTCCATGTGGCCAGTGGCTCTTTTGCTGGAAGGCTCAGAATAGACAAAGGAATGCCTCTTGGTAGAAAATGTAACAACAACAACAACAACAATACTTTGAAGGTACAGTTGACATATTTGGTTGGTTCTTATTTTATTTCCAGTGGCGACCTACCCATGTGTCAGAAAACAGGCATCGTGGGCATAGAACCTCATAGCACTGGAGGAAGAAGACGCCTGATGTCCTTGACTTAATTAGGGTCTTATGGTTACAAATGGAGCAGTTTGTGAGGGGAGGTTGGGTGGAGGGAGCACCTTTTGTGGTTAAATCTTCCTTTTCATTGGCGTATTTATTGCTGGTGAGCTTGGGCAAGTGGGTGAGGGTGGGCGTGTGGAGGAAGCAACCATTGATTATCCCCAAGGCTGTCATCCATTTGATGGACAGGGATAATTAGTGGATTAGGCAGGCCCGAATCAGAGAATAAAAGCCCAGGAATGGTTTTTATGATGGATGGGCTTACGCAGTGCCTTTCATCTGAGGATCTTGGGAGCCCTTCCTCTTACAGGATAGGGTGGGGAAGGGTGGCTTTTGGGACAAAGCTGCGACAGGCAGTCAGGGGCCCTGTCTTCATCCTGCACACCTACTTCTGGAAGCTGCCGAGTCCTGCCTCGTGCTTGTGGAAGCACACGGGGTCCAGAGGCACTCCTGTTCAGATCAGAAGCTTCCTCTGGAAGCTTTGCTTTTCATTTCCCCAAAGTCCACACCAAGGGGTGACCTAGGAGAGGAGGGCTGTGCTACTTGTGCTTGCCTGAGGAGGTTCCTGCAGATCTGCCGGGGGGGGGGGGGGGGGGCTGGTGGCTTGGGGTGCTGACAGCAGTAGCCTGTAGCGATGCTCCAGACAGGCTGTCAGCTAGAACCTGATCGGTCCCCGTGTCCATCGAAAACCTGAAGATGTGATCAAGTTACCCATAATCGCACCATGGATGACAGCACCTGTGAACATTTAGGGTTCATTCCTTCCAGACCTTTTTCTACACGAAGGGCTTTACTTTGTTTTGTGTCTTGTGGTTTCTTTTTCACGTGGTTGAGGCTCATGACCATTTCTAGCTCCCCTGGAGCATTTGCAGTTTGGGGAGCCCTCGTACCTCCCTTTTTGAACCGAGCGGGACCCAGCCTGCCTACTGAGCGGCCTTCTGCAGCCCAGGGGCTGGCCTGGGTAGCTGGGTCTGTTCGCCTCGTGGCTTGTACTTCCCAGAGTCAGGCTAGCCCTTGGGCCCCAAAGTTGGTCCTCCATTTCCTCCGCTGCGAAATAACAGTAGCACCTGCCTCGGCGGGGTGTTGTGAGCACAGAACGGAGTGTGTATCAGGCTGTGCTCCTCAGCGTGTCTGTGCACCAACAGCCTCAGCATTCGCTTAGGTGAAACACGCGACATCCAGACCAAGGGAATCCGAGCCTGCGTTTCTGCAGGATCCCCAGGTGATGGGCATGGAAGTGAAAGTGTGAGACCTGCTGATCCATGCACCTGGCACCAAGCAACTGTTTTAGAAACTGGTGATGCTTGATGATGATGATGATGGTGGTGGTGGTCATGTCGCCAGGGTGAGAAGAGGGGCTTGGGAGGTTACCCGTCCAGTCGTGTGCCCAGGACTTGAGTTCTCAGCAGCATGGTGAGCCAGAATCCCTCTGGAACCTTTGGGCAGGACAGAGGCCTTTGAGCTGGAACCCACTCCCTGGAGCCAGTGTCTCATTTGTTTTAAGCTAAGCTGCAGTCTTCCTCCTTGGGAGACTTCTCTAACTCTGGCTCTTCTCACATTGCCCCTTCTCTGACCATGGCTCCCGGCTCCCCCCGAGTTCCCAGCATGGGTGTCTGGTTCCCTCAGCTGTCCCCTGAGGTCCCGCTGCCACAGCGGGCTGGGCTGGGAGAGGCAGTTGCTACATTATTTATGGGGCATCGTTAACTAGCCATGCCAACGAGTTACACACAGTTTATTCTTCTGCTCTGTGTGTGGGATGGCATCCTGGGCCTCTGTTTAATACAGAACAAAACAAAGCAAAACAGAACCCCAAGCCAAAACAGCCACTGGCTGGGTGCTGTGTCCTGCGCCCTGCGTTAGGCAAGTGGCCTGTCCCCCCTTCTGGCTGTGGGGAGAGTGGAGGAAGCGGGGGAGAAGAGAGGAACCCTGGGGTGTTCCCAGAGCTCAGCTTGGATGGTGGGGGTGGGGAAGCCAACTTCCATATTTGCTTAAGTGGCCACCAACCTCTTGGGGAGTTGACAGAGACTGGGTGGGTCGTTTTTCTCAGAAGTAAGTAAAAGACTTCACCACCCACCCCCTCCCTAAGGGACCAGACTATTGTTAGGTATGTGACCTGTGAGTTAGGTTCTCTTGTCACCTAGGTGACTTGGGATTTTTTTTTTTTTAAGATTTTATTTATTATGGCTGAATAGGAGTTTTCCAGATGTTGAATGCCCTGGAGGTTAGAAGAGAGAACAGACATCAGTGGCGGGGTGTGTGGTGTGGGGAGCATGGTGGGCACCCCACCTGGTGGATGCAGAGGTGTGAGCTATAATAGCCTGTCTTCAAGGAAGCCCCACCTCTCTTGCTGTAGGAAGGGGGGCAGTCTTGCAACTTGATCAAGGGAGTCCTTTACATGTTTGTAAACAAACTCGTTTTTGGAATAGGGGACTTTTCCTTTCTCTCAGAATCCAGTGTGGTGTGAGTTTTATTTTCAACAAATCGCCTGGGGTTCAAAACCTGCCCTCTTCTCCAAAGAAAGCCAAGGGGTTCCAGGGAGAGGAGAGTCACGTACCCGTTGCCTGTGACTTTGGACTTGGCAGAGCCGAGGTGCTTGGCGGGAGTCTTATTTTCTTTGATTTTGGTCTGTCTGGAAAGTTGTGAAATCTTTGTGTTCTCTGGTGAACGCCACAGAGGGGTCTGTGTGGAGACTTTTTTCACAGCCCCAGGACTGTGTTCCTGGGGATTTCCTCAAACGTGAACGGTGCCCAGTCAGAACCAGTGGTCTCACAGGAGAGCTCTCTGGGACTCGCTGGTGGGCGGTGCAGATGAGAAAATTAAGGACTGTGTTGGGATTGTTTTCTGATAGGGTTCTCAGTGGATATGGCATGTTGATGTGCAGATTTCTTTTGAAACTTGAGTATATTCTCTTTCACTCGGTCTTAGAGTCTAGAAGAAGCCCTGGCTTTTTCTCTGTTACCTTTAACTCTTTCTTCAAGTTTCTTCTCTCTCCTCTCACTAACTCCAAGCTTTTGAATTTTTGTAGTAAAGCTACTTTTCAGGTGGGTAGAAACTTTTTTTTTTTTAACCTTGAAAGAAACTTTAAAAAAAAACAAAACTAGATCTAGAACAATCCAACATCACCTTGCCATTAAATTTTAATAACATTTACGCACTTTAAAAAAAAATTCTCAACAAGGAGGTTTTGTCTTCTGTTCTTAGAAGTTCATTTTTTTTTTTTTTTTAGAATCCATTAAATTATATATTGCCTAAAACAGGTGGGCCTGACACTCTTTGATAGACTGTCAAATATCATTAAATCAGGAAAGAGCTGCTTTCGGCAGCCTTCTTCTGGCTGAGTGGGTGTTCGTGGGCGGAGAGCTGTGTGCTGCACCCCTTGACTAGAGAGGGGACCCTCCTTTTGTTGCTAATTTGGTAAAGACTGAAACGAGGCTCCCAAGTGGTGGGGGCAGACAAGTTGTTTTTTTAAGTGCTTTGAGCAGTTGATTTCAGGCACATTCATGTCGGTCTGAGTACTCCTCCTGCCGTGTGCCAGGGAGAGCGGCAGAGACTAGTCTGACTCCCTACACCCAGCTGGTTAACTAGTTGTGAGATGCAGCTGGTTCTGCACTTAGCATGCAGGATTCCAGCCTGGACGGACAGTCTGACTTCGAGGCTTTAACATCTGTGCCAGTAGCGTGAGTGAGATTACAGGGGCCTGCAAACCCTTGGGTCAGTCCTGTCCAGTGTTTATTGGACACTGACAGAGTGCCCGGCGCTGCACTGAGCGCTTTTGAGGTCTGATCTCCGTTATCCCTCCCGCCAACCCCGAGAAGTAGTGGCTTATCCCCTTATGCCTTCCCGCCATTCTTTTAGTGTTCAGTGATGTCCGTGTTCAGTAATGGTGATGGAATTATTTGTTTTTATTGTTTGTCTTTATAAGGAGCGGGCCCTGAGAGGTAAAGTGACTTTCCCTAATACTTGGCTGGCGCAGCCATGGCTAGAAATCAGGACTGTGCGCTTCCTGCACAGGCCTGTTGTCTTTCTGGCGTGTTGTCATTGAATGTGCGTCACCTTTTTCTTCAATCTTCTGGATCATCTCAGTGACCTTCTCACAGGGGCCCCTGCAGGGAGCGGTTGGTGCTGGGGATAGGAGGGCCCGGCGGTCATGGCCGCCTTTGTGTAGATGAGTGATGCTGGTACCTTTTGGCTAGAAGTTGGCGGTCAGTATGTCTGAACATCTTTAGGCTTTTCAAAAAGCTTCTCATACTTTCTCGGGGATCTGAAGGAGAAGAAAAAGAAAAAGAAAAAAAGGTGAGGCTGTGATTTGTTGGTTGAACTCTTGTGCTCTTAAAGTATGCCGATGTCCCTGTGGACAGAGATCTGTCACGGCCAGCCAGAGAACTCTGATCTCAGCCCTTGCCCCTTTAATTACTTGGATATAGATGTAGAAAGGGTGTTCATACTTGATAAGAAAATGGTAAATACGTTAGGTGTTATAACTGGCCTCCCCCACAAGGTCTGGATGGGCCTGGAATGGTAGCTTGAGCTGTCAAGGATTCATTCAACCTAAGTTAAAGTTATGCTCTTGGGTAGAAGCAGCCCATGGGGCACAAAGACGAGATGGAGGCTGTGTGGCTTAGCAATGTGGTGACAGGACCTGTGTGTGGATATTGGTGTCAGGAGCTCAGGTGTGGCTGCCAAAGGGCCTCTGCCAGGAGCCAGTCAGACAGGATGCCTGGCCTGGTGCAGCTTAGCGCCCCACAGGAGCCAACTGTCACTTGGGGGAATAAATCCCGAGACCTGCAGTTGGGCCAAGCAGGTCTCAGATGCAGAGTTGGTCGATGTGCTCTAGCAGCATCTGTGAAACAGACTTTAGGCTTTGGGCGGTTTGTAACTTCATGGTGCTCTTATTGCCAGAACCTCTAGTTTGATCTTAAAATTAAAAAAAAATGATGACTATTGTTTTCATAAAAATGATACATGACCCTTAATTAAAACACATACACACAAAACAAAAAAACAAAAAAACTATGGCCATATAAGAAAATACAAACCAGAAAGCAACACATTGGTCCAAATCTCAGCTTCCAGAAATAGGCCATTTGAACTTTGGTAGACAATTTTCCAGATATCTCTCTGCACATTTTCAGACAGACTTGATAGCTAGAGAAATGTAGAAAGAGGCACTTTTTATGATAAGATGTAAAACAAAAATATATTTGGTTTTACTTTAACAGGAGAATCGAAACTTAAGTGAAATAATACTGAAGAAATTGCTGAACTTCAGGTGACCAAAAGAAATTAGTTTCTCAGGCATCCCTTTATTTTACTTTATTTTTTAAAGATTTTATTTATTTATTTGAGAGAGAGAGAGACACACAGAGAGTGAGCAGGGGGAGGGGAAGGGGGAGAGGGACAAGCCGACTCCCCGCTGAGCAGGGAGCCCAGTGTGGGGGAGGGGCTCAAGCATCCCTTTAAAGCAGTGGTTTTTTGTTCTAAAGATTTGTTTATTTATTTTAGAGAAAGAGAGAGGGCTCGTGCAAGCTGGGGGAGGGGTAGAGAGAGAATCCTCAAGCCGACTTCCCACTGAGTGCAGGGCCTGACGCAGGGCTCGATCCCAGGACCCTAAGATCCTGACCTGAGCTGAAATCAAGAGTCAGACGTTTAACCGACTGAGCTACCCTGGCGCCCCTATTATTGGCATTTAGTGAAGCTGAGGTCAGTGATGGTGCTGAACACCCTACAGGGCCACACAGGACAGTCCCCCACAGAAAAGAACCCTCTGGCCCGAAATGTCAGTGGTGGCAAGGTTGAGCAGCTGTATGCCAGGGTAAGAAACTAAGACCATTCAAATCAGTAGGAAGATGAAATCATTATGTTTTGGCTCAGTTGCCGTTGCAGCCTGTTTTGGTGGGCTTCTGTAATTAATGGAAGATGAAATGATGAATTTCAGCAGAATTTCTCCCTCCGCTCCTTAAACCGCCAACTGAGGAGGTGGCAAGTATCACCCCGCAGGTGTTGAGTCTTAGCTCTGTATGTAAACTATTCCGTGCCAAACTCTGCTTCTTTAGCCATGGCTTCTCCTTTGATGGGTTTATTTTGCATCCCCTCTTGCTTGGCTCCTTGATCTTCATATCAGTTGAACGTGTCTGTGTAGGGAGGTGTCACGCCCCACTCTGGTTTGCCCCGGTCAGAATTGCACCTGCAGTTTTGAGTTTGTGTCTGAGTACCACCCTTAAAAGGGGATAGATGCCTTGCTGTGTCCCCAGGACGCTTCAGGGATGCGAAACACGGACCTGGGTAGAACATGAACTACAAATGGGGAGAGAAGGGAAAGCTGGAGGAATGTGCTGGTTTTTCTCAGTTCTTTGAAAAGACTTCCACCCGGAAGTGGGGTTGGGCGTCACCTTGAGGTCCCCAGAAGGTTCAAGCTGGTGCCACACGGACACAGAGGACATGATGGCAGAGCCTCCCCCAGGAGGGTGTTGAGTTCCCTGTGAGCTGAAATGTGCTGGGGATTCACGTGTCGTCATGTCGTGTGTAGGTGCTGGGTTCAAGCCATCAGCTGGGTGGCTACCCTTTGATAACTTCTCAACCTTGAGATTCTGATCCGTTAGTAATGCTTCCCCGTGGCTGTCCAGTCAGTGTCCTGGGGAGGAGCGCCAATCACTCTGGTTCCCTCCTCCTTGCCCTTGGGGGATGAGGGTGGGAAAAGCTGTGGCCAGGGTCGGGCGGTTCCAGTCAGAGCCTTAAATGTTCTCCGTATCTTGATTGGGACCCACCGTCTGTTACTCAAAAAGTGATCTATCCATGTATGTGTTAGATTCTGCCAAACATGTTCCAGTTGGCGTTTGTAGTATTTACAAGATAACAGGGCCTGAGCACGTTCTAAACCCATTTCGGAGCCAATGCATTTATATATAATCTGGGCACCATATCCTAGACTGCAGAGGAAGAGCGCACACACAGATTGTTCCCTGTATAATGGGAATTGGGTGTTCTGTTATTGTCTTAATCAGATGTCTATCACAGCATGCCTTACTGATTGATGACTTTGTTTTGTTGTAGGGGAGCTATCCAGTGTGGGAAGATTTCATAAACAAAGCAGGAAAGCTACAGTCCCAGCTTCGGTAAGTAGAGAAGCATGTCATCCCCAGAAAAATGGCAACATCCTTAGACAAAGGATGGAATAGGACCGACCCAGGATGCAGATCGAGGTTAATTTTGGCAGCATTACAGATACAGAAGCATGTAGTGGGTTCTAATTTGAGCACCGCCACTTCTTAGCCTTACCTCCTGACCCCCCGATTCCCATACGTAAAACCGAACTCCTGTCTGCTCTGCTTCCACAGGAATTTTGGGTTACCATATGTAAGGTAATGAGGTATCATATGTAAGGTAATAATGAGCCACATTTATGTAATGCTCACTATGTGCCAGGCCTATGGTAAATTAATTAGATCTCACAACCCCCAGTACAGCTATTATCGTACAGTTATTATCCTCAATTTACTGATGAAAGAACTGAGGCGCCGAGCAGCTAAGTAACTTGTCCAGTGTCACACAGCTAGTAAATGGCAGAGCAGGGATCTGAACCTGAGTCTGGCTGCAATGTCACACAGCTAGTAAATGGCAGAGCAGGGATCTGAACCTGAGTCTGGCTGCGTAGTCCATTCTGCCCACTGCCTATCTTTATAAAGAGTTTACAACTCACTGTTGACTATTGTATAATTCCATGTGTGTGAAATGTCTAGAAAATGCAGATCTGTAGAGACAGATATAGATGAGTGTTGCCTGGGACTAGGAGAGGAACAGGAGATTGAGTACAAATGGGCAAGAGAAATCTTTTGGGGGTGATGGAAGTGTTCTAAAATTGGCTTGTGGTAGTGGTTGCAAAATTCTAACTTTACTAAAAAAATTGTTGAATCACACACCCAAAAAGGGTGAATCTTATGGTATACAAATTATGCCTCAATGAAGCTGCTTAAAAAAGAACAAGATCTAGGGCTGAGCGGCTTTAAGGGGCTATTATTGTTGCCTTGTCTTGTGCTTGCTCATGTATCATTTGATATGAAATAGAAAATTTGTCAGCATCTTCTTGTTACAGCTATATGCTTTTAGTGGGGAGAAGGGCTACCCACTTGGTGGGTGCCCCATGAGGGATGGGACATTTTAAAAAGCAATAATTTTCATGATTCCCGTTCATGGCATATGGGGCATGACATCAGTTGGTTTGGATGTATGGAGGTGGTTTTCCAGAGGACAAAGCAGGTAGATGTTTTCTAGGATAAAAAGCCACATGGATGACATACCTCTTGGTCCTTTACCCATGGATGTCAGGAGCTTTAGCTGTAAGACTGGACATCCATGGCTCCCCTGTAGACCAGGAGAGAAGAACTCCAGAAGGAAGGATCTTTCCTCTTCCATTCTGTCAGCTTCGTGGGGCCTGGGATTTCTATCCCATGAACCTAGGATTTCCCAAGCTGTGAGTGGTCTTCCAGATGGACAGTCGACTCAGGCATATAGCCCCTTTTCTGCTTGTCAAATCCTTTACCATTTTGGTGCCTAAGAACTTGTACAGACTTTTTTAAAAAAGGGGGAACTTTTAAAGGTTTTCTGTTGGGCCAGCTCCAACCTCCTCTGTCTGAATGCAAGGAGCTACACCTACCCTCCATCCTGTAGGTGGTCCCTCCTGGAATAAACCAGAAAAACATTTGAGTACCCCTCCCCCACCACCCTGCCTCTTTTCTTTTCTGACCTCATTTAACTGTCTGGCCACCTTTCAGGGTTGACCAAGGAGAAGATCCTCTCTTTCCCTTTTACCAAAGAGGAAGCTAAAACTTGAAGTATTTGTTTAGCACAGCTAATCAGTTACAATGAAACTTAAAGCAATCTTTTTTTTAAAGATTTATTTATTTTAGAAAGAGCGTGGGGGAGGGGCAGAGGGAGAGAGAGACCTGAAGCTGATTCCCCGCTGAGCACAGAGTCTGACAGGGGGGCTCGATCCCAGGACCCTTGAGATTATGATCTGAGCTGAAGTCAAGAGTCGGCCGCTTAACCAGCTGAGCCATCCAGGCGCCCCAAAACTTAAAGCAATCTTATCCCTGTTGGTACAAAGAACATTTTATATATTTTATTCACAACATTGAGGCCTCCTGAGGACAGGGACTATTTCTTTATTTTGTCAAACTAGGAGTACCCAGCTGAGAGCCTCGGGCACATGGTTTAGTTTTCGGAAGTAAAGAAAGGATGAGAAGACTGTAGGAGAGGCGAATAAGCTTGGAGTGTGTGTGCTGAATCCTTGCTCAGTGCTGCAGGCGCATGCGTGTTGGCTCAGCCCCGTCAGAGAACCACGATGTCTCATGACAACAGCAGACAATGAAATAGGACTCACTGGAAGGCAGTGGTTAAAAGCTCATAATTCCTCACACTTGACCACCATCCTCCTTTTCAGGGGAGCCCGTGTAGCAAGGCACCTCTACAGCTGGCTCATTAAATTGGAATGATCAGCATTGACTTGAACGAGAATCAATCCAGCCATTGTGTCCGATATTAATCGTCAATCAGAATGAATTATTTATAAATCCGAGGATGTTTGATAAAGCTAACTTTTCCAGGGTTTGCATTTGATGTCAGCTCTTTGAAAAATACACTTCAGAGGGGCTTTTTTCTTTCAGTTTTGTGTTTTTTTTTTTTTTTTAATGTGAGCAGAATATTTTCTTGCTCTACTGGACAATATCAGGCGTCATTCTGCAGTTTGGTGCTAAGGGACTGTGGCCCGGGTTTTCCTGGGGACCACTCCCAGCACCTTTCAGAACCTTCTGTGTCAGAGCTACTGTTGCTGAGGTATAGCGTCCTTTCTTTAGTTCCATCTTGAACTTCCTTTCTAGTCCTTATTCTCATGTTCTTCCTTCTACAGCTTTGCGTTCTTAGGAATGCTGAGCAAAGACTAGATTCATACGTGACAAACTTGGAAATGCACTTCAGGCTCCACGCTGGATTGTGAAGTCCATGTGTGCGAGTCCTGGGGCTGTCTTGTGTGTTGTAGGCCCAGGTCCTGGTGGGGAGCGGGGCTTATCTAACTTCACTGGATGACATCTTGGGATCACAGTGCTAGGAACCGGTAGACCACAGAGTTCTCAAGAGGATGTGAAGAACTCAAAATAATTTCTAGGACAGCAGATGACTGTAGCGACTTCTCAGTCTCAAGGAATTCAGAAGATGCAGTTGAGATAGCATTCTCAGGTTGAAAAAATAGTCTCAGTTTCATTATAAGTGGGATTTAGAGGGAAAAGTCACACGGCTAGGATCTTGTCCTGCAGCGGGATGAGCACGGGACTGTGCATCCTGCCAGGCTATATCCATTCCAGTTCTCAGGCAAACTGGTGATTTTTGAAAGTCACTCTGAACTTGTCTCCATTTTCCCAATTCTAATATGAAGTATTTGAAGCAGAGGCTCGCTCTCCAAGATTCCATCTCCCAGTCCACGTAGAGATGCTGTTTGTCTAACTCTAAAATTAATTTCACCTGTACCATTTCTAGTTTTTAATGATGTTTTTCTTTTAGGTTAGAAACACCTGTCTTTCCTCCTTTGTGAAATTTGGCCCAGTAATTATGTCATCAGGTGGAACGGGATGGGAGGAATTGCCCACAATTACCGACCAGCCCCGAATGCGCTGGGTATTTTCTGGAGAGAGTGCTAATATGGGGAGAAATGCTTCCTGAGCAAACAAGGGGGCCTGCCTGCCAAGCCTGTGCCTGTCCATGTCCAGTTGAGTCGTTTCTCCCAGAAGGTTGCATTCCGTTCCCTGCAGAGGTGTTAACCCTTTAGCTGTAATGAACTTGCGTGAGACAATCCTCATGCTTTTGTTCTCTGTTTGCATTTTAGGACCACAGTAGTAGCAGCGGCTGCCTTCTTGGATGCCTTTCAGAAAGTGGCTGACATGGCGACCAACACACGTGGTAAGCAGATGGAGGGACGGCTTCCAGCATGAACCGAATGCAGCGTGTGGGCTCTTACCCTTGGGTGGCTTCACGGGGAGCGATAGCTGAAGTTACCAGAGCTTAGCTGACTCACGGTTTTAACTTCCTAGAAAACTGTGGGATTCCCCATATTGGAAGTTGCAGGCAGTCCTCCAGATAATGAAACACGTGGGAGGGGGAGTGAAAAGTAGAGACAAGGAGGCACGGCTTGTGCGGGAGGGGGCCTGGTGTGTGGTGTGGGTCACTGCTAATGACGTGCTGGTTGCCGAGCCTGGAACCCTGCGTTTCGTTGCCGTCCTTCCCTCCTCACACGGGTTGTCTGTCCTAAGGTTTTCCTTATTCCCTCGTGGTGAGGGGAGCGGCGAGAATGATCGGACAAGGATCCCTTGTGTAAGTCGTGTCCTATTGTGTTGTGTCTGTGTGTCTCCCACGTGGGACGGCAAACCCCTTGAGACTCTGACGTGTTCGTGTCGGAACTCTACCAGAATGGTGCCTAGCACATAGCAGGTGTTTAAAAGGGGGTTTATTAAATCAATGAACAAAGGGAAATCTTGTGCAACTTTTTAATAGTTTCAGTGACTAGAATAAAAACATGTGAGAGGTATAAAGAGAAAATGCAGCTCCCCTGTCCACCACCATTGTCAGAAAGACGACATCACCTGTAACATGGAGACCCCTGTTCAAAGGGGGGTGCTTTCCTTTTCATTCCCAGGCAGGGAAGCTCTCCTGCCTCTTTTTTTTTGACTTATTTTTCTGGGTCTGCTTGTATACTGTCTGTTCATCGTCATGGTAACACTGGAAAACATGGGTATTGGGGGTGAGTTTTGGGGGGTTGCTCTCAGTCCCACGAGGCTTTAGCTTCTCTGAAACACATGATGGATACCTCCAGCGGGTTTCAGGTGGTAGCCCTTTACCATCGGTGCCTAATTAAATATTCAAATGAATTTACAGTGAGGATACTTCTCATTCATTCAAGAAACTTGAGAACTAATATTTTAGGTACTATTATGGGACCACAAAAATCAATATATTATTTATTCTTCCTGTCCTGGAGGGGTTTGCAATTGAGTGGGGGGTGGGGAGGAGATGTGTGAATAGAGAATTTCGGAGTAGAAGTACTATGTTTAGTACAGTAATAGTAGTAGAGAAGCGTGCTGGGGGAATACAGAAAAGTGAGCAATTAGCTCAGCTCAGGGAGTCGAGGTTCTCCCAGGGGAGGTAATATTTCTCTTTATTTCCAAGACGCCAGTGGTGTTTTGAAAGTCCCCTAGGACAATGAGACGGAGATACCAGAGCAGTGGTTGGAAGGACTTGATCTGGTTTGTCAGCTTGATGTGGGTCTTAATTCATATCTCTTCTTAATCCCTTAAAAAGTTCTTCCACAGTCGACATGTGTCCATTGTACTCTTTTTACTTGGATATTAGAAAGATTCTGTAATATTTAAGCCAACGATCACCACTGTTAGTGTTTTTGAGTCTATTTTCAAATAGTCTACTTCAGTGGTCTCTGGAACTGGGCTTGTCAGTCACACTGATGTCTTTCTAGAATAGCCATCAGAACGTGTCTTCCTTCAAAGAATGGCTCTACTATTTGAAAGGACAGAGATCGGTGGCATTGCATTTTTGAGACTGTGATTCTTAATAAGTTTTTTATATATTTTTTTAATTTTTTAGTATTGGTTTTTTTAAAGTTTTTTTTTTTTAAGATTTTATTTATTTATTTGACAGAGAGAGACACAGCGAGAGAGGGAACACAGGCAGGGGGGAGTGGGAGAGGGAGAAGCAGGCTTCCCACTGAGCAGGGAGCCCGATGCGGGGCTTGATCCCAGGACTCTGAGATCATGACCTGAGCCGAAGGCAGACGCTTAACGACTGAGCCACCCGGGTGCCCCAAGTTTTTTATATTTTCATATTTAATTATTGATGGGACCCTCAAGGATGGAGGAGGAGAGCAGCATCCCTCAAGTTCCCATAATTGCCGACAGCAGGAACTGGGATTTCTGCAGAGGCTGCTCCCTGGAGTGGCTCTCGGTGGGAAAGCGGAGGGCCTGCAGGTCTCATGGCTTCAGGGAGGACAAACAGAGCCAACTGTCTGTGGGAAGAGAAACCAGAATAGCCTCTCTCTGGCGGTGACGGAGGTAGAGTTGCAGCTTGGAGGTGAAGAACTTGACAAAAAACAAATAATGTCACAGTGAACAGACCCCTGCTTTGATGGTATTTTTAAACCACTTGATTTCAGGTCATTTTTAGTGATGCCAGAATAACTTTACATCTCACGATCTCTAGAAATCCCTATGCACTGGGGGGAGGGGCGGGGAGAAAGAACTTTCTCTTGAGGGTGAGAACTCTCACATGACCTAAAAAGGGTATGGTTGGTACAAAGAAGGTATATTTCATAGAGGTGATAAGAGAGAAACACGAAGGCACTTCTCATATGGTCATCAAGCATCAGAAGTGATTTTTATTAAGTTATTTTTAACTTAAAAATGGAAAAACCTAGACCATGCGCTTTTGTTTAAAAAATTCATATAACAAAGTCTGTAAAGTAAAATCCACCCTCTTAGGTGCCGCCTGGCAGGGATTGGGTTGAGTGTCATTTATAGACTTTTTTTTTGCATGTATAAACACGTCTGGGAGGAAGAAAGCTAGTTGCAGAACGATGTGTAGAATGGTACGTGGAGTAAAGTACTTCTGGATGATCTAAAGGTAGCCCCTAAGGAACATGTTCCCGTGCTTTTTCTCCACGGTACGCTACAGTCCATGTCCATACCTGTGCATCTGCCTCATTCTTTCTAGCACCCAAATGGAATTTCGTTGTCTGGATATAGCGCAGTTTAGCACTGCTGTTGATGGAAATTTAGAATATCTCTCATTTATTTGCTGTTACAAGCCATGTCGCAATTAATGCCCATGTATACATCCTTTGGGAGCTCTGTATGTAATCTGTTTTTAAAAGTGTGTGCATCTCCATGGAAACAGTCTGTAGAAATTGCTTCAAACTGTTTTGGTCAGTGGCAAATATATTTGGACTTAAGGTCATTAAAGGCTGTGACTCTATATGGTTTGCAGTTTGATATCTACCCTCTGCAAGAGTCCAGTTTTTTGTGTTTTTTTTTGTTGTTGTTTTGTTTTGTTTTTGCTTAGAGCTTTTGGATGTGTTTTTTGAGTCCTTGCTCAAAGTGATAGAAGGGAATTTAAGTGTATCTCTTTTGGGCAGGCACCCAGAATCTCAAGTTAGCATGTCTCTGGTTTCCAAAATATTAGCATTCCATATTGTCTCCCAAAGCTCTGAAATTCCTTTGTCCTTTTTAGCCAATATTTTGCACTAGCTATTAATACAATTTATTTAGGAAAAACTTTTAAAGCTATTCACTATAAGAGCGAAATTAATGTAGTCATTATGTAACTTGTTAAATAGGATGTGGAAATATGTTAGAACTCTATTTTGTTCATTATACAAGTGCGTATAAGTTGCTATTATAATGTGTGTATGTAGATTAATAATTAAACCATAATGGAATTTAAGAGTTTATTAGCACCAAAATCCATAGTACAGTTTCATATTTTATTGATTGTGCACTCTGGAATGAATATACAATTTGTATTTAGCATGAAAGTACACCTTTTCCTATATTACTGTCCACAAAGAGTTAGTGTCTAGGCATTTGCTCTGCATGGAATGCCAGACTTTGTGGAGCAGAGTCCCCATCTTCTTCGTGTCCATGATGGACCAGCAAACGACCTGTCATTGGAGTTGAGAAATGTTTGGACTGACTGGTATGCAGTTGTCTGAGTTACTTAAGAAAAAAAAAAAAGAAAAAGAAAGAAAGAAAAGAAAAAAAAAAAACTAAGGGGGTTGGGGTGGAGGGCATCTTAGCTCTGGACAACAGAAGCACCTCTTGGGGAATAGCATTCCTGCACCTGTGAGCACATCCTTGCACACTGGGCCCTGCTCCGTGTTTGACTGGAAGACAGGGGTACTGAGCTGATGAAACCCTCCACCTTAGTCAGCACTGGTCCTTTGCACCACCGCATTGTTTGGTTGTGTCAGCAAGGGCCTTTGAAGAGCATAATGCTGTGTGACTTTCATTTCTGGCTGCCTCTGTGTGCCTATGTAATTACTTCATAGCTTTGAAAAACCATCTCAGGGCTGTTTAGATAATGACACACCAAACCCAGAGTGAGGCGTTTAAGATTTTATGAAGAAAGGAAATGGACCCCAGCCGACTAGATCATCTTTAATGTCCAGAGCCTTTGTACATCACTTTAAAAAAGTGGGCATGGTTTCGACGTTGGAAATCATTGACAGCTAACCTTTATTGAATCGTAATGCGGGCCGGGCTCTGTTCTAAGAGCATCACATATGCTGAGTCTGTTCTCACAATGTGAGATATGGTGCTTGTGATCTCCATTTTAGGTGATGAAGTCAGGATAAAGAGAACTTAACCTAAACCAAGGTTACATGGCCAGTAAATGGTAAAAGGAGTCTGGCCCAGAGCCTAGATTTTAACCATTAAGTTACGATTCCTTATGTGAGGAGCTCCTGGATTTAGTATAAGCTTATAATTGCTTTTAAAGTTACTTGATCCTGAATGCATTAGAAGAATCTGTGTGGCACCTTGGAGTAACCTAGATTGGGAACTGTGATGCCTGGGTTTGTCTTCTGGTTTTGCCAACTAGGCAGCCCCTCCATCCCCTGCCCCTTATCCAAGGGGGATACTATCCAAGACCCTCAGTGGATGCCTGAAACTGGGGATTGTCCCGAACCCTTTACATACTGTTTTTTCCTATATGTATATACCTATGATAAAGTTTAATTTATAAATTAGGCTCAGTAAGAGATTAACAACAAAAAGTTAACAATAAAATAGACCAATCATAACAATATGCTATAATAAAAATTATGTGAATGTGGTCGTTCTATTTCTCAAAACATCTTCTTGTCCCCTACTTTTTGGGATGATGAGAGATGATAAAATGCTTATGTGATGAGGTGAAGTGAGGGGAATGACAAAGGCACCATGACATAGCGTTGGGCTCCTGTTGGACCTTCTGGCGATTTGTCAGGAGGAGGGTCAGCTGCTTCCAGACCACAGTTGACTGTGGGTAACTGACACTGCAGAAAGCAAAACCACGGATAAGGAGGGGACTACTGTATATTTCACTTTTCTGGGCTTTAATTTCCCCAACTCTCAAAGGGGTTTTCCCAGGACACAGAGTCCTAGATGATCATGAGGAACCTTTCTTGGCTCTAATATTTTATGATTTGAAAAATCTCTTTGGCCCTATTAAGTCCATAAAATATGAATGAAGTTGGATGTCCAAATTCTCTCCCCTAGGTTATCTTTAGATTTTCTAGTTTTTGCCCTGGAGACAAAGGAGTAGAGGAAGCAACGTTAAGCATGGGATTATGGAGAGAGGGAGGGTTAGAAGAGAAAAATCAAGCCCCCCCCCCAGACGTGCAGCGTGCGTTTGAGGAGGGCAGGTGGAAGCTGGAATGTTTAGGACCGCCCGCGAGGCCCAGATGGCCAGAGGTGTGCTTTCTTCAGCAAGCCTGGATTGCCGAGGTTCTGTGTTTTGGTGAAGAAAGTCTCCGGGGCTTCCATTGGATAAAGCAGTAGTGGTTCTTGCAAAACAGTGATGTGTTTTTAGTGTATGTTACACGTTTTTAGTATACATTTTGTTAAATGCTCTGGTCTCCAGATATGACTGCGTGGATCATAATTGCTCAGGAAGTTGGTTTTAAAATATAGATTTCAGGGGCGCCTGGGTGGCTCAGTCAGTTAAGCGTCTGCCTTCTGCTCAGGTCACGGATCCCACGGTCCTGGGATTGAGTCCCTCATGGGGATGCTCCCTGCTCAGTGGGGGAGTCTGCTTCTCTCTTTGCCCTTCCCCTGCTCCTGTGCTCTCTGGCTTGCGCTCTCTTGCTCTCTCACTGCTCTCTCTTTCAAATAAATAAAAAAATTTTTTTTAAAATACAGATTTCAGGGCCCTGCCTTGTATCTGTGGAATCAGATGGGTGTGGGTAGGACCTGGGAATCTCAGATTTTTTAAAGTTCCTCGGGAGATTTTACTCCCCCGCGAGGTTTGTGCCTCTTGCCTAAGCCACCTGTCCAGCAGCATCTCTGCCAGTGGCTGGCACTTGCACCCATAGAGAAATGCTCCTGGCTCCCTGAAGCCCTTAAAACCTTTGATCCCTGTCTGCTTGCACGTGTGTGCATTCCAGACCTGGAATGTCCTTCTCCCTCCACCCCTGTCCGCCCCCTTTAGATGCTCGAGGATTTGCTCCTTGTTTTCCAAGAGCCAGCTTAACAGTTGTGTCACCGATGATACCGATGGTCACCAGGTAGAGGGAGACTTCGGCCTCAGGGCCTCTGCGGCACGTGCTTCTGGCTCCCTGTGTCGTCCCCGGCTCCGTACTAGGATGCAGGCTCCTCCAGGACAGGCCTGCATCCAGCTCCTGTCCGAGGAGCCCAGGCACCTAGATGCTCAGTGGCTCTCTGGCATTTGGCTAAGTGCAGACAATGTTTGATGAATGAATGAATGGGTGTATACAGCAGTGAGCACACTAGCGTGGTCCTCAGTGGATCTGGGTGAGGAAGGCTGTCATCCCTGGGGGCAGGAAGCTCGTGGGATGGGATCTTGGTCGGATTCCACGTGGGGGTTCAGAACTCACATTTTGGTGAACCCCCCCTCCCTGAGGTCCAGTCTGGTGTGGAATGCGTGACTTCTTATTTCTTGTAGCTGAAGAGGGCCGAGTAATTTCATGATGCAGGACAGGAAGGGGCAGGTGGGTGAATGGCTGGGCCCAGGGAAGAGAGAGAATCTTCCCTTCTCAGGGAGGAGGTGCTGGAAAGATGTTCCGAGAGGCAGCCAGACTGGTTTTGTTTGCCCCTGAGTTTTATTTTAACTAGGTGGTTTGAGATTTCACTGGCCCTTAACTTCTGGCTTGACTTTGGTGTTCAAGTCAGACTCTTTCATGTAATCAGAGCCTTATGATTTCTACCTAGGAAGCTCCTCAGCCACAAATTGGGGGGTGTTGGGGGGGTTATTTAAAATAAGATAAATAAGGCCCTTCTCACAGGCCTGGAACTGAATATTCTTTGAATATGACGTTAAAGGAATGTCGACAAATCCATTCACTGATTCAAAATAAAAGGCTCTAAAACAGCAGTCTGCTCATCTCTAGATATGACGGTAGATCACGAATGGTTATTTTTGGTTATTGTCTTTGGGATTTTATTGCCTTTCGGAAAAAAAAAAAAGAGAATTTAAAAGTCTTTGGAAAACAAGCTCAGTTGTGATTTTTTTTTTTAAGAGCTTAGTCTGTTTTGAAAACTTCAAGGATCATGTATTAATTTTTCTGATGATCTTATTCTAAGGATTTACCAGATAATAGGAGAAAAAGGAGTCTAGCATAAAGCATCTTCTGGAGCCTTGGAGGGGGAGTTTTATGGAAACCTGGCAAGGGTTAATTTTGCTTAAAGCCTGTATATAGCCGTAATAGGGGCACCTTAGCTCTGATTTCCTGGAGCCTGGCACATCTTAGGTGCCCAGGAAACAGTTGCTGAGGTATTAAAAAAAATTTTCTAAAGTGTAACACTTCATAGCTTGCAGGGTGGATGGACCAGCAGCTGTATTCTCTCATATTTTTAAACACGAGTCTAGGTATGCTGGATGGAAGATGACCTAGAAACTCTCCATTGCTTTTCATTTGCAGGGTTTTGAACTTGACTTCTTGATTTTGATTCCCATGAATTATGCTGAGGAAGCCCTAGGCAAATTGTGCCCCGCCGGTAGTTAGATTTTGAAAAGTCTCACTGGTGGGATGTTGTTGGCAGGTGTGGAGAGTAAGAACAGAGCTATGAAGAATAAGAACATTTGTATTTGGTTCAAGTAGGAAATTGGCCGGGCAAAGACAAAGTCACCTTTTCTCTCGCATTTCTTTTTTGTTTGTTTTCCTTTTAATTGCAGGCCCAGTGCCAGGACTTGACAGGAGGTGTGTATGCTGTGGGGTCCCGGCCCTGTGGAGCTTTTAGTCTGGGCCAGGCCGTTCTGTGAAATGCTGGAAATGTTCTGCGTTTTCACTGTCCAATATGGTAGTTACTCACCGCAGGTGGTTTTTTGACCACCTGAAATGTGGCTAGTGTAACTGAGGAACTGAATTCCTAATTTTTTACATTTTAATTAATTTTAATTATATGTAACTTACAACTTTGCTGAGGGCTGTTTGTACCACAGTCTGGGATAGTAGCTTCAGGAATTTCCATCAGCTTCTCAAGCCACTCCATGCTGACATGTGTACATGTGTAGGAGTACATATCCATCTATTTTTGTATTTTAATACCTGTCATAGTCTCAATCTTACATGAAGTACAAATAAAAAATTTGTAAGTTGTTGCTTTTTATTAAGCTAAAAAGTGTGCCTATTATGTAAACCGCTTCAGGATATAAATTCTCAATCTCCTAGAGAGAGTTTGGAGTTGTCTTTGACTTACAAAGGGATGACATAAAAACATAATGCCTTTTTAAGTGGGTTCATAAATGCATGCCTGCTTGTGGGTTTCACTATTTTGATGCTTTCCCACTCTGATAGACCTTGAGTCATTTTAACTCATTATCACAATACATTTAAGCTTACACATTCTGCTTGGGATAAAACAACTTTTTAAAAATTGGCCCCATGGTGGGGGGAGTGGCGCTGTGCGCCTCAGTGGCACAGTCATTTAAGCGTCTGACTCTTGATTTCGGGTCAGGTCATGATCTCAGGGTCCTGGGATTGAGCCCCACTTGGGCTCTGCGCTCCAAGGGGAGTCTGAGGATTCTCTCTCTCCCTCTGCCCCTCCCCCTGCTCACATGCCTGCAATCTTTCTCTCTCTCTCAAATAAATAAATCTTTAAAAAAATAAAAGTGGCCCTATGAAGGTGAAGTTTGTCTTACCATTTTCCATTTTTAATTTTTTAATTTAATTTAATTTTTTAAAGATTTTATTTATTTGACAGAGAGAGACACAGCGAGAGAGGGAACACAAGCAGGGGGAGTGGGAGAGGGAGAAGCAGGCTTCCTGCGGAGCAGGGAGCCCGATGTGGGGCTCGATCCCAGGACCCTGGGATCATGACCTGAGCCCAAGGCAGATGCTTAACGACTGAGCCACCCAGGTGCCCCCCATTTTCCATTTTTTAAACGTGATTATTTCTTGTTTCACTTGATATGAAATTCAGACTTGGTGTTGAGTCTAGCATAGTAAGGAGGCATGTGTATTTTAAACTTTTTTTTTCCTTTTACAAATCACACTGTAGGTAAGGACAAGAAATAAAGGAATTCATATGTTTATTAAATATATTTTATAAATTTTAAAAGATCTTCCCTTTTCCCCTCTGTTTTTTGGTTGTAGGAGTTCAGAGGTGGGTGTTAATATATGCAATTATTTTGGTGGGCAAATTTGTATATTCCAGGAGATTGGGGTCATGACCTGGGCATTAACGGTGATAGAATGAAATCCGTCCTTTCTGATCCCATTGATCTTTTCTTAATGTTAAAACTGATGCTTGACCAGCAGTACTGTTCCCCGCTCTACAGGTGGCCTTTTCTTATTGACGTTTGGTTGGGTAGCAACAGTTGCCTGAGACGAACTACCTTCATTGTGGTTAGCCAGTGTCCCGCCTGTGCCGTTCTTGACTTTTCACTCTCTTCCCGAAATGACACTTGAAACGGCGGTTATTGTGCGTTGGCCTGAAAGGCATTAACATGAGTCCCACTTGAATGTAAGCATACCTGGGTGTCCGGAGCAGGATGTCACCAGAATCCTGAAATCGCGTATGTAACAGGGAGAGCTGGGGATGTCCGAATTCCACAACGGAGCCTCTGTGTCCTGCTAAGGCTTGTCCCACCACTAACCCAAGAGAAACATCTGTCCGTGCTCAGTTCAGTGACATCACCCTGTTTGGCCCCAGTGTATTTTCCCAGACGATGCTTGAATGTGATGTGTGCTGGTTTCTGTCTAACCTCAGCAGCCTTAATAAATGCCGGCGAATATTCGACATGGGGGCGAAGGCGATGGTGGCGGCCGGGAGGAAGGTCCAGGCATGGAGAGGATGTGTGTTTTTATGGGTGACTGGGTCGATCTGTGCAGTGTCGTTATTTGTGTCGTTAGGCAGTTTACATAATGAAGTGGTTTGCTCAGCAGTTCCATCCTTCCAGCTTGCCCGGCTGTCTGCATTTTGTACACGAGCCATGAGGACTCTCCCCCTTCTGCCTCTCTCCGCTCCATCATTCTTTCCCTTTGCTCTTTGTTTTGGCTTAATAACTAATACTCCACCCCACCCTGCTGTTGCACACAACCATGTGGTTTTTACTTGAGTAAAATATGGATTAGCATTCATGGGAGGATGCAATTATTTTAGTTCATACAGATGAGGCAAGTTTTTTTTGTTTTTTTTTTTTTTTTTAATTTAAACAGTGTTTTCGTGGGAAGGATCATTTGCCATAGAGTCGTGAACTTGGTCTGGTCTGCCCACCTCAGATAAAAATAACCGTTTGGAATGTAAATGTGAACTTGAAGACACTTGAAGTTGTCAAAACTAGTATTTTTCTGCGATGAGCTTATTCTGCCTGATTGCAAGCTGCCTCTTCTCTGCTCCCTCTGATAAAGCCCCAGCCTAAAACTTGTGTGAGATATGAAAACTCCTCTGAACTGACATTATCACTTTAACTGTACACGTGTGCTCTCCTAGAGGGGAAAAAAAATAGGATGTTGAGAAATAGCTCCGAGAATACAGACTGTTCAAAAGATACTCTTCTGTCGCAAAAATCTGGCAGTGAATCCTTCTGATACATTTTAAAGAAATTCGATTTTTATGCACTACTTTTAGGAACCTATCTGTGGCCTAAGGTGAGAATGATCTGGAGTTTTTGTTGTTGTTGTTTTTTAATCTAACCCTGTGGTCTTTCATTTTTAAGACGGTACAGGGTTTTTCTTTAGACCACCTAGTGTCTGGTGCAACCTTTTCATTTTTAGGGGGCAAAGTCACTTGCCCAAGGCCACTCAGCTGGAAGGGGCTCATGGGGCAGGGGGAGGGGGGGTTGTCCTGCTAGCACAGTGCCTTCTGTCTCCTGGTTTCCCCTGAAAGCCGCATGGTAAACGGCTTGTTCACTTTGTCCCTTGGTTTAATGCTAAGGATATTCAAGTAGGAAATAACATGAGCTGTGGAAAAAAAAAATCTCTTCTCTGCTTTCAGTCGATTATTTGTAAGGATTTTTGTTTGCTTATTTGTTTCTGCAGGACCCTTGGTCAACTGGTTTTAAAGCCATTTCCCACTTCTATTTTGGTCCTTCGTTTTTCTAATGGAAGAGGCTTTTGTTTTCTTTTAGCTCTGTGTCTGTTCGGGGGGGGCTGTTTTGCTTAAATTTGGAGCAAAAATATATTGTTATATTTGACATAAGCATATTTATCTGTAAGAATAACGAGATTTCTTTCGTCTGCATTGTCTTATTACAAATCTACCTCCATCCACATGTGTGTGCACGTACACATGCTCACACATACAGTCGCACACACAATATGTTTTTTGATTCCCAAACGTTTAAAATTGCCACGGGACTCTTATTTCTAGTAAAAGATACTGCTGTGGAAATCTGCAGCATTTCCTGCTGTGTGTGCCAGGGCCTGGGGACCCTGGTCGCCATGGAAACTAACATCCAGCTGCTGGGTGGTACTTTCCTTTAGAGCTGTGTTTCAGCGCATTTCACAGTTCGATACAATGCTGCTGCTTCTCCCTTTAAAATAAGGAGAGGGGGAAAATCTGAGTGATTACAAATTTATTTTTTTATTTTTTAAAGATTTTATTTATTTATTTGACAGAGAGGGAACACAAGCAGGGGGAGTGGGAGAGGGAGAAGCAGGCTTCCCGCCGAGCAGGAAGCCGGAAGCGGGGCTCGATCCCGGGACCCCGGGATCATGACCTGAGCTGAAGGCAAACGCCCAACGACAGCCACCCAGGCGCCCCAGAGTGATTACAAATTAAAAAAAAAAAATGCTATTTCTGCGAAGGCAGAAAGAGACCTTAATATGCACCCTTTTCATGTGAGTGTCTCCCAAAGGTGGCCAGAGGTATCTGATAAAATACAGAAGAATTTCGGGGGAGGTGGTGAAAGTGGAACCTTTGCCCTGAGCTGGGGATCCGTAGGCTTCTCTTTGGGAATGAGGGCAGGCCGGGCTGACATGGCCTTTTATCATGTTGACTCTGGCTGAGTCCATTTGATTTGTCCGAAGGGCTTGAGAGCAGACAAAAGACCAGCTTTCTGCATGTTCCCCCCCCCCCCCCCCCCCTTCCTGCATTTCCTGACCCCTCTCTCTCAGAACCTGCCCAGAGAACCGGATCAGAGAGCCTGGAGAGCTCGCGTGAATTTTAGCCCTGGATTTGCCAGTTGAGCACGTGGTTGCCATCTGTGCTTGTTGAAAGGCGGATGCTGATGATGAGAGCGATCCTTCATTGGGATAATACGGTTTAAAGCCAAGTGCAAGATGTGCTGCTTGTACGAGAATCAGAAGGTCTCATGAGCCATGTGAACACAGCCCCTGACTTCCCAGTGGTTTGGTGGCCCATCGGTCACTGGCCACAGGTGGGCCTACAGCACATCCTCCAGGGAGGTGGCAGATACCCAGCCCCAGGTTCCCACTGCCCGTGAACAGACTCCATGAGAGGGAGGGAGAGTAAGATGGGCCCCAATCTTGTTTAGATGGACGCCTAGTGCTCTGACATTTGTTTTTCCAAATGTGTTTATACAAAGCAAATGCTGGGAGTGGATGCTCTTCAGAAACAGCGAGATAGACCAGAGCCTTTGCCTCTCACAGGTGGTGGGGATCTCAGTCCAGCCGTGGCCTTGAGGATTCAGGTACCCCTCCAGCTGCTTTATCTTGAGGTGGTAGCAATCCCATTTTGCAAACAAGGGAAACCAGCTTGGTGACTCGCAGTGACTTGGTTAAAATGTCACACAACTTTGAAGCCGCAGAGCCTGGAATGTGTATCTGCTCTGCGTGACCCTCAGTCCCACATTCTTTCCACCTGAGAGATCAGTTGTATATATAGAACCATCTCGGGATTGAGACCAGCATTTCTTTATTGCGGCACTATTGACATGTTGGGCTGGATAATTGTTAGGACTGTGCATTGTGGGATGTTTGGCAGCATCCCTGGTCCATCCCCCAGTTGTGAAAACTGAAAATGTCTCTCAACATTGTCCAGTGTCCCCTGGGGGTTAAAACGGTCCTGATGAGAACCTCTGAACTACACCCTTCAGGTATTTTCATATGGCGTTTTGATGGAACCATGGCTGTGCCTTTTCTTGACGCAGTTGTGGAGGACTTGGTTCATTAAAAGCTAGGTTTTAAGTTAGTTATAACCGTGTTTTGATTTTAGAAGTTTGACAGGTCATGCGATTGTTTCATCTGAGCAATGACCAGTGTGCTAAGTCATGGATAAAACTTTGTGAAGAGTCCACATCTTACCAAAAAAGATTGCTCCTTTTCAACAGAAGGTCATTTCCCAGTGTGAAAATATGCATAGTATTTTAAAAGATTAAGTTGAATCAGAACAGTGGTGGAGAGGAACGGAGGGTTTTCTTTCCCGCTGGGCTGGCTTCCTTCACGGAGAGGTGGCTTGGCGGAGGCAGAGCCTGGATCAGGATGCTGGCATGAGGTCGGTGCTGCCCGGTCACAGCTGGGTGGCCTTGGTGGATCAATCTGATAGAACACGCCTCAGCTGTCTTGTCTATTGGAGGACAGTGGGTTCGGCCATCCCTGCCTGTCAGGGTGATCGTGGAGCTCGCTTGACGCTGTGGCTCTGAAAGCCCCCAGCAGCTATGACACAAGGTCATGTGTTCCTGTGTCACATAATTTCTGGGGGTCCTGCCCACATCAGACCGGTGGCTCCTCGGCTTCTTCTTAGACACCAACACTCCTGTGTGATTCCACTGTTGCTTGCCCTGTCTCCTACCTCTCTCTCCAACCTCTGCCCGTGCCTCTGGATCTCTTTACGTCCCTGATTTTCCCCCGAACGACCTCTGACATTTTAAGAGTTCCCTTTATTCTCTGGGCTCTGTTATTATTTTGTTGATTACTAATACAGTTTTTTTTGTTTATAAATGAGTATTTACATATTACAAATATTACATGTAATTATATTATGTTGCTGTTAGATTTGGGGTATTGTAATGGTAACTTGAATGAATTTTTATTTTTTCAAGCTTTATTGAAGTATGATTGACAAATAACTATATTTAGGTTATTTTTTTTAAGGTGTACATCATGATGATTTCATATACTTAGACATTATGAAATGATGACCACGATTAAGTTCATTAACAGACCCATCACCTGACATGGTTACCATTTTTAAAAAGTGAACTTTGAGATTTTTAGCTGCCTCTCGCATGTCCCCGGCCTGGGGAGTCTCATCCTCCCCACCTTGGCATTCACTTGGCATGTTCCTTTCCTTCCCTCCCACAGGCCCTGGCTGACCCTCTGAGGTTGCTCTCCGGCACTTTCTCCTCTGGAAAGCCTTTTCTTGGTCCTTAAGTGGGTTAGGCGCTGCCCTGCAGTGCTCCAGCCCCAGAACCTGGGCTCCGCCTGCCCATCACCGTTCCCTTACGAACCTCTGAGCTTCTTCACGTCAAGGACTCGTTCGCTGATTACACTAGTGAGCACGCTGGTGTGCCCCCTTTTTTTTTTTCCTTAGTTGAGATGAAGTTCATATAACATAAAACTGTTTTAAAGCGAATAGTTTGGTGTCATTTCATTTATTTACAGTGTTGTACAACTGCCACCTCTGTCTGGTTCCAAAGCATTTTTACCACCTCAGATTAAACCCTGCTCCCAGGGTGATGGAAAAGTTGTGGAGATGGGTGGTGGTGAGGGTTGTGCAACAGTGTGAATATACTGTAATGCCATTGAACTCTACACCTAAAGAATGGTTATAATGTTGGGGTGCCATTGAACTCTACACTTGAAAATGGTTATAATGTTGGGGCGCCTGGGTGGCTCAGTCAGTTAAGCGTCTGCCTTTGGCTCAGGTCATGATCCCAGGGTCCTGGGATCAAGCCCTGCATTGGGTTCCCAGCTCAGCGGGCAGTCGGCTTCTCCCTCTCCCTCTGCTGCTTCCCCTGCTTGTTGTGCTCTTTCTCTCTCAAATAAATAAATAGAATCTTTTTTTAAAAATGGTGATAATGCACAGAGGATTTTTAGGGCAGTAAAAATACTCTTGTGTCATACCCTACTAATGAATACATGACAGTATCCACTTGTCCAAGTTCACAGAACGTACACCACCAAGGATGAACCCTAATTTAACTGTGCACTTTGGGTGATAATGATGTACCAGAGTCAATTCATCAGTTATAACACATGTACACTCTGGTGGGGGATATTGATAATGGGAGGCTGTGCATTTGTGGTGATAAGGGCGTATATGGGAAATTCGTCCCTTCTCCATTTTGCTATGAACCTAAAATGGCTCTAAAAAATAAAATCTTAAAGAGATGTCTATGATGCTAAATTTTACGTTAGGTATATTTTACCACAAAAAAAAACAAAAGCCCGTACACATTAAGCAGGTAATTCCTATCTTCCTCTTCTCCACTCCCTGCGCTAGTATCTGGCAGTCACCCTGCCGGTGTTTTGTATTTTTTTCATCATTTTACCCTTAGCCCCCAACATGGTTGTTGCTGAATAAAACTTTGGTCAGTGGGGCGCCTGGGTGGCTCAGTCATTAAGCGACTGCCTTCAGCTCAGGTCATGATCCCAGGGTCCTGGGATCGAGCCCTGCATCAGGCTCCCTGCTCGGCAGAAGCCTGCTTCTCCCTCTCCCACACCTGCTGCTTGTGTTCCCGCTCTTGTGTCTCTCTCTGTCAAATAAATAAATAAAATCTTTAAAAAATAAAAAAAATAAAACTTTGGTCAGTGATGAGCTTTTACTCTGGCACTGATTTGTCTTTGTGTATTTCTTCAACAGCCACATAATGAGAAAAGTTATCTTTAAGGAAATCTCTTTGAAATGTTTCCCTCGTATTTAAGAGTTTTCTGCTTGTCCACTGATACCTGCATGGAAGTGCCTCTGTAACCAAAGCTACTTTTGTAGTTTATCTGCGCATCTTGGTTATTTTTAGTTGATATTTTGGGTTGATAATGGTGGTCCTGGTTCTGTACCTGGTGGCATCCGTCTGACCCACTCGGAAACAAAGACTTACTGAATCTTTCAAATACATGTAGCAATGGCCAAATACATGCTTTTTCTTAGGATGTTAAACTTTTCAAATACTTTTCTTTTATGGAGGAGAAAAAAATGTAGCCGTCCTTTCAGAAATTAATATTGTTAAGCCGATTTCTTCCTTGAAGTATGTTTGTCTTTTTCTTTAGGCTCACAACTCATAAAATCTTGTTCTTCCCTGTTGCTCTGTAATTTATAAAATTGTATTGCAGTTGGCTTGGGTAGAATTTACTTAAGCATAGTTGAGCCTTTAGATTTTCTTTCTGAGGACAAAAGCCTCAATTATGAATATGAATTCCTTTTGCAAAATGACAAGATTGAACATTTCCTCATGCCAATATCCCAGCTGTCTCATTCTGATGCTCAACAAAGACTTTTAGAGATTGTCTTTAATGGCCGTGCTATCAGATACTTAAAAAAAAAAAAGAGAGAAACTAAAAAGAATACAAAATAGCTTACAGTTTTGTTTTTCTAGGAAAAATAATGAAAGGTTTTTGTTTTACTGCAGACGTTTTCCACTCTTGTGATGCATTTGTGGGCTCGAGGATTTGACCATGGCCACAAACCAAAGGATCATTTCTTCTCTCTAAAGTGTAGATACAAAATTCCATTTGCTTAGATGACCAGTACTTGGAGTCCCTAGGCTTAGGTCACCTTTTGCCCTCTGACCAGCTGAAGCTCGCTCTTGGTTTGGTGATGGAGATGGCAGTGGGCGTTGGTAGCTAGCCAACTCTGAGCCCTCACCGCACTGGTGCTGATTCATTATGGCCTCCCCATGTTCGCAGGGTAGCTAGCGTCTGGTCTGTTACCACCACTGGAGGGGGTGAACTGGGGCTTCAGTCCAAAGCCTCCAGAGGCTATGAGCCGCCATATTCTATTGCCTTGGTCCTGAGTGTGTCTGTTCAGCCATCGCTTGACCAATCTCAGTGCAATGGTTTTTCATATTCTCACTTGCCCTGCATCCTGTGGTGTTTGCTGCCAGAGGAATTGACCCAGATATGGCAGTTGGTTCCTTGGAGTTGGAACCCTTGTAAGAGGTGTTTCCACCTCTGGCCTCCAGCTGTGGTTTTCTTATCTGGAGATGGATCTGTGTTGTTGCATTCCTTCCAGGCTGTCGAGGAAGCCAGCACTCCTGGAAATTCCCTCCTAAGTTCGGAGCCTAAGGTCCAGGGAGCGTGCTGAGTGTGCGTGCGTGTGTATGCGTGCGCGTGCCCGTGTTTGATATTACGCTGCAGGCTGTTGGAAACCTTTTTTCTGTTCCCAATTCCTTGAGGGGGAGGATGTCTGGTGTTGCCACTCTTCCATTTTTTTTTAATTTAAATTTGTTGTTTATTATTTATTTGTTTGCTTACTTTAACCGGAAGCTCTGTGACATTACACATGAGCCAATCATGCTTAGGTCCCATGAAAATAACCTGCAGCCGGACAGTTCCGTGTGCTGTTGCTTCATTACTTTAGGAAGCCTCAGGATTGGAACCAAGATGGACTGGTTCCATTGGAGGCTGAGGAAGGAAGGGCGGCTGACCCATTTGTCAGTGTTAGAAAAGCAAGACAAAGCAGTCATCCATAGTTCAAAGCCATCCATTTTTGTTTTTTGACAAGAACATGGTTAGGGGTGTGATTTGGCTTCAGAAACCCCCCTTGTTTTGTTTGACTGTGTTTAGTATGCATTTGGCTTCAAACGCTGTTTCACATTGTTGTGTCTGTTCCTTTGCTGTGTTGTCCCTTCCCTGCGTTGTTCTCTGTCTCTGAGGTGGGGACTGCTGTTGCAGCTGCCCAGAGCTGGCCCTGCGGTCAGCCCTGGCCCAGGCAGCCAGCCTTCACCCTTGGCCTTCCGTCCAGCAGCCTGACCTCGCCCTTCCCGGCCCCAGGCTTCCTGCTCCCTCCCAAGGGCCAGACTGGCCCCTCCAGTGGCCTCTTCGCTGTATTCTTACCCTGCAGGCATTGAGGCAATGGCCAGAGCATTCCTGTTTCTCTCTCTCTCTCTCTCTCTCTCTCTCTCTCTCTCTCTCTCTCTCT